>NC_035436.2:144342793-144654711 GCF_002127325.2 Helianthus annuus
TTATAATAACTGTGTTTGAAGGTCTTAACAGTTTGTAATACCAAATGATACTCAAACCCTTTACTCTGATTTTCTTGAGATCCAAATGCCACATATGTAAGATTTTATCTTTGAAAATTCAAGATTCAATTTTTGTGCTTGTCGTCTTTAGATCTAAAAATACTCATTTAATATCCCCACATAATCCAATAAACACACACAAAAACAAAAAAAAAGTAAATTTAACTCACCATTTTTAACCCTATGCAATGTTCAATCTCCTCAGCCGCCATAGTTACAGGCCCGCCGTCGCCGACTGCGGCGGCGTCCATCGGAACCACCGGAGCTCTTATCTCCACCTACAAACCATCATAAAACCTTCAAGATCACCCTCACCCCAGCCACCGTTCTCCTTCGCTCCTCACCACCTCCCACCGCCGACGATATCGACTGAAACATGGGATGGTGCCGGTAACGAGTCGGGTGTTCGGGGGTCGCCGGAGAAATGAGTGGGGACGCCACCGGTGTGGGTGTGGTGTTTTGGGGTCGCCGGAGAAACGAGTGGGGTGCCGGTGTGGGTGTGGTGTTTTTGGGGGGTCGCCGGTGTGGGGTGTGGTGCTGGTAACTTGATCTGTGTACTCAGATGAAGATGATGAACATTTGATTTTGAATTCTTGAGATGATTGTGGGTGAAGGATGATGAGAGATCAGAGGTTTTTAGAGAGAGTGAGATGAGAGATGAATGAATTAATTTGCTTGTGATGTCTTTAAAAGAAAGAGACAGAGGACAGAGACAGACAGAGACATATATGACAGTGTGTGGAAATGACTATAATACCCTTTATGTTGGCATATTCTGATTGGTTGAGAGTGGTTCTCGCGGTTCTTACAACTGGAGGTGGTTTCTATTTTAGTGGCTCCTTAAATATATATATATATATATATATATATATATATATATATATATATATAGGGGACCGCTAAAATGAAAACCACCTCCAGTTGTAAGAACCATGAGAACTAATATTGTCCAATAACAAGCTCACATGTCATTTACCCACATGACTTTTCTGAAGGTTAATATGGTAATTTAACCCCTCTTTCCTTTTCAATCAGCCACCGCCCCCCTGTCATTTCCGTTTTCCATTTTTCAATTTGTCAGGAAATAATACGAATAGCACTGTAGCATTTTAGTAATCCCAATATTTTCCTTCATTCTTTATATAAGCAAGCTCTAATTCTTGAATCACCCCACACATTCACCTTCTGGCCTTTTCTTCTCTCCCTACCACCTCCTAAAAACCTCCTTCATCAATCACCCCCTTCACTGGAAAAATCCAAACCAAAAATCAGAAGACCCAGCAATGTATAATCCTCCGAGTGGCGACTTGGAAGGAGAAATCACCGGTGCCGCCGCCGGGGGTGCCGATAATCTGATCATTGGCACCCCACAACGGGGATCAGGGGCTAGGATTGATGTCGAAGGCACTCTGTTTCTAGAGCAGTTTGCTTTCTCTGGAATGCCGGCTCCTGTGGGTGTTGAGCGAGGATCAAGTTCAGGTGGTTTCCGGACTCCATTGATGACAACAAACCAGGCAACAGACATTGGTAACACATATTCCGGTCAAAACCTTAATTTGACTTTTCTCAATTTTTTTTTATTTTGGGAACTGACTTAGCATAGGTATCAAAGAAAATGAAAAGCGGGGTTGAATGATGGGGGTTAACTTTATACTGGCTCACCCTTTTATGTTAATTGTGAAAATTAGTTTTTGCATTTTTTGATGTCGGTTCACCCATAATTCAGTTTATTTTACTTTTCGGTGTAAAAAAATACTTATTTGTTGTGTTTGTTATGCATATTTTTTTGTATACAAACAGATGTTTGAGTGTGGGGGGTTGAGTTTTTTTTTTTTTTTTTTTGGGGGGGGGTTAAGTTCTTTACTGCTTCGTCGTGTTGTAAATTTTGTATATTAGTTTATACATTATGACGTGGGTTTGTGCATGGTTCAGATTTTTTACTTTCAGTGTAAAAAAGTAGTTAATTGTTGGTTATCATAGATTTTTTTTTTTTTGAAAAATAAACACATGTTTTGTGTGTATTATGTTTTGCTGCTGCACCCCCCACCCAATATCAGTTTTTTTTATGTAGTCGGCTTTTATGTCTGAGGTATATAAATTTTTTTGGTGTGTTTTGTTTCGCAGACCATGCCACAGAGTCAGAGGATGAGTGCTTTTCCTGGTTCACTCCAAATGGGACACGCTACTGGTGCCCGGCTGCTCCGGATAACCTAAAACCAAGAATTGACACCGTGTTTCAGCGATGGGAAGACGTCGCGGAGATGTATGACCTCTATGCAGATCACTGTGGGTTTTCAACTAGGCTTGGGACAATTAAGCGAAAGAAAGGAGCTATCACGCACCGTTACATTGTTTGTTCCAACCACGGGGAGCCGCATAGCCAGAATAGGAACTTCAATAGCCTTGATGAGACATCGCTGAAGATAAGGCAGGCCACTTTCCGTGTGTGTGGCTGTAAAGCTTGTATACGTGTGAGGTTTGATAAGTCATCTCGCGTTTGGGTCTTGTATCACTTTGAAGAGAACCATAACCATCCTATGGTCCCATTGCATAGTAGAGATCTAACGAAAAAACGCCGGAGGCTTGATTTTTTTACTAAAGAATTCATCCACCGAGCAAGTCTTAGCAAGGTCGGACCGTCGTTGGCACATAGGCTACAAGTTAACCTTAGGGGGGGCACCATAACGTCAAAGGGACGGCTGATGACTTTCGGAACTTTGCATCAAGGGTTCGCATGTTCATTGGTGATAGGGACATTGGTGATCGAGAAGATGAAAGATCGGGTTGACCACTTGCCGAATTACACTTTTAAGTACAGCAGGGAAAACGGTGAATTCGACACATGTTCTGGGCGGATGAAATTTCCAAGATCAACTATCAAGCTTTCGGCGACGTCCTCGCATTCGACGCTACTTATCAAACTAACAAGTACATTTCACAGCCTTGAAATTTTGGTTTATATATATATATATATATATATATTTTCATGATATATCTTTTTTCGAAAGTTTCAACTGGGTTAATCGCGTTATAACTGATTAACGTCGTACACACAGGTACAATCTGATCTCCGTTCCGTTTACTGGGGTTGATAATAACAAGCGGTGCGTCACTTTTGGAGCTGGCCTATTGTTTTGTGAGACAATTGAGGCCTACACGTGGCTGTTAAGGGCTTTCCTCGACGCGCACAACAAGCAGCCCACCCTGGTGCTAACTGACCAAGACCCGGCCATGCGGCAAGCAGTGGCTGCTGTGTTTGATCGTTCACTCCATCGCCTGTGCATGTGGCACATCATGAAGAAATTACCTGCGAAGGTGGAACTGTTGCCCCTTCACGTCTTTTTGTATTTATTTCTATACGAGATATTTTTTTGGCTGGACTAATTTATCTCCTTTTTTGTCATTTTTTTTCCTTCAAGATTACAGGAGAGGTCGTGCATAACACTGAATTCAGGGCTGCCCTTCATAAACTGGTATGGAACATTTATATTAAACCGGAGACATTCGAGAGGAGATGGGGGAAGCTTCTAGAGAAGTATGGGCTCGAAGATCACGAGTGGCTGAGAAACATGTACAACATAAAGGAGGTGTGGGTCCCGGCTTATTTTAGAGAAATCCCAATGTCATGTTTGATGAAGACTACATCCCGATGCGAGAGTTCGAACTCTGCGTTTAAGGTGAACTCGTCCTGGGCGAACACCCTTGTCCAGTTTTTTTTTGTGTTATGACTCCACGTTGGAGTCCCAACGCTATAGGCAGAGGGTTGGGGACTTCAAGGCGGATGATCGCGCGCACGAGTTCAAATCTGGTTTGGCGATAGAGAAGCACTGCGCATTATTGTATTCCCCGGCCATATTCGTCGAGGTCCGCAAAGAGATCCTGAAGGGCCTTTTACACTGCTACACTTCCAGGGTCGAAGAAGTCGACGGGAGAAAGGTGTATACTGTTACGCATTTGGACAAGCGTTTCGATGTCGTCAATGAATTCACGATAATGGCCCCTCCCTGTTTTTTTCTTTTCAATACCCTTTTTTTATAACGTGGGTGTGTTTTCCGACATGGTGTAGGTTAAAGTCGACCCAGTCGAGGACACTACAACATGCTCCTGTAACCTTTGGTGCCGTATTGGATACCTTTGCAGGCATATATTTTGCGTCTTCCGGCAAACAAAGGTGGACGAAATCCCGGCTAAGTATGTGGTTAGTCGCTGGGGACGTCACGTGTTGCCGAAGTCGGTTTTTCGTGTAGAATTCAGGTATGGGGTAGACTTGTCTCCGGTTTCGTTAACCAGGAACACCCTAGTGGACTGCTTTTCTGAAGCGCTTCAGGCTGTGATGGGCGACCGGGCAACGATGGAGGATTTCATTGAAAAAATCAAAGGCTGGACAAAAGAATTGAATGACGATCGACGCGGTAAAAGAGTCGCCGAGGCAACAGAATCACAGGTTATGGCTGATATGCTTGGCGTGGTGGTGGAAGGTGAGAATAGCACCCCCGTTTCCTGCTCCAATCCTCAAGGCGTACGCAATAAGGGATGCGGGACAAACAAACGCATGATTAGGCCGGGTGAGAGGGCAGTCCAGAACCACCAAAAGCCCCAGCGATTGTGCAGAACATACAATCGCTTTGTAACCGGGCATGACTCCCGCAACTGCCCAGAGAAACGCAAGACTGCAGAACCTTAGACCTGGGGCTGAAGGGGGCGGCGTGACGGGGGGGTGCCTTTTTTGGATCGGGGGTTCAACTTATGACTTATGTGGTGCACGGTTGGGTTGACGTGTCTTTTTTGTTGACCACTATGGCTGTGTTTGGGCAAGGTAATAGGTTTTTGGTATATTATATCTCTAACTTTGGTACAACAGTTAATGTATAAAGTAACCCCCCCCCCCCTTTTGTGGTATGGTTAATAGTACTTAGTTTATGTTTTTTGTGTGTTCTCGGTTTATCATCAAACCCCCTCCTCCAAACCAAATTTACGTAAGGTTGTGTTTGATATGCATTGAAGACGTATAAAATCAGCAGCAACCAACATAATGTAGGACGTATACCTTTTTCAATGTGGCAACATAAAACCGAGAAATGTTCCCGAAAATTTACGTAAAGCGTAAAAGCTTTGGTTTTTTTATGTGAAACGTAAAAGCCTTTTTTTTACAGTAAGACATACATAGGGGTGAAGTGTAAAGCCTTTTAACGTTATACGAAAATTTTTAAATGTAAAACTTAGACCCTGTAAGTGTTAAAAAGTTGACTGTTTACAGGAAACGTAAAAAAATTCGTAATCTATAGATCGATTAAACGTGAATCTTTTTCTTTAAAACTTAATACATTTTGTGGAAAAAAAAGATAAAAAAAATCAAGAATCACACTCTCTGTAAAAACAAAAAAGGAAGTGGTAGGTGTGTCCGTGTAAGTAGAGGTGTTTTGGAATTGGACAAAACATCTTTTCTAAGTTTGTCATTTAGTAAAAAATAGACATGGGCTTGGAACCACTCAATTTTTTGATTTGAAATGATAACTGCACAAGGGTCAAGGGTCATGCAAAAAAAGTCAGGAATATCTATAAGTGCATTTGGAGAAAAAGCACACCTCCTCTTGTCACCTTCCTTTGTTTGTATCTCTATATATATCATACTGCATTAGGTTGTTTTTCATCCCAACTATAGAAAAAAAGACATTCTCTAAATCCACTAACCGACTTCAAAACCCCAAAAGGAAAAGCATATGGCAGATGGACGGAAAGTTTGGCGTCCACGCAAACCTGTCCCTCCCGGAGGTGAACTAACAAACCATAAATGTGTTACATTGTCTTAGCGTGTCGTTTATTTAATTTTTTTATTTAAAAAAAAAACGTTTTTGTTTACCTTCTGTCCAGGCTCGTCACCAAGCCCTCCCAATCAAAATGCGAAAGCCAAAACAGTGCAAGGTGGAGCCCTGAGCAGATGGGTTTGGTGTCTAACCCAGACACTTGTTGGCTCCCTATCCAGCGTGACGGCGGTGACTCAGGGGTGCAAGTATGGGATCGTCGCCGACTGGATATGAATTCGGACCCAGGTTTGGTTTGGTATCCCAGGCAAGCCACGGGGTCTCCCCCGACCCCCTGCCGCCCCCCGCAAACACGCTTTGGTTCGCCAGCTCCCCGGTTCGGTTCACCTTCTGCCCCCTTCAGCTCGCCGGGCCCCGTTACGCCGGTTCGTGGGAACTTTGGTTCCCCGCCAGCCCGTTTTGCTTCGCCCCCTCGTGTTGGAGTTGCTTTTCGTCCTTCCCAAGGAGCTACTTTCAAGACGCCACCGTCTGAAGGTGGAAGCGAGAGGTCAAAGGGCAAGCAGCCAATGACTCAGGTTTGGGTACCTAAGGCGACAAAAGTGGAGGTTCCTGATCCCTATCATGGTTCCAAGGATGCAGCGGCTGGTTCGGATACGACATTCTTTTCGTGGGGGTCGGACTGCGACTCTGATTTGGATTAGCCATTGGTGAAAATGGTTTTCAAGCGTTTCGCTTGATTCGCTGGGATGTGTAGTGCATGTGGGGTTTGGTCGCCAGGATGTTTGCGTGTCATGTGTTCCATTTCAGTGTTGTGTTTTTTTAAAACTTCGTTTGTAACCGATGTATGTTTCGTATTGTCTTGTTTTATGCATCAAAATGCAACGTATGTGTTTGTAAAATGTTTCGTTCAACGAATAAAAATGGAACGCGGTGTATGTGCTGTAATGTTTTTTATTTGTTTTTTTATCAATGAAAAATTTTGCGTAGACCGTAAAAAGTGAGACATCTTCACCTTAGAAATGTTCCGTAAATAGTTTTTACGCAAGAACCGTTCTTTTACGGTTTACGCAATGTTACGCTGAAACGTTTTCAACTTTAAATTGTAGCAAAACGTTAAACTTTGTATGTAAAATTGTATAATTGATATGCTTAAACTCACAAAAAGAAATTCTGGTAAAACGTATAGAAACATTAAAAGTTTCCGTAAAACGTAAAAACTTTTACGTACACTTTTACGGTTAATGGAAATTTACGGTTTTTTACCTTTTACGCAAATTTTTGACGGAAAACATTTTTTTCGCGGTTTCCTTTTGCAATTTTTTTCGTTGAATTTTTCACGCAAAAAATTGTTTAGGTTTACCTTGTTTTACGGTTCAGACATAAGTTTTACGCTAATTGTCTAGGGTTTTTACATTTTTTACGTTTACTTTTCAGGAAAACCATTTTATGGATTGGGAGACTTTACGTTTACTTTTTACAGTTGGCGTTTTACCTTTAAGAAAACTTTTTTTACGGTTTACGCTAAATTTACGTTTCACCCCTTAACCTTTTTATGGGTTACGTTTTACTTTTTACGAAAAATTCATTTTTTTGCGGTTTCCTTTCTGCCCGTAAAACTTTTGACGTTGTAGGCCTTTTTACGCTCTTAAGCAATTTTTTCCATTGAATTTTTCACGCAAAAACATTGTTAGGTTTACCTTGTTTTTACGGTTCAGGCATAAGTTTTTCGCTAATTGTCTACGGTTTTACATTTTTACGTTTTCTTTTCAGAAAAAACTTTTTACGGATTGGCGACTTTACGTTTAGTTTTTATAGTTGGCGTTTTACCTTTAAGAAAACTTTTTGCGGTTTACGCTAAATTTACGTTTCACCCCTTTAACTTTTTTATGCCAAACTTTTTACGGAAAACATTTTAAGGTTTACGTTTTACCGTTTACGTAAAACTTTTTGTAATGTTCGCTAATTACAAAGTTTACTTTTTTACGGAAACCTTTTTTACTTTTTACAGGTTATGCACATAAAAAAGTTTTTACGTCCAAACTTTTACAGGTATATGCTTAGCGTAAAACTTTTTTACGGTTTAGGCAAATTTTTACTTTAACCTTTTATGGGTTACGTTTTACTTTTTATGAAAAAACTTTTTTAGTTTTACGCAAAACTACGTTTTAAGGAATACGCAAATTTTTACGTAAAACTTTTTAAGGAATACGGAAAACATATTAAGGTTTACGTTTTACCGTTTACGTAAAACTTTTTGTAATGTTACGCAAATTACAAAGTTTACCTTTTTACGGAAACCTTTTTTACTTTTTACATATTACGCACATTTTTAACGGTTTATGCTTAGCGTAAAATTTTACGGAAACCTTTTTACGCGAAAACTTAACAGGTAAAAAGTTTACGGAAACCTTTTTACGTAAAAAAATTACGGAAACCTTTTTTTGGTTTACCTTTTTACGAAAACCTTTTTACGTAAAAACTTAGTGTAATATTTTTTAACGGTTTAGGCACATTTTTACGTTAACCTTTTATGGGTTACGTTTTACTTTTTACGAAAAAACTTTATAGTTTTACGCAAAACTACGTTTTAAGGAAAACGTAATTTTTTACGGGGAACTTTTTACGGTTCAGGCATAAGTTTTTCGCTAATTGTCTACGGTTTTACATTTTTACGTTTTCTTTTCAGAAAAAACTTTTTACGGATTGGCGACTTTACGTTTAGTTTTTACAGTTGGCGTTTTACCTTTAAGAAAACTTTTTGCGGTTTACGCTAAATTTACGTTTCACCCCTTTAACTTTTTTATGCCAAACTTTTTATGGGAAACATTTTAAGGTTTACGTTTTACCGTTTACGTAAAACTTTTTGTAATGTCCGCTAATTACAAAGTTTACTTTTTTACAGAAACCTGTTTTACTTTTTACAGGTTATGCACATAAAAAAGTTTTTACGTCCAAACTTTTACAGGTATATGCTTAGCGTAAAACTTTTTTACGGTTTAGGCAAATTTTTACTTTAACCTTTTATGGGTTACGTTTTTCTTTTTACGAAAAAACTTTTTTAGTTTTACGCAAAACTACGTTTTAAGGAATACGCAAATTTTTACGTAAAACTTTTTAAGGAATACGCAAAACATATTAAGGTTTACGTTTTACTGTTTACGTAAAACTTTTTGTAATGTTACGCAAATTACAAAGTTTACCTTTTTACGGAAACCTTTTTTACTTTTTACATATTACGCACATTTTTAACGGTTTATGCTTAGCGTAAAATTTTACGGAAACCTTTTTACGCAAAAACTTTACCGGTAAAAAGTTTACGGAAACCTTTTTACGTAAAAAATTTACGGAAACCTTTTTTAGTTTACCTTTTTACGGAAACCTTTTTACGTAAAAACTTGGCGTAAATTTTTTTAACGGTTTAGGCAAATTTTTACGTTAACCTTTTATGGGTTACGTTTTACTTTTTACGAAAAAACTTTTTTAGTTTTACGCAAAACTACGTTTTAAGGAAAACGTAAATTTTTACAGGGAACTTTTCGGGGGTTACGATTTACTTTTAAAGTAAAACCTTTTTAAGGTTTACGCAAATCTTCAGGTACTTTTTACGGTTTACTTTTTAAGAAAAACACTTTATGTTATACCACCAAAAAAATAACAGTTTACGGGTTACTTTTTAAGGGGAACTTTTTGACGGTTTTTTTGCGGAAAATAAATGCGCACTTTTTCCATAAAACCTTTTTTATGCCAAACTTTTTACGGAAAACATTTTAAGGTTTACGTTTTACCGTTTACGTAAAACTTTTTGTTATGTTCGCAAATTACAATCTTTACTTTTTTACGGAAACCTTTTTTACTTTTTACAGGTTATGCACATAAAAAGTTTTTACGTCCAAACTTTTACAGGTATATGCTTAGCGTAAAAACTTTTTTACGGTTTAGGCAAATTTTTACTTTAACCTTTTATGGGTTACGTTCTACTTTTTACGAAAAAACTTTTTAGTTTTACGCAACACTACGTTTTAAGGAATACGCAAATTTTTACGTAAAACTTTTTAAGGAATACGCAAAACATATTAAGGTTTACGTTTTACCGTTTACGTAAAACTTTTTGTAATGTTACGCAAATTACAAAGTTTACTTTTTTACGGAAACCTTTTTTACTTTTTACATATTACGCACATTTTTAACGGTTTATGCTTAGCGTAAAAATTTACAGAAACCTTTTTACGCAAAAACTTTACAGGTAAAAAGTTTACGGAAACCTTTTTACGTAAAAATTTTACGGAAACCTCTTTTTAGTTTACCTTTTTACGGAAACCTTTTTACGTAAAAACTTTACAGGTGTACGCTTAGCGTAAATTTTTTTTAACGGTTTAGGCAAATTTTTACGTTAACCTTTTATGGGTTACGTTTTACTTTTTACGAAAAAAACTTTTATTGTTTTACGCAAAATTGCGCTCTTTTTCCATAAAAGCTTTTACGGGCAATATTGTGCGGGGTTCGTCTTTCTTTTTTACGCAAAAACTTTTTACGGTTTACGTAACTTTACATTTTAAATTTTATATAAAAGTTTTAACGAAAAAAGTTTACGGGAAGTAACTGTTTACGGTTTACGTAACTGTTCATGTAAAAATTTTACATGAAACTTTAAAACTTTTTACGGTTTACGTAACTGTTCATGTAAAAATATACGATTGGCCCTTTTACGTATAACTCTTTACGTTATACCCGAATTTACATACTCCTTTTAACGTTTTACGCATACCTTTTACGGTTTACGTTTTTTACCTTTTTAGCAAAAAAATTATTTCGGGTTACGTAAAGTTTCGATTAACCAAAAAAAAAAAACAAAAAAGGAAAAAAGGGAACTTTTTTTTAAACCACCCCTACTGGGTTTTTAGACAACCAACTTGGGGTTGTCCTAGTGACCCACACAAACACATCTGTCAATCGTCCCAAAACAAAAAAGTCATTGTCTAAGCTTGCTAAACCACCCCAAAAGACGCCCAACCCATAGTTACCCATTCAAAAAAAAGTTACTGGCTAACATGTCAGAACATTGACTACACATATTTCAACCGATGTCGTATCACGTCGCCATATTTGTTCACGGGGGACAGGAGTATCTCCGCAGCATACCTTTTCCGTAAGTAATTGCACTGGACCTTTTTCCGCGCCCCGTGCACACTAAACCCGCAGAAGAAGTTTCGCCTGGAACCCACAAACTGTACCATATGGCGCATTGCGAATATGCCGAACTCAACAAACGGCGCCGCAATTCTGCGGGTTGTAGACCATAGAAGGTCCTCGCGCATAATGAGACTCGCTTGCATTGCTGTCGCTTTGGGATGATTTACCAACTTCAAGTAATCGACAAAAATTTCTTTCTGCGGTCAAGGGAAAAAAACCCAGATGTAAAACGACCTGAGCTTTATTTATACCAGAAAGGAAAAAATACAACATAAGTACTAGGAAAAAAAACATGCAACACATACCACTTTAAACGGTGTTGACTTCATGATATAGCTTTCGTCATCCCTTAACAATGCCCCAGACCCCCTGTCGCCCAAGTGGTCAACGAGGTGTATGCACTCGGCCTCCAAACAAAAACTACAAGGTAGTAGTGGTCTCCCTCTAGCATTGTCACAAAGACCATGTCGAACGCACACAGGTCCACCAGGTGATGTCGCCCGGCCAGGCTAGTCTTGAGCCCACATTCAAACGCAGACACGCTGTAGGATCGTGTCTTGACCCGAACGAGTCGTTCAGAGGAAATTCTATCAAATACAGATGTGGAAAATAAGTATTTGATTTAGGAACAGCTAGCAAATCACTTTAAACTTCTCTTTGCATTGATTTCTAACAGTGTACATTCAGATCTCGATCCGGCAGCACTTCGGTACGAGTTACACAACTGTTACAAATGTTTCGCTTTAACTGCTATTTATATGTGTTGAGGTTTCGCTTGAACATACATGTCGCTCAAGCGGAACCTTCAACTGACATTGAAACGGACCTATCAAAGTCACTACAAGCGAAACCTTCTTATAAGACCATACAAGCGAAACCTAATACTAGCACTCATACATTCTTCTGTTTTCTAGAATAACGTGCCCTGATCTAACACTCTAAGACTAAGACTCGATCCAAGACGAAGTCAACAGATGTAGTGCACCAACAGACTCCCCCTCAGATGTTGACGGAGTCGTCCATCGAGTCACGACAATGCTGTGTCTTCACATCTTCAGTCTTGAACAGTCTCTGGGCTTCTCTCTCTCTATCTTCATCTCTTACTCTTTTATCACCAACAAACTCCTTCACTTTGATGTTGACATCTTTTGAGTTCCTCACCTCCAACATTCACTCCCCCTCAAATAATGACTTTTCCTGCACAAAACTCTAACACAAACATAAGTTTTATGACAAACAATTAAGTATTTAGACATCATTTGAAACTTATCATAAACAAATCAATCAATCAGATACTGATGAACCACTTGGAACTGTAACATTTTTCTTAACAAAAACAAATACAATCTCCCAAACCAACTGTTCATCATGTTTAGCACTTAGAAGTTTGAAAATCAGCTTTTCAATATCAGTTGTCGAAAATGTTTTTGACTTTTTCAAAATTTATGCTAAAACACACCAAAAATCTTTTTGGATTTTCTGAAAGAAAGTAAATACGAAAATGAACTATTTACAAACAATATGGACAATATTTTTGTGAGTTTGTGCAAGAGGATCATATCATGTAGGATCGTTAGACGACCTGATGAGTCGATCAGAAGAGTGCTCAGACTGAAACAGAGGTGGAATTCATTGATTCAGTCTTTGTTTAGCTTGATTTCACACTTTAACGTCTCTTTTATTAATCTGCTAACAATTTACAAGCTCTGGAGACAAACTGGCAGGGCTTCGCCGTCACAACACAACTGCTACCTTGGTTCCGCTTATAAGACCACCTATATATAGGCATGAGGTTTCGCTTGAATGTACATGCTCACATAAGCGAAACCTCCTGCTGTCATTCAAGCGGAACTAACAAATGACATACAAGCGGAACTATCTATGACACATAAGCGGAACCATGTCTAAAACATGATTTCTCGATTTCCGTGCATAATACAATCAGCCCTAACCTAAGACTCGAACTAAGATGTAGTCGACAGACAACTGCACCAACAGACTCCCCCTTGAATGTTGACGGAATCTTCAGTGAGAGTCTTCAAGCATTGACAGCTCTTTACTCTTAATCGGTCTTCTTCAGGAACTCTTCCTGGAATCTTATCTACTTCAGAAACTTCTTCCTGGAATCATGTGCGTGGATCTTTCTCTGGATCTAACTCTCGTCAGACTCCCCCTATCATCGAGCTGGGATCGCTGTCTGGTATTTGTTATCACCATTGAAACTATATCCTGGCTTTTTCTCTGTTCAGCTCAAACATTTACACAAAAACTCAAACACTCTGTCACAAACAAACACAATTGTGATTCAACTTAATGAATCAACTTAATCATTTGAGAATCTTCAAGAATTTTTCACATTTAACAATTTATTAAACTTTCCAAAATCTGATTAACCGTTTCAAATCAATTTAACCAAACCTCTGATCATCATGTTTAGCCTTTGAGATTTTGAATATTAGCTTTTCACCATCAGTTGTCAAAAATCTTTTTGGATTTTTTTATAAAAAACAAAAGCAAAAATTAAATGCAGAAATGAACTATGAACAAACATATTTTTGTGAGTTCGTACAAGAGGATCATATCAGCTGCTGACTAAACACAAGTACCGTTAAGCTATTAATACATTTTAAGCTTTTAAACAGTTCGCGTTGATTGTCGATATATTGATCCACTTAAATTCTCACAAAATGTTCAACCTGTTCGGGATACAGAATTAGTGTTTTAGAACTTAAACATCTTCATGTGTCCCACCTCAGAATATACTCCCGTATCCAGACCCCAGTATTCAGTCTTACAGGTGAGTATACCACAGATGATATATGTAAAGGGGTTATGTGCGAGGGCCGTGAGAGCTCAGGTCGATACTTCCGTATACGCAGAGAGATGACGGCTTCGACTTTAGGTGTGTCCCCTTTAGAGGATCTTTTATTTACAACAGCAGCGACTATCAATTTTATTGTTTTATCAGCATGCTGAGGGCGAGCTTATATTTCAAAGCTTTTTTCAGAAAGCATTATCCGGGGACTAGGTCAGTACTTCCATACAGCAGAAGTCCCGGGATAATACCCCAAATATCACTGAGCATAAAGACCTAGTATCTCAGAATACGGGACCTTTCAAACAGGATTTCAGGGGTTACCTATATATCCTGGAGATGTTCCCCACGTAGACGCAAGTGAAATTTAGGTTTATATCCCAAACTGATCTACTAATTCTGTGAAAACCTATCAACACATCTTTAGCGACACTGCTTAATTGCATTTATACATTACAAATCTTTAGCATACTGTGCCAGTCTAGCTGATGTTCTATCATTTCCCCTATTCGCACTAAAACTCATTTTTTAATTTTTCGATGTTTTTGACATTTTCAAATTTTCTAATTTTTTTTTTTAAATTTTTATTCCCCCTAAAATCAAAATATGTTCCAATTTTGATTTTATGGGAAAATTTGAAACAAACTGTACAAATTTGACAACTTGATGAGAATCACTTCAATTCTCCATCCACCTGACGTAAACAATCAGAACTCCCCCTCACAACAAACTATTTTCCCATAATGATTTCAAAACACTCAAGTTTGTTTTAATCAGAATGGTTTTTCCAGAAAATAAGTTTTGTTGATTTTATCTCTTGTAAAATTTTGGGGATCAAATCATGTAGTTAACTCAAGTTCAATTTAATGACCTTGATTAACCACTTGTAGGATTGATCTGATTCAAAATCTGAACCACTTGTATCAATCACAAACATACAAGTCAAGCCTGTTTTTCAACCAATTACCATCTGTTGGTTGAATTCTCAAGTTGCCGATTCCTACTCCTCGCTTACAAACCTGGGAGTTCCGGCAAGTCAGGTTTTTCTATTTAAACAAATTCACCCAAACCTGACGGTCCTTGGGTGATTTCGAATTCTTGTTCAACAATGGTGGAAAGTTTACATCATCCATTGTTAAACCTGAATTCTCCTTTTTTACCTCAACCAATGGCTCCTCTGGCTTTGAAGAACCAGAATCATTGCCAACACATGGCTTGTCTGACTTTGGCCTGTCAGATTCATCGCCTGAAGGTGGCTTGTCTGACTTTGACATATCAGATTCATCGCCGACCTTTTTCTTCTTCTTCTTTTCTTCTTTCGTCCTCAGATTTGTATCTGATGAATTCGTCTTGCTTGTCTTTGCAATCGAGGGGGTTGATTCATCAAAATTCTTATTCTTTCCAACGGATGAACCCGAGGACAAAATCTTCTCGAGATACTCTCTCGCCTTCTTTCTCTTTTTCCTCAGTCTGTCTTTCTGCCCCTGTGAAAGTTTAACTTTCTTTTCTTGAATTGTCTGTTCTTGAAATTTAGGTTTTAGAACCTTCTGTTCATGGGGCTTGACTTTGACTGGAATCTTTGCCAATTTCTGAGACTTAGCCCTCAATCTGTCATTCGATCTCCTTGGGCAATCTTTGGCAATGTGACATTTGATTTGGCAGTTATAGCATCTTCTCGTCTCATAACTCCAATTCTGGCAGTTAACAGCAATGTGTCCTTGATAACGGCATCGGTAACACACTCTGTTATTGTACCGTACACCACCTTCACACCAAACGCTCAGATCATAGCATTGTCTGGCTTGGTGATATTCCTTCCTCATGTTTGCTGGATTTGGCTTTTGAGCACTGTGGTCCAACCTGCACCACTTATTACTAACAATATTTGAGTTTTCAATTTTTACTTTTTGTAATTTTTGATTGCAATTGGATGATTGATCTGATGAGCTTTTATTTTCTTTTTGAATATTTTTCAAATTTTTACCCTTTTGTTTTTGTTCCACTTTCTTCTTCAAAGGTTTTTGCTTAGAGCATTCTCCCTTTTCAGTCGATTGTAAAACAGTTTTCTGAAATTTTTCTTTTACTTTATTTTTATCATCAGATTTCTCATCACAATCTTCAACTTTGACATTGTCAAAGTTTGTGACATCGTCACTTATAGGAACTGAATTAATCGGTTTTGGACAAGGAAAATTCAAACTGTCTGATGCAGTCACAAAACCTTTCAATTTCTTTTCAAGTACATCAATCTTGTTTCTGGAATTCTCAGCTTCATTTTCAAGCTGAGATATTCTTTCAAGATGAGACTTGATTGAATTTTCATTCTCATTCTTCATGTTTTCAAGAACAGACTTTTCATTTTCCAAAACTTTTATCTGTTCTTGAAATTTCGTTTCATTAGCTTTCAAATTCTTGTTCTCAAGCTTTATCTAGAAATCTTCATTTTCTGAGGATTTCTTGTTGCTTTCAAGATCTTTTTCTAACTCTTTGATTTTCTTTTGAGCACTTTCACCTTCTTTTTCAAGTTTAATAATTTTCTGAAGATGGGAATTTATCATTTTTTGCTTTTCAATGTTGTTTTGACTAAAAACATTTCTCCCATCTTCAAGAATTTTCATTTGATTTTGAAATTCTTTTTCAATTCTTGATTTTTCAATTTCAAAACTTTTAATTTTTTCTTCCAAAACTTTTGCCTTTTCTTTCTCACTTTTGTTTTCAGATTTCAAACTGTTCAAATCATCCAACAGTTTGTCATTTTCAGTTTTTAACTTCTCACAATTTCCCTGCAACATAAGAATCTGTTTAAAATCAGCTTACTTCTCGTCTTCCAACTTCTTAACTTTTGATGTCAAACTTTCCGCATTCTTCAAGAGTTTGTCATTCTCAGTCTTGAAGCTGTCACATTTGAAGCACACTGATGCAGAATTTGAAGTTTCATATTTCACAGATTCTTCAACCTTTGGCACTTGTTCTTTCTCTATCTTATATGTACCTGCACCAAAGATTGTAACAAAATCAATAGGATTTTCATTATCATCAATATAACAACCTCTTTTCATATCATATATCAAATTTCTTTTTGCTGCCCAACAAACATTGATTCTTTTGTTTATTTCCTTTATCACATCTAAATTCAAATCTTCTAAATTCATTTTTATCTTATCCAACACATCGCTCTTCTTTTGATAATCTTCATAATCATGATTTTTAAGTTTTCTAATGAATTTATTTAGAGATAATTGTGAAAAATTATAATTTTCTCTCAATTTTTCAAGCAATCATCCCATTCAGCTGATAATCCATTAGCAAACTTTGATATCTTATCAGCTTCTGTTATTACTATTTGATTTTCCTTTCAAATAGTCAATCAAACGATCAAAAAGTTTCTCCAAATCATCCAATTTTTCATCTTTCTTGCTCAGAAAACATTCGAAACGTTTACTCCAAACCTCTTTGGGCAATTTCTGATAAGAACTACTAAGATATCCTCGATACCAATCATTCAACCTTTTAAGATTATTGTTTTCCTGCTCATCAAACCTCATTGTCATTTTTCAAATAATCCCGACAAATCTTTCTCTCAAAATGTCACAAAAACAAAACAAGTAATTGTCCAAATAAGCGAAAACTGCTGATGTGCACTAGAAGCGGAACTAATGAGATTGTTCAATGAAGCGAAACCACAAAGTACAAACAAGCGGAACCAGTGTTTGCACCAATAAGCGAAACCTTAACAAGTCCTTTGAAGCGGAACCTTTCAAGCAGAACTCTAAATTGTCACTTGAAGCGGAACTCCACAAGCGAAACCACTAAAAATGACACTTGAAGCGGAACCTTTCAAGCGGAACCTCTGAATTTCGTGACACAGAAGCGAAACCTTCTGAAAATTGACCGAATAAGCGGAACAATTATGTACAGAAAAGCGGAACTACACTATGTCTGAATAAGCGGAACCACTTCACACATCAATTTGGTCCATTTTTAGTCCGTATTTCGGTCCGAAACTTTCTAGGATTTGTTAATGTCCAATAACACACAGTCTGTGAAATTTTGATCCAATTTTGACCGTGAAAACTCCCTGAACTGATGAAAGAAGGTGTAGAAATCAGAATTTTGAGCGAAAAACGAGCTAAACGGTAAGAACTCTTCCTCCTGAGCTCTGATACCACATGTAGGATCGTTAGACGACCTGATGAGTCGATCAGAAGAGTGCTCAGACTGAAACAGAGGCGGAATTCATTGATTTAGTCTTTGTTTAGCTTGATTTCACACTTTAACGTCTTTTTTATTAATCTGCTAACAATTTACAAGCTCTGGAGACAAACTGGCAGGGCTTCGCCATCACAACACAACTGCTACCTTGGTTCCGCTTATAAGACCACCTATATATAGGCATGAGGTTTCGCTTGAATATACATGCTCACATAAGCGAAACCTCCTGCTGTCATTCAAGCGGAACTAACAAATGACATACAAGCGGAACTATCTATGACACATAAGCGGAACCATGTCTAAAACATGATTTCTCGATTTACGTGCATAATACAATCAGCCCTAACCTAAGACTCGAACTAAGATGTAGTCGACAGACAACTGCACCAACACACGCGACTCCCATCAGGGTCTGTCTCCAAGCTTAACATCCACTCAACCTGTCGGGGGGGGGAGCCAAACCGATTACGTTTTATTTTTTTTTACGTCATAATTTTTTTCCTCTTACAGTTTACGTAAAAAAGGTCTACTTGTATACTGGGAAAATTTGTACAATTTTCAGCTCAACAAGGATTTACGTTTTATGTGGGAAAAATGTTGTACGCTTAACATCTTACCACGGCTGTGTGGACGCAAAACAAGCATCTAGGCATCCTGGGGATTGAGAATTTCGGGTCGCCGTTGAGGACGTGCGCCCATGCATCGACTACTGACCCGGCTACGTTGCTTCCAATCTCCAGGGATTGAAGGGCTATAGCTTCCGCCCGTGCCCCAAACATGTCCTCAAACATCACATATCTACGGGGCATGAACAAAAAGGAAAAAAAAAAGTTTACAAATTTAAAACGGGGAATTTCCAGAAGTTTTCATATTAGGTATGTTTCCTAACAAATACCCGACCGATAGGGTTTTTACAAATTTATTTTTGGATTGTGTAACTTACGGAAAGTTATCGCATGCGTCGTCCGGTTTGACCTGTGTGTATGGATCACTGCATAAAAAAAACACATAAAAAAAACGCCTCTGTGGTTTAAAAAACAACAACATATTAAAAATCAAAAAACATAAAAATCATTTTAGACTTGGCGTAAATGGCGACACGGGCGCAACATAAAAATCGTGGTTGTTTATCTTTTTTACCTCTCGGTCATTTCAAATAGTGCTTGCTTCAACAACCCATTCTTTGTCCGCTTACGGAAAAGCCACCGCCACGCCGAAAGTTCCAGCGTCGTGGTTTGTTTTGGGTCTATCTCGACATCATCCGGGTTGTAAACCAAGCGCGGCTTCTCATGGAACGCTCGGATTGGTCTTGCTTGAATAGGCTCCGTTTGCTTCGGGTGTCCCCCAGTTCCCGTGCGCTTACTACCCTCTCCCATGTCGAACGGGCTGCGGGTTGCAATAGGGACCCAGAAATCAGCACCTAAACGTCTTCTTGCACCGTCGGTGGCGCCTGCACCACCCCTACATACGGAACCCGAGCCGCCCTCATTACCTGCTGGTGGTGGGGATTACACAGGAAGAAAAAAGAACGAGAGAAAAAAATTAAGAAACATAAAAATCAAAACATTTCCTAGCGCGCAAAGAAAATTCTAATAAATAAATAAAAAATATTAAACAAAGTTGATAAGTATGTGATTTGTTTTTTATACAATCACAGCGTATGTACTCGAGTTTTTTTCCGTTTGGCTGCCGCTCACACGGCACCCTCTGCGATATCCCCAGACTGAAACTAGGTTGGCTACCCGACGCAACATCAACCTTCGTAGGGGCCTCACCTTCGCGCACCCAGGACTTGAAGCTTAGAGGGCTTCTAACAGGGCTAGATATGGTGGCCGACACATCCACAGCATCCGAAGGGCCAGGTCCCAAGTCAGTCTGGACACCTGCTACTGGTGGGTGGTTTGTCACAGGTTAAAAAAAATAAAAGAAAGGACCAAAACGAAAATAACAAACATAATAGCACCCCACGGAACGTACCAGGTGATTTTTCAGCTGCTCCCGCGCCATACGCTACTTCCTGCGAGATCCCCAAGCTAAAACTCGGCTGGCTACTGGCCTCACCCGGCCCCTGCCACCGTCAACACCTATGGGAGCGATAATAAATAGTTAACACATAAAGGCCAACATTTTCCCGTGTTTAGACATTAAACCAAAATACGAAACGTGACTTGGTATTTTTTATATACACACCACTGTGTGTACCCACGGGCTGTTCCCCCTCGCAAGATACCCCGGGCACGTAGTCTGCTGCACGTAAGCCCGAGGAACAGGCTGCGCTGACAGACGGGGGGCCGATAAGAAGCCTCGCGGCAATTGATGACTTGGTCCAGCCTCGCCCCCGTCCAACAGACCCAAACCCCATTTCCATCGTCGAACTGCGATTAACAACCGTCTCACCTCCGCCAGTCTTAACGCTCATTTCCACCCCTTCCGTTGTCACGCCATCAGTCCGTTCAGCAGCAACCCCTTGGTTAGAAGCACAGAAAACTCATGCATCAGATCATTTACCAGCTTGAAAAAAAATAAAAATAAAAAAATAAAAAATCTTATAAACAAGTTGTTGCTTATTTTTTTCTGGTCACATACCTGTTCCGGGTTCTGAAACATTTTCAATTGCGGCTGCGAGCCTGGGTAATCCAGCCAGCGGAGCAAACAACCCGCATACAGCTAGGGGCCGAAGCACGGTGGCAGGTTGCTGCTGCAAAACGTCGGCGGCATGTGGGCTCCCATCAACAGCCGGCTGTACATTTTCAACACCGTCATCGTCGGTTACGCCCGTTTCTTTGTTCACATCATCGGGCGTGACTTCAGGACCGCCCGTAACGTCACCCGTGTCTGAAAAAGAAAGTACAAAAAGGAACTAGTTACCTAGCAGGCTCATTTCTTCCATTCATGGGGCCTTTTTCGTTACCTGACTTGCCAACATTCGCAGGGCTCTCAACATCCGAGCCCCCCACTCTCGTTTCAGCCGGAACGCTAGCATTGACTTGACTGTTATCCCCCAAACTCACCGTACCCTAGGTATCAACCGACAACTGTTCTTCCCCGTGATTCACCCCCTCTAAACTTTCAGCCTCCTTGTACCCAGCATCGCCGCTAGCTGCTGTAATAGCCCCAACATTGCCCACATCTGGCTCATCGGCGCCATCGTCAGCATCGTCTCCACCCGCAGCGCCACGTGTCCCTAATATGAAAATAAAAAAAACACTTTTTTCGTGAGACACAAATTGAATGGATAAAAAATTCGAGGGGGCGTTTGTTTATTTATTTCCTTCTTTTATTACCTGGAAAGGTGTCAGAGACTAGGCTTACATCTCCCAGGCTCGCGCCGTCCCCCTCTACTGCGGTTTTGGCGATACCTGTTATCAACACATTTAAATTACCCTCTTCGTATTTGTCGCCAGAATCAGAAGCAACATCTGTGTCGTCTTGCGCCGGTTGCTCAATCCCCCCTGCAGAAAAAACAACAAGGTAAAAAAAAATGCACCTAGCGTAGCAAAAAAATAAAATAAAAAACAATTCAATTACCTGCTAGGGCGGACGGAGGGTTGGAAGAACCCCCGGCTGTTCTATTCAGCATGTCGCCTTCCTCGAAGGTCTCTAATCCCTCATCCGGCAAACATGGCAACACGTCTAACACTTCGAGGTATTTCCGCTTCAACCTCCTATGATCCTCGTTGTCCGGATCCAGGTTCAACCGATCGCTTAAAGTCTTCTCTATTTTGGACCTTAAAGCAGCTAACTCTTGTAACCATTCATCCACAATGCTCGCCTGTCCGCCCGTACCGTCATCGTTTTTTACAGCGGCAGACGAATTTGCCATCTAGTCAACACCATAAATCGTTAGTGTTTTTACAATTTACGTAAACCTTCCATTTTTAACGAAAAAAAGGTTTTATGTTTTCTACAGTTTATCGTTGAAAACATTATGATTTTAACGGTCTACGTAAATTTGTTTTACGGGTAGACCAACATTAAACAAATTATAAGGAAACACGGGAAAAAGAGATACCAAAAATTTAAATATGGTCATACCTGTTCAGCTCCACCGTTCTCAGCTGGGGCCTCACTTAGAGGTTTCACCTGGCCACGCCTGAACCCTCCGTTCGCTATCTCGTAGTCCTGACGACGCGTCAAAAGATCTTTTGTCCAGTAATGAAATGCGCGGACCCCAACGCCAGTGTTGCACGCTGGCTGCTGCGTGCAGTCTACATACAGCAACTGTAGTAAAAATAAAAACACAATAACATATTTAACATAAAAAAACTCTTAATAAAAGAAATCAAATTAAAACATAACGACCAAACACATGCTCACCGTCAGGATCGTCAAAGGCCCCACCCAGCAACACTTGGGGTCCGATGGCCTCCATTTTTTCTTACACTTCCTCAAACACTCGATAATGAATTCACACCAATTGTAATCTTCGTATCTTGTTTCCGCTGTCAAACGTTTCAAAATCTTGTCTTTGACATAACCGTTCTGCTGTGAACTGCCCATCGTTGTGAGGAAAAGCAAGGCAAAATCGGTACGAAAAAACGCCATGTCCGAATACGTGTCCTTCTGAATTTCGGCCGAAATCAGTGAAGGGGCTATGTAAGTTGTTGGCGGGAAGCGTGCCCGCCACGCCTTCAACGATGGATGAAGCGTCTTGGCTACCTCGACATCAGCAAAACTCAAACCTGTGTTTCGTATCCCTAACAATTTGCTAATCAACCCCCCGTCAACCACCAAGCTGGCATTACCTATGTTTCACGTCATCGACTTCGCATCAAAAATATCCACCACATGGAAGGCTAACTTCTCAGGAATCCCGTTGACACTCAGACCTAACAAGCCCCCGAAACCCATTGCCTTAATAGCCTCTTTCTGATGATCACTTAAAACCATCATGGCACTGAATAATTGCTTCGGGGAAGATCGTGTATTCAACGCTGGAATGTGTTGTTGTGCTGGTTGTCTGTGTTTTTCCTCCTTTTCGTTGGGGAACCACAATAGTCCGATTGCTTCCGCTTCGTTGTCTGCCGTTTGACGATTGCCCGTGGGGGCGTGTCGTCTTCGTCGCTCGAGTCAAAGAGCACACAAGCGACATGACTATTGCGCTGACGCCTGGACCTCGTGCCTACATGTACGCGGGAGGAAAACATTTATGTACATTTGGGGGTCGTTTACACGTGGTGTAAAAAAACCAGCTGCTAATTACGTAACGAAAGAAAACTATCTTTTCTTACCGGAAGTAACGCATATAACATCTCGTTCTAAATTTGTCTTCCCCTTTCTCCGGCTCAAGCTTCTGGTATGTGCAACCATTTTTTCTGTGTAATCACCTACGATAAATAATAAAAATATTGAAACATCGTCAAAATATACAAACCCCCCCAGAAGATCAAACCCCAAACCTAACAGAGCAGCCACCAAACCTAAAAATCTCGATACTGCCATCAAACCCCAAACCTAACACAGCAGCCACCAAATTTTCCCGGCAGCCATACATTGAAACTAGTTTTCCAAACACTACAATCCCCATTCAATAAAGGACCCCAACACCCCCCACCCCCGCTACATAACTTGCCACCACCCACATTCGTTCCCAATAAAATATCAAAAAGCATCATTCAAAAACCCCATTACATAATTCTCAATATTGGAGGAAGGGGAGAGACACCAACCTTTTAACGTTTTTTCCTAGATTTGAAGCTGGGAGTCCTCGCCGCTTTCAAATGGGGACGCCGAAATCGGATTCGCCGAAAGAATTTTTGGGTGTTTCTTCGTCGCCTAAAAGAGGAGAGCAGAGAGTTTTTCTAGGTTTTGATGTTTTCTGCTTGTTTATGACGAAGAGAGGAAGAAGGCAAGAAGTAAACATAGAGAATTGTAAAATTTTAATAGTGATTAGACATGCATGCTGAAATGTGCAGGGATATGACTACTGGCATTAAAATTAGTTACCTAAAATACCCTTTTGTTAATAAAAAAATCAAAAGCATAAAAGACAAAAGAGTTGAATACAATTTAATCTCATCCATCCATCATGTTGATCTAAGGGCTAAAAATTGGTTCCCATGGTTCTTACAACTGGAGGTGGTTTTCATTTTAGCGGTCCCCTATATATATATATATTAAAAATTAAAATCGCATGTATAACATAACAGTTTCGCATGTCTAAAAATCATTTAAATGAATACAATTTAAAATCGCATGAGTATATCAAAATCACATGTTTGAAATTTATATGCTATAATACCTCCAATAAACCATCTCCATGGGATTTAAAGTCCTTCAACAATTTCCTGATTTGTGGACCCTCTACTTTGGTGTCTATCGACATGCATTCAGAAATTGTTCCATAAATCTCTATTTCCTGATCAAAGAATATAGACCTGGTGTGTATCTTAGTAGCATCTTTTTCCAATGTAGTTTCGCTCCAATCAGCAGGCTCAGTATATCTTAAAATATGATCATTCTTTCTGTGATTGAACCTTTAGACATCCATTGCACCATCAAAATGATTCATAAACTCTATGAGAGAGAGTTGTGAATTTGACACCTGGCAAAAAAAAATGGTTCTCACTCTCAGATCTTGAAGTTGTTCTCATAAGTCCAGACATTGGCTCGTGCCGGTAAAAAGCCGGAATCCACATGTTTCTCATCGAAAACATATCATCAACCCATTTGTTTTCAGTGAGACCGAACTCAATCATCACCAACTTCCACTGTCTCTCGAATTCTTCGGGCTCAATGGAATCAGTCCATACAATGTCGCACATCCTCATTGTTATTGCACAACTCGTGTCCAACCTATAACAATAAATGCTTTTTATATCACCCTATAAAAACACTAACTAAAGTCAATATAAAATCCTATACCTTATCTGCCACTTTTTTCATTATGTGCCACATGCACAATCTGTGTCTGCTGTTAGGGAAAACCTCCTCAATAGCCTGTTTCATATCACGGTCTTGGTCTGTCACTACAACCTTTGGCTGCCGACCAAATGACTTTAAGAATGAATTCAAAAGCCATTTATATGATTCAATGCTCTCCGATGCCAACAACCCAGCTCCAAGTGTTACATTTCGACAATGGTTGTCAATGCCAGTGAACGGAACAAATACCATCTTGTACCTGAACAAACACATGCAAAAACACAATGAAAACATGCGAGATTGACAAAAATAACATGCGAAAACAACAATATAACATGCGATATATTCAACACCACCTCTTCAATGTCTACACATGTGATATTACAAGTTCAGGAAGTCATATAACATGCGAAAATTAGTAAAAAGCATGTTTGTATTGAAACACTTACCTGTTTATCTTGAAAGTTGCATCAAACGATATCACATCCCCAAACTCCATATAGTTAAGCTTGCATAAACCATCAGCCCAGAACAAACCAGTTAACCGTTTGTCATCATCAACAGAGTATTCAAACGAATAATCAGCTAAATACTGTTTTTTGTCAGTTATCCTATTAATCACCATGTCAGCGTCATATTCTCCTATATAGCTGTTAATTCGCTTCCTAAAATTTTTGCAATCATCAACCGTGGCACCAACGTTCTCGAAACCACCATAACGTTTCCTCATTATATGGAAAGCTTTGACAGGACCAAGGTTTAAAGTGTCTAATTCCCATACCATCTCCTCCTGGACATCTGACAATTGTCTAAGCTGGCAGCATGTGAATATCATCTTGACAAACAAACTTATGATTATGCCCATCAACAAATCTCTTTACTGTATATAATCTACCATCCACAGTGCAAATCATAAGTTGAGCTTTGCATCCAGTTCTAATAGTCCCCCTGTTCCTTGTTTTGAATTGCTTTTTTGACTTCGAATAACGATGGTCAATACACAGTGGTTTATGTCCCTCGTTAGAACAAACAAAATACTTAGTTTTGATTATACCACCACTGTGTACTTCACCACCTTTCCGAATAGAAAAACCAGCTAACTTAGCATATGATTGGTAAAACGCATATGCTTGTTCAATAGAGATAAATTGCATTCCAACCACAGGTGTAGCTGATGCTTGAACCTCCGGAGTGTAAACCCTTTCATCTAAATGAATCAAATCAGAAAAACAAAAAACATGCGAATTATCGGACTAGTTACATGCGATATATTAATAACAACATAATTTCATCGTAAAGAACACCAACACATGCGAAATCTATGAACAAAAACATGCGAAATTGATGATTTTGATTAATCTGTTTTATATATGCGATTTATTATACCATAACATGCGAAATGCTTAAAGAAAATAAACATCAAATGCGAATTGAAAGACTCATAACATGCGAATTTGTACATGTTGCTTTCATGTCAAAAATATACTCAACATTCAAACTTCAAAAACAGTTACAACAATGTAAAATCAGTGGTACGATTAAACAAAAAACAAGTATACGAACAATTTAGAGATCTGAATTAACATAATTACCATTAGAACAATCGTTTACAACAGTTGAACTTCCAATGGGATTTGGATTTGCAGGTGGCGGATTTAAAACATCCTCAATGGAAACTCTCTGATATGCAAATAATTGAGCATGATCACCAATCGGTCGACTTTCTTCAAAATCAACGTTTGCTCGTCCAGTGCTAATCTGTGGATCCATCGGAAAAAAAAAACAATTGAATGAAACCCTAACACAGAAGAACAAAAACTGCAATTTGAGAATTATGAAAAATTTGAAACTGATTCGAATGATAATTACCGGGATATTAGTGTAACGAACTTCTCGCTCGCTGATTGAATGAAGAGACGAATTTGCCCTCAGTTGATTGAATTAATTGCCTGATTTAACCTTATTTATGAAAAAACGAATCAGGACACGTGTATGGCTAATATTGTCGCGTATGTAATGTACGATTAGGTAATTTGTACCATATTCTTTACCGATATATATATATATATTCTTTTTTTAATGGTAAAGTTTATATACTTAAATTGGCTATATATATATTTTTTTAGCAACATGTATTTAAAAAGAAAATCATCATTTTTTTACTATTAGAAAAAAGGTAAGCAAAAAGCCCAAACACGCCCTCCTCGTCGACGTCTGCATGTCCAGCCCACTACTCACAGAGACGACGAAATAGTTTTTGCAAATCATAGAGAGAGAAACCTCTTAGAGAGAGAAACACGAGCTTGAAGAAGACGAACCAGAACGAACAACATTACATACACACATATCTTCACATTCACATGTATCATATATGTGCATAATTTCCGACTTATTAGGGTTAATTCTCCCAAACGGTGCCCTAATTCGATTTATTCGACTCCTAGGGCAAAATTCGTTTTTGATTTTAGAAATTCATCCATTTTATATTAGGGCAAACGTTTTTAAGGTGGAGATTGTTGCTGTGCTCTTTGCAATTCAGGTATTTCTCGCAGAAACCCTAGAATTGGACGATGCTGTATAAACCCTAGAACTGTAACTGTTTGAATTTCTTTTATTAAGAGTTGATTGTTGGTCTGTGAATGTGTAATTTCAGTGCTGTATTGGCGCATTTTGATTGAATGCATGCTGGAAACTGAACAAAGTGTTGTTTAGTGAATGGAAGTAGTGTGTTTTTTTTTTCAGGATATCTGTTGGTGGATCATTGGTTTTGAGATTGTTAATGTTTGTAATGTAATGGTGGTTGCATGTGTGTGTGGATTGTACTGAACAATTTGGTGGTACAGGCAGGTTTAATTATTAGAGTTTTGCTGATTTGCTCTGTTGTACAGATTGACTTGCTTAACTCAACTTAAACCCTAGATTACTTGTGATTAACTGGAAAATAGCGTTGGTTGGATTCGTGATTCGAATAATAACTATTTTACGGTTATGGTAAACGATTGTTATCGGGATGTAGATTGTTTCCTAGTTGGTACTTGGTTCAGTTTTGTAACTCTTTTTCCTTGTACGAAGTATTCCTTTATTCGAAAATCAAGGTTGCGTAACGTATTGCGAATATTATCTATGCTCTTCCTCATATACATGTATGCTCTCATTCAATGTACCACAAAACGTATGTAACTATTTAGTTCAAACATATTCCTCAAAAACAAATAAAAAAAGTGTAGAGGCTGCTTTATAGTTTATGCCTTCATAGCAGTAGCTATGCCTTGTAGTTTCAAGTGGTAAATGTTGGTCGGATGTTTGAGTGCTACGGTGCTACCCTTCATGGTTATTTGGTTGTTATAAATAGCTAATTCTTTGCCATGTTATCTCACTCTACTATGTTTCAAGTACTTAAAACCTATTCCATGCATATACTGAACAACGCCATATGAGACTTTGTAGACCAATGGTGACGATAGACACTTTCTTAAGAGATTGGTTTTCAAACATGGAGAAGCTTGGTGGATTTTGATAGTAACTTAAAAAAGTTAGCACATGTGGGAATAAGACATTCTAGATATTTCTGTACTAGAAATGCCTGCCAGTAGTGAACATGGTTATGATGCATGTGATCTATTTTTCTAAGGCTCCTTACTTCAAAGTTCAGGTTTATTTTTGAAGACAATTCGTGTGCACTACTTCAGTAAGCATATGAAACACAGCGTGTCTTGGTTTACTTAAACAGGGAAATAGACTGATTATACTGAAGGGCTCATAGGTAGTCAAATCAGTGAATGTTAGTTCTGTTTACATGTTTTGTTCATCAATTTATAATTAGTTAGGGTCCACTGCTTCTCAGCTTGGCTGTGGCTCTGGAAGCATCTAATTGCTATTACACTTTATCATATGTTTTTCATTACTAGACTGCTTATTTTCTTCTCAGCTTTTAGTTTGTGCATTGTCGCTATTTATTAACCAGTTGTTTTCTCAGCTGCTTATTTTCTTCTCAGCTTTCGTTTATTCATGTCATTAAATAATTTACTTATGCTAATCATGTCTTTTATCTCTTTGTGTTTATTTCTCTCTCTCTCTCTCTATCTATCTATATACACACGCACACACTATATGATTTAGTTTTTGAGTCAATGGCAGGGACAGTCGACAGACCTGTAGGTGGTTTAAGTGGGTATGCTTGGATGCACTTCAAGATTTATGCTTGTAGTCAATGCTGAGCTTGATTCCATGAGAGGAGTTGGAATTCCTTCAACACCATCTCGTTTGCAATCATCCGATCTTGAGAAAACTCAAGCAGAACTTAGGTAACCGTGGTGCTCTTCCGTATACTGCAAACTGTTATGCTTCGACCTCTTCCTCTTTTTATGTCAAATGAAGGCGACCATAATAATCGATCAATTTTTTGTTTTAGGCAATCATTCACTGCTGCTGAGAAGTTTAGAAGAGAATTAGAATTTCTACAAAAAGTAGGCTGATTGGATGTTTTATATACTATCATCATCACTATCATCAAATAGGTAATCAATTGCTTGCAATTTGCAGGGTGGAGATCCGTTAGACTTAAAACCAGCGAATGCAGCATCAATTAGCTTCCAGTCCACATCGCTAAAAGATCGGCATCCTGAGCAGTTTGTAACAAGGTCTGTATCTATGGTATAATGATATGATCGGTTATAGTATTATCTTTTTAATAACCGTTTCTTTGTATATTATGATTCTCTGATGGTTATAGTGAAGCAAAAGGTAGTTTTGCAATCACTGCTTCACCACATGGAGACTCTGTTGAAAGTAGTGCTAGATTAGGGGCTCCTTCAGTCTGTGAACCGAACAGTGCAGATAATCTTATGCTGCTGAAAGAATCAGGCGATTCTGCTGTTCTAGAACTGCCTAAAAAGTCATATAAACGCAGAATTAGATCTCGCCCAAATCGCGATCCTGTTCGACAAGCTTCCAGGGACTTTAAAGCTTTAGCACATGATGCTAATGTGGCTGTAAAAAATTCTATCAGTCATTTAGAAAATGAATCAGATGGCATGCCAGCTGTACAATCAACCCTTGGCCCCGCAAATCATCATGGTTTGCCAGCCAAATCTGATGGTGAGGAAGCTCCACTCACTATGGCTTCTATTGAACCTGAATCTTTAAAGGGTACAGATCAGGTTCGTACGACAGATTCGAAGGGTCCCACTAATGGAAATACAGAAGAGATAAAAAGCTTACCTGGCCCCACAAAGGTCTTGGACTCTGAGTCATCATGCACCCAAACCGGTCAACGTTTTGATGACTGTAATGGGAATGGTCTGCCAATGAAACAAAATTTGGAAAGTAATAACTTAGATGCAGAAAAGAATGCTAGGATATTAAATATTGACCCGATTTGCAATGAGGATGGCCCTGCTATTAAGGAAGGGGAAGGTCTTAAAGAATCTGAATCGGTCAAAGGAGTTGGCTCGGATGGCTCCACTGATTTAAAAACCGAAAGAAAACCAGTGGGGCCCAATTCTATTTCTCAAGATGGTGGTGCTAATGACACCCCATTACAGGAGTCTACATTGACTGTTAAGGACCAAAATACATGCTCTCCTGACAAGTTAAAATTGGCAACCAAAGAGCATGAAGACTCAATCTTAGAAGAGGCTCGAATTATAGAGGTTGGTTCTTTATATTCATGTATTTCAGACTTAAATACATTTGATGGTAGCAGTATAAAAGTGTCCTCAAATCTCGATAGCTGATTTGAAATTTATTATGAACAGGCAAAACGCAAGAGGATAGCGGAGTTATCTGTTAGAAGTTTGCCTCTGGATAGACGTCCAAAATCACATTGGGATTTCGTTCTTGAGGAAATGTCATGGTTGGCTAATGATTTTGCTCAGGTTTGTTTTTGCTGATACAAATCAAAGTCAAGTAGTCAACCCTGTTATGTATAGTTCTTCCGTACTAAATAAATCATATTATTATACAGGAGCGCCTTTGGAAAATAACCGCAGCCGCGCAACTTTGTAGAAGAGTTTCTTTTGCTTCACGGTTAAGACTCCAACAACAAAGTTTACTGCAGAAGCGAAAGGAAGTCTCTCACGATATGGCAGAAGCTGTCATGCAGTTTTGGCACATGATACAGGTCTTTGAGTTTGCAAATGTTCTATCTTTCTTATATCTGAGTAATTTAATATTTTACAAATGTTCTTGTTACATTTGACAGGTGAAACGTAAGGGAGCAGAGTCAAACTGCATTGAAAAAATATCTGCAGTTGGGATTCAGGGATATGCAATGAGATTCATGGAGTATAATAACTCTCGAGCTCAGTACGATGCAGCTCAGGCACCTGTGACTCATGATGTTGTCTCTGATCTAGCCGTCATGGACCATTCATGGGAGGATAACTTAACAGAAGTACGGGCTAACACTTAAAGTCTTCACACATCAAGTTCAGTACACTGCAACTGTAGTGATGTGTTTAATTTTTGGTTTTCTTGAATGTAGGAGAATCTCTTTTATACAGTGCCACCTGGCGCAATTGAAGCCTACAGGAAAGCTATTGATTCTCACTTGCAACAGCTTGAGGTAAAAACATGCAAAGTAATTATACTTTATTACGTTCTGAGTTTGCTTTTTGTGTATTGAGGTTTAGGTTTACTAATGATATTTTTTATTCTCTTTAGAGAACTGGCACTAGCATGCAAGAGGAAGTGGATACATCTTGCTATGATGCTGTTGCAGGTATTAGTGTTTTATCGACCTGATGTTATAAGTATACAAATTAAATTAAAAGTAACTGTATGTGTATTTCAAATGTTTCAAGATCATGCATTCAGAGAGGATGAAGGAGAAACAGATACCTGTTACTTGTCAGGTGGATTTGAAGGTAGCAAATCTACAAAAAATGCTCAGAAAAGAAGGAAAAACTTCAAACTATACGGCCCAAGATCATATGAAATGGGAGCTGACATGTCATTCATGCAATCTGCTGAAAGAAATGTCGGAAATCAACCATCTGTGCTAAGTGGAAAACGATCTGGAAGTAGTTTAAATGTTACAGTTCCAACAAAACGTGTGCGTACTGGTACTGCTTCAAGACAGAGGATTATAAGTTCGTTTAATGCAGGGGTTTCTGGCCACATACAGACACTGAATAGAACAGATGCTTCAAGTGCTGATACCAATTCCTTTCATGATGAACAAAGTACCTTTCATGGTGGGCCCGGGCCCCAAATACCGAACAATATGGAAGCTGAGTCAGCTGGAGACTATGAAAAGCAATTCAAGTTTGACTCTATGGAAGTTTCGAATAGACCTAAAAAGAAAAAGAAGGAGAAACATCCTGTATGTAAACGTTTACTTGAGTCCTTTATGGATTTTTCATTTTTACTAATCGCGACTAAGTTTTGTCTTATGGTATTGCAGGGATCCGCATTTGAGCACCGTTGGCAACTTGACTCCAATTTTCAGAATGACCAGGTCAAATTTCAACATTGTCTTCAATAGAAAATAAAAATATAAGAAATCTAATATATTACACGTTCATGGGAATGCAGAAGGATCACATTAGAAGGAGACTGGATACACATCAATTTGACTCTAATGGAAGTAGTGGTATGGCTCCTTTACTTCTCATTTGTGTCATTTGCAATCCGGAATATTAATTAATTTCTAAACGTAGTTTTCCTAATTACATCTGAGACTGGTCTAATTTCTTTTCCAGTGGCTTCTCAAATGAGTAATATGTCCAACCCAAATAAGTTCATGAAATTACTGGCGCGTGATCATGGTAGAAAAGGCAAAGCACTTAAGGTATTATATATTGAAATAACAGGATACTCTTTCGCAGTTCTCTCTAGAATATTCTTTTTGCATGATGGATTGATGAAAAGATCAAATTTGCAGACCCCTGTTGGGCAACCAGGTTCAGGAAGCGCATGGTCGTTATTTGAAGATCAGGTAAAACTTTTTAGTTCCCCTTTTATATGTTTGAATAAGAAATAAGTGTTGTTTGTAAGGTATCATATAGAATGCTCTCATCTCTACAGGCCCTTGTTGTGCTGGTACATGATATGGGTCCAAACTGGGAGCTTATAAGTGATGCCATTAACAGCACTTTGCCGTTCAAGGTAAGTACTATGTGCTAAGGTTTTTTCTGCTAAAGTGTAATATATATATATATATATATATATATATATATAGAGTAGGATCCTGTAAAAAGTGCCCAAAGTGTGAGAAGTGTGAGAAGTGTTTTATAACACTATATATAATACTATATAACACCATATAAACACCGTATAACAATATGTAACACCATATAATACCATATAACACTATGTAACACTATATAACATTATATAACAAATATAACACTATAGTTTGTCTGATAGCATGTCTATGATAGATGTATAGTGTTATATTTGTTATATAATGTTATATAGTGTTATAGTGTTATATGGTATTATATGGTGTTAGTGTTATATGGTATTATATGGTGTTACATATTGTTATACGGTGTTTATATGGTGTTATATAGTATTATATATAGTGTTATAATACACTTCTCACACTTTAGGCCCTTTTTACACTATCCTTACCCTATATATATATATATATATATATATATGACTATCTTAATTTACAACATGTGCAGTGCATCTTTCGAAAGTCTAATGAATGCAAAGAACGCCACAAAATATTAATGGATATGAATAGTGGTGACGGAGCCGATAGTGCCGAGGATTCTGGGTCTTCTCATACTTATCCATCTACGTTACCTGGCATTCCAGAGGCAATATTCACTTCTTTTTTATGTTTTATATTTTATCTATTTTAAAATCCATAATTGAGCTAAATAGTGGCTTTCATGCAGGGCAGTGCAAGACAGTTATTTCAGCGGTTGCAGGGACCAATGGAAGAGGAAACACTCAAATCTCATTTTGAGAAAATTATTAAGCTCGGTCAAAAACAACATTATAGAAGAACACATGTGAGTACTATTCAGTTGGTAACCATATTTGGACCTTTTTACATTATACTGTGTCTCTATGTTGACTCACATAATTTGTTTCTTTGCTCTTTGGTTTTTTTTTCTGCAAAGAACGATAATCATGATCCAAGACAAGTGCAGCAGCCTCATAGTTCTCATGCATTTGCTCTCTCTCAAGTCTGCCCAAATAACCTCAACGGTGGACCCGTTCTTACGTGAGTTGTCGGTTTTAGTTTTATTCACATCTCATCACTATTTTTGCTTTGTTACCGAATCTCTAATGCAAGTTCTTTTTGCTTATTTTCCCATTAAGGCCTCTTGAACTATCTGAGACAATCTCACCCAGCCCAGATGCTCTTCCAGCTGGCTATCAAGGCCCACAAAGTGGTGGGTTACCAGCTTTGAACCATGGCCCTGTAGCACCAATGCTTCCCGGCCCTGGTTCTGGTTCTGGCTCCACCTCATCAGCACCTGGTTCATCCAGTTCGGTTCATGGCAGTAACCTTCCTTCTGCATCTGCTCCACATAATCCATCTGTTAGGTAATCCTATGATAATTCACATTTTAGTTTTACAGTTTTACCTGCTATCGAATTCTGATATTTTCTTTTTTGTTGTGTCTGTATAGGGAGGGACGATACGGGATCCCTAGAACAGGGCCGTTATCAGTAGATGACCAGCAAAGAATGCAGCAATATAATCGAATGCTATCTGCAAGGAACTCCCAGCAGTCCGGTTTGCCACCTGGGTCCCATTCGGTAAATGATCGTGGGGTCCGCATATTACCTGCTGGAAGTGGTATGGGTGTTATGTGTGGAGTTAATAGAAACATGAAGATGGCTAGACCAGGCTTTCCTGGGGTTCATTCACAATCTATGTTGAATTCTGGTTCAGCAACACCAAGTCCTTCCGGTATGCACTCTGGGCCCGGAAACTCGATGTTGAGGCCGCGTGATCCTATGCATCTGATCCGGGTGAGCTCTTTAGAAATTTATCTTGTTTTGGTGATAGTTTGTATCTAGTAAGTAGTAAGTTTGTGTTCTTATTTATCGCTGCAGGCTAACCAGAACACAGACCAGAAATTATCACAAAGTGGGACCACTCAAGGATACCCACACGCGATTTCTCCACAACAATCACCACATATGCTTAACAGTAACTCTCATCATTTTCAAGGGCCTCCAAATCATCATGCGAATCCGGCTTTTGCAATGAGACTAGCTAAAGAGAGACAACTTCAGCAACAACGTTTACTGCAACAGCAGCAGCAGTTTTCTACATCCAGTCCCATGATGCCGCCACATGTACAACCACAAGAGTCTCAACTTCCTGCCGTTTCATCTCCACAAAATACTGCTGCACATTCTTCCTCTCCACCAATGAGGAACCCTCAAACGAGTGGCAACCAATTAGTGAAGCAGCAGAGACCACGTCTGTCTCAGCAGTTTTCGCCACATCAGCAGCAGCAGCAGCAGGCTAAGCTTATGAAAGGTGGAAGGGGAAATTTAATGATTCATCAGAATCATCCCACTGATTCTTCGGTTGCGAATGGTTTTCCTGGTTCATCTGCTAGCAAGCCGTCTGTAGCACATTCCTCTTTAAGTCAATCACACCAGCAGAAGACATTTTCTGATTCATCTGATAATACTAAGAATCAAAATCATGGTCCTCCAGCACTAAACCAGAAGTTGGTCAATCAAAAACAAGTAACAGCTTCTCAAAAACTGTTACTGCTTAACCGGAAAGTCAACACCTCTGACCAGACCAACAAGCAAGCTGAATCGTCACCTATGTCTAACACCTCATCTCAGCCAAGTACACTTCTCACAATGCCTAATGCACCTTGTAATGATGCAACAAATAATACCGAAACCACTGTAGATAATGCAGCTGCAGTTATAGTTAAGAACCCTGTGCGGGTGTCTCCACCTAAAACAAGCAGTTTAGGGACAGATAGTGAACCGTTTGGACCACCCACGAACCAGGTTATGATTCATAGGCAGTCTTCATCAGACAATTTGCCTAATCCTGTTGATGTCGGTATACAGCAGCAGCAGCAGCAGCAACAATCACCTTTATAACATTCCTCCTTTACCTGCTAATTTTTGACGGGAAAGTGGTTATGTGCCATACCTTTTGGGTTGGGCTTCCATTCCCTTGTAAGAGCAATCTAAAGGTTAGTTTTCTCTTTTATTCTTGCGATCACATCATTACAGTTGCAGTCTTTTGATTTTCCTCTATTGTTATCCTTTCATATCGTTTGTTTTCTCGTTATCTTTTGCATAGGCATGTTCATGTTTGTTCATTTAACTTTAACCGGACACGAACATAAACGTATAATCGAACACATTTTTTTTTGTTCATGTTCGTTTATTAAGAAAATGGGCATGTTCGTGTTCGTTTAAAACCTAAACGAACAGTTCACAAACGTAAATGAAGATAGACAAACAAACTTAAACGAACACAATTTAACAAACAATAAACAACACAAATGAACATAATTGAAGAAGCATAAATGAACACAAATGAACATAACATACTAACATAAAGTAGTTTTTTGCATAAATTAGTGATTAATTACAGTAAATTCTATTGAAAAAACCATTTTTGTTATAGAAAGCCCAATTACCAATTAGTTATATTTATATAAGTAGTTAGAAATTTCCTTTTATGTTTAGTATTTATATATATAGGGTAGGGATCCTAAGAGAAGTCCACCCTATTTGAGAAACTTGAGAAGCTTTCGGGACCGCCCATTTTCCTAAGCTTTTCGTAATATACACATATGTATAGTTTAAAATCAACTATATACATATATGTATATTGTTAAATCTTGAATTATACACATGGGTGTAGTCAATTTTAAATTATACATATGTGTATATTATGAAAAGCTTAAAGAAAACGTGTGGTCCCGAATGCTTCTCAAGTTTCTCAATTAGCCTAGTGCTTCTCACACGATCCTAAACCTATATATATAAATATAACTACTTATGTTATTAAATTGAAACGAACAAACATAAACAAATGTAAATAAATGAACAAACATAAATGGACGTTCATGAACGAACAAAATGTATGTTCATGTTCGTTCTTTAAATTAAATGAACAAAAATTTGTGTTCATGTGGTGTTTGTAAATTAACAGTCTGTGTTGCTAATTTTCCGTTGTGAATATTTGCAGATGGTCAGTTTCATGATGGAAACAGGCTGCAGTTTGTTTTCTGAATGTTAGCATAGGTTAACTGAAGAGAAGTAAGGTAGTAAAGTTGAGAGGGCTAATTGGTTGGGTGTTTTGTATAAAATGATGAGATGGAGGGAGGATAAAGAGGTATGTGTACAGGCAGGCAGGCAGGCAGACAGGCACTTGTTATGTTAGATTAGCCTTGTTTGTGTATCAGTAGTACCCTTTTTGTAATAGGAGCTCATTGTTATTGGCTGGGGGAAATTTTGTGAATACTAACTAGTTCATTTACTTTATACTTAGATCAACTGCATCTCCCAGATCACCACCTCTTTTATATATATTGTTTTCTTTTTTAAGGAAAGAAAGTTATCATTGTATAACTGATGGGTGGGTAGGTTAGTCAAACCTGAAGCCTGTCGGTCTTGCGGTTTGGGCGCTTGAAGATATTAAAAACCCAATTGATCTCATACAGAAGAGGACTGCTAGGTAACGAATCATTTATCATCGGCTAGGGGGTTGATTGAACTCAATGAACGCCTTTGTGACTCCTATCATATGCATGCATGTTAGACTCGTTAAAACACTTTGTAAGTCAACTCCTGGTTAACTCGTCAAATTTTGTATATAAAGTTAATATCCCACAACAATGTATTATACATACTCAAACTAAATATATGATTAGTCTACATATAAATTAGCTATATTAAATATAGAAGAGAGTTTAAATAAGAACGCTAAATATTGCGAGAACTGTGAAAACAAATGAAAAATTCACAATAACTTGGCAAAAAACATATAATACCTTAAGTGCATTAACTTCGCAATAACGTTATAAAATGAGCGGTTAGGGAGTCAGGGCGTTAAACCTTTTTATTTTGAATTCAAGTGGTTAAAACAACTAAAACACAGAGACTCAAAAAGTAATTTACTCTAATAATAAAGTTTTTATTAGAAAAAAAATATTGATTTTGATTTATTTTTTCATTTGTTCTCGCTCGCAATTTTTTAGTGTTTTCGTAACTATCGAATACATAACTCAAGTATATTTAACCCATAACTTATCTCTCCGTTTTTTTTTCAAATATGAGAAATACAAGTGATAGACAAACGTAACTAAAATAAAAGCAGCCAATGATTTCTAGATCAAGTGGTGGAAGGCTTTCATTTCTCTTAGGAGATGTAGGTTCAACTCTCACTTCGTGCAAAGTGAGGCACTGGTGGACAATGATAGGAGACCCAATTTATATATTATATAAATATTTAGGCAAAATAATTGGGGGCGATTCTTTATAATTTTAAAAATTTTCGACGAAAAATTGGAAATTTTACACTTCTAACCGAAACATTGATTGGGGGGGGGGGGCACCCTCGGGTATCAACTAAGCTACGCCCCTGGTCCAGTGGGTGCCCCGAGAGTGCTCAGGATTGATTTTGTTGGCCGTTAAATAAAACTAAAATAAAAGTGTATAAAAAGAATATCAGATATCGATACAAGTGTCACATATGAATCGGATAACATCGGAAATAAGTATGCATTTAATGGGATTTAGGCATGGTTATACGCAACTAGAGATTCAAGTATATTTTTTCTAAGTGACTTAAATTGCATCAAATTCGTCTTTAGCAGAGCTTGAACCTTGACCTTAAGAGGAGCAATACCACACTAACGCCAAACTCAAACAGCTTTATCAATTGGATCCAACGCCACCTAAAAACTCAAGTATCTAATTCATGTAGAAATAAACATGAATTTAATGGGAATTCTATCTGCTACGCAAGCCAAAGTGGATAAGTGAACACGAATTCGCATAACTCATGGTTATAGGCATGTCAATCTCAAACATGGCTTATACTTGTATGTCACTGGGGATGAGAGTGGACCTTGTATGGTGTTTTGATAATCACACTCTCATACCTGATTATAAAATTGTGTCACATACTTAATCTCATACATGCTTAACTCATTACCCATCGGATCTACTCGTTTATGAAGTTATGTGGTTAAGAATTACTCTTTGGGAAGCCCATTACCCGTAACGTGATCTTAAACTCAATTAATGTTTCTAACGATTCAATAATTTGACTAATTTTAAGTTTCTTGCACCTTTAACGTTCCATTTACTTATTTTAAAAGATTCTATAATATATTAATATCTTTGTTTCGATGTAGGTAAACGGGTTTGGGTAATTACGCGGGTATGATCTAATAGCATATCTACTCCGAACCAACAAAACTTTTTGAAACTACCCATTAACTAGTTTCTTACTACTAGATAGTGTCCATAAATCTCATAATAGGTGCCCAAAGATTCATAGTGAATTTCGATAGGAGCTTCTCTTGCAGCAATAACACGTTGATCTAGTCGCCATCGCAGCCACAAAGGACTACCTAAATTGATTCGTTTTTGCCGATAAGCTCCAATTGCATCATAGGCATTACAAAAAAGGGTTCTTTTTTATACTTATAGTTATTATCTTCATTTTGATAGTTTCTACGATTTCATGGATTATACCTATTTACACAAATACCCCGACGATTTCCACTCGTTAAGACATAGAGTCCACTAAGCATATCATACTTCATATTCGTCGTAGATGTTTAAATTCTTTTGTCAACCCTATAAAAACGAGTACTTTTACGACTCTATCTTTAATCATTGATTAAAAAATAATTGTTAGACACCCCCACTGTATCTTTGTATCTCCTTCACAAATTGCGCTTGTTTAGAGAGATTATCATAAATGACTAATATGTGTCGCTTATGGTACATGATATATTCATAGAGAGATTATCGTAAATGATTAATATGTATCGTTCATGGTACGTGATATATTCGTAGATGAGACAAAAGAGAAAACTCCGAGAGAAATATGGTATAATATTGCATAATATAACTATTAAATCAGGTATTATTATGGCTAAATCTAATTTTGTCTAATCGAGCCAATTTTAGAAAATTGCAAAATTGCAATTAACTGGATAGGAATTAAACTAGTTGTCCAAATAAATGAGTAAATTACTCGAATCAGATATTCAAGCTCATCAAAAGAAAATAATTTAAAATTACTTAAATTAGTGGAACATCAATTAGACTTCGAAATCAGGGCTCTAGATGATGAAATTCAAGTCTGAAGGTTCGTGTACATTGTCTATAGTCGTTTGACACATGATCCGGCCCCTTAAGACGTTTACATCCTTACTTATGGAGTTATGGGCCCCGTAACTCCAAACATAGCAAGAGTTATCCTTTTTTTTTTTTTTTAAGTTGGATTATTTTCTAGCTTATTTAGTATGAGTCTTCTCTTGGGTTGGCTCGGTTTCAACTAAACACCATATCCCTTGAACCCTTACTTCTTCCTCGATGAGAATCAACGAAGACGAAGGCTCACAATGATAATGTTATGTATTTAATTGACATTTGAATGATCTTCTATTGTTAAAAGTTAAAACATGGATTTGATATATCGAAATACACAAATTCATCTTTTCCCACATGTTAAATGATCTAATAATACAAGTATAGGAGGAGGACTCCAGACCTACAAAGTTTCAACAACCTAGTTATTAATTAAAATTAAAATTAAAAGCAAATACATAGTTTAGTGAACAAAGCTTGAAACTTGTTGTCAATTTGCTGCAGAAAGCTTATAAGTGCTACTGAAAGCTTTGTTCACTGTCTCTACAAGCATCTGCTGTGATTCAATTATCATTTCCATTCTCTTCTTCTCCATTTCCAATCTGTACCTCTCTACATCTCTTATCATCTCAATCTTCTTATTCTCCATCTTTACAAACTTCTCGGCAAAACCCTTTATTTCCACCGCCAATTGCGCTGCCACCCCTTCTTCTTCTTCTTCTTCGCCGCCATTCTCCTCCTCCTCCTCCTCATCCGCATTCTCCTGATAAAACGCCTTATGTTTGTGAACCACCGGAGTCCTCAACCCCCGAACAATCCTGCTTCCACCTTCAGTAAATCGCAGATTTCTAGTTAAATACCCGTTCGGGACATGATGACTATGGTTCTGATTCTTAGTCCTGCTGCTTCTCTTGTTAACGCGATATTCACCATCATCGTTCTCCTCCTCGTCGTCGTCGTCTTCAACATTTTTCCGCTTTTTCCCATTTGAACTACTCGGTTTTTGGTACTCCACCAATGCCATAGACTGCGAAGATGACGAAATCGGCAACGGCCCTTTCTCCAAATTCTCCATAAGTTTAAAAAAATTCCAAGCAGTCGCTTTGGACCGAGGTTTACCCCGCTCCGCACGGTAACGTTTACGCAGCTTTTCAAGCTTGTGACGACATTGTTTCGACGTCTTCGTAGGCTCATCATACCCGCAACGCGCAGCCACCGTGATGGCTACTTCCTCCCACTGTCCAGCCTTCAAAGGTCCTTTTTTCAAAGAGTACCATTTTTCTTGATAAGCTTGAATCAAGTTTGCAGTTTCCTGGTGAGTCCATGGTGAGATTTGTGGTTTAATATTATTAATTGGTGAAGAACTGGCTGCCACGTGGATAAGTGGTACTCCTAATGGTGGTGTTACGGTGGTGATGGGTGATCCGGTTGTTAACGGTGGTGACGGAGAGGGGTTTTTGGGTGATTGATTTGGTTTAGGGCTAGGGCTAGGGTTTGTTTCGATATTTGCAGGTGAAGATGGAGATTCATGATCTAAATCAGGGTTAGGGTTTTCATGAAAATTAGGGCTTTGGATAGGATCGTCAGGTGTTGATGATGGCGGTTGCTTTGAAAGAGGAGATTCGTGATCTGACGTAGGGTTAGGGTTTGTTGTATGATAATCAGGAGTTTCCGTCGGTGGTGTTAACGGTGACGGTAACGGTGATGGCTGTTGCTTATGTTCATGGTTAGGGCTAAAGTTTTCCGGTGGTTGTTCGGTTTCTGTCGGTGGCGGTGATGGCGGTAGGAGAGAGGAAGACGGTGGCGGTGGCGAAGGTTGTTGATGGTCGAATTGAAGCGGAGGTTCCAGGTGGTCTTCAACGTGTTCCGGCGGTGGAGGTGACGGCGGACGTGGAGGTTCCTGGTGGCCTTCAACGTGTTCCGACGGAGGAGGATGATGGCGGTCGGGAGAGTTTTCCGGCGGCGAAGAAGGTGATATCGAGTTTGTGAATTGGTGGTGGTGGTGGTCTAGGTATTCAATTGGTAAGGACGGAAGCGGAGGTTCCTGGTGGCCTTGAAGGTGTTCCGGCGGAGGTGGTTGTTGGTGGTGGGGTGAGTTTTCCGGTGGTTGTGGCGGCGAAGAGGGTGAAATTGAGGTTGTGAATTGGTGGTGGTCTAGGTATTCAAGTGGTGAGGGAACGGAGGGCTGATGCGGTGGAGAGGTGATCGGTGGTTGGTGGTTGTCGTTTTCTGGTTGTTGATGTGGTGAAATTGGGGGTGGAGATGGGGTGGTTGAAGCCATAAGGTGGAGTTGTGGTGGCGATAGTGGTTGGATAATGGTGGGGAATGGGTGGGTGTAGGTGGTGGTAACTAATAATAAAAAAGAAGATAATAAAGTGAGTGGTGGCTGGCTACTTCTAAAGTGCGCTTAGTAGTAGTAGGTGACTAGGTGTCCAGTGCCTATGTTATATCCAACTTCTTAGGTCGGAGTATTCGACCCGACCCGATGTGTGTATATATATTTTTTAATCCTAGCAACTAATGTCCAATATAATAAAAGATAGTAGTTGGAACTCTGTTTCAAAAATCGCTAGGCGCTAGTTGGGTAGTGGAGTATTGACTAGCGATTAATCGAGATTAATAGGGATTACTTGGAAATAATCAGATCGAGATTTATATATGTAATTTTTAGTTATATATACACACACATTTTTATATGTAGTTTTCTAAAGTAGGCATGTTTTAATCCTTCATTAACCCATTTTTTTAAGTAACTAGAAGGAATTTACAAGGTTTGGTTGAAATTTGGCCAACGTCTCGCCAAAATTTGGCCAGAATAGGACCGCCATTGACCGCCTAGCAATTAATCGGGCATTAATCGGTGAACCTCCAATTATTGATTAATTAGCGACTAATCGAAGACTAGTCGGGATTTTTACAACCATGGTTGGAAGGCATATTCAGGGAGAATTCCGGTCAAAACCAAACTACGGAAACATGGTGTGAATCCACCAAACCAGTTATGCCCAAGGTGTGATGCATATGACGAGACGGTAAGTCGCATGCTAATGGAATGTGCAACGGCAAAAACAATGTGGTGAAACGTATTTGGTTGGTTAAAGCTTTCAACTACGAGGAACTATAATACGTGTGAAGATATTGGAGGCAATGATCGGGTCGAAAGAGTGGAAAAAGTGATTGGCATGATAATCATTACAACAATATGGCATTTATGGAAGGCGAGAAACAATAAGATTTTCAATAGTTATAATAGCCCGGAGACAAAGTAACAGAGGACATCAAGGTGGATTCGTATATATGGATAAAAGGAAGAACAAAATATAGTAACATTCCATGGGAAAGATGAGTGAATTTCAATGTTAGAGGCATTATTATATGATAAAAAATGGGCGTAGAATGTAATAGTTTATAATTTTCCATTGTATTCTGTATGTATCTTTGTGAGGTTTTTTTTTAGCATTTGTTGGCTCTATTTTATAATCATAGAATCCGAGCGTTCAAAACAAAGTTAATATATAAATAGCGGGATTCTCTTCAGTAGTCCGATTTGTTATACTACTAGTACAAAACTAACATTTGGTATAGAATGCGAAATATATATATCTAACAAGATATTTACATGTGTTTTCAATCGATCGAAAACTATAAAAATGAATATTGGTACTGGCAGTGGCGAAACTTGAGATTTCCGACCGGGGGAGGGGGCGGAGGTCACCGGACCTAAAAGTTTATATAAAACTGGGGGTCGAAAACGTATATACCAAAAAATTTATATACGAAAACTACATATTCTCCACTATTGAGCGAAAAGTTTGGGGGGTCGGCCGCTCACTCCCGTCTCTTAAAAGCTTCGTCCATGGATACTGGTTCAAATAATATGATCCAGGTAACTCTATTAATCGATTGGAATCAATTTGATTCGTCATAATATGCCCTAAAATACCTAAATTTTGGGTTATTGTGCTCCATCTCTCCCAACTTTAGGTTAAAACTAGCTTAATATACTTGTACTCATGTCGCGAAGGGTTTTGCTATTGGTACACGATTTCTCGCACAAACCATAGGAGATATATCGCCTTCTAATTGACATTGATGTAATAATTAATAAATAAAAAAAAATCCAGTTTTACTAAAAGTTATGTCTTTGTAACTTGTTCTATGTTTTATAACAGTGAGTCGAGTATATATAATTTGTATGAATCATTTCTAAAACCTATTTTGCTAATTTATTAAACCTGTATTTATTTAAGATAACTTCGTATATTTGTTATATAATTTGTACGAATCATTTCTAAAACCTATTTTGCAAATTTATTAAACTTGTAGTTATTTAAGATAACTTCGTATATTTGTTTATTAAAAGTATTAAAAAATAGTTTGTTGGTTTATCCTTTAAGGGAAAGGTTCATTTGAGAAAAAAATTAATGTGAGAAGAAAAAGAAGAAAGAGTATAATGGTAAAACATTAAATAGTTTATAACTCCCCCATTAATTATGTTATCACTCATTAATAAAGCAAAAAACATTTTATTCCTACAAATTTCAAAATTTATCCTACATATATTTTACATTTACCGAAATTTACCCTACGCATATCTAAATTTATCATACACATTTAGGAATTTATCCTACACAAGCTAAAATTTATCCTACACATGTCGAAAATTGTCCTTCATCTTATATTATTTTATCTTGAAAGAGTATATTTAAAAGTGAGTTACAATTTTAATTAGTTAACTAATTAATTACAATTAGAAATTTACCTATATGCCCTTATTAATAACATTAAATACACATATTAAATGAAGTAAATAGAGCATTTCTATTGGTTTAAAACTTATTCTTTTTATTCTTATAAAATTTTTCTTCTCATTTGAACTCTCCACTATCTTTTAATTTAATGATTTTCATTAATTAGTTTTAATTTTAATTTTACCACCATAATGTTAGTGATGATATTTTGTGAATGTTTTTTTTTCTCGAATATCCATGTGTTCTTGATATTCATGTGTGTCATCATCTGTCGTGTTCATGTTCTTTGTCTATGAAACCTCGGTTTAAGTCATAACTTGTGAAACTTGTAAAATCCAACCAATATGAAAATGGTTATATACTTATATATGATCGTTGTGAAACCTCAGTGGTACTTATGTACGTATGCATAGGGAGGTTATTTTATTATATTTTATACATTGTAGAAAATACTTTTTGCAATTTTGATGAGATCACTTAGTGGTGAAAATTGATTTGGTGACAAGATTGTAATTAGTGTAAAGTAATAATATATGTCTTGATGGCAAAGAGTAGTAAGAATGACACTTACATATATTTACTTTTTATTTAAATCCAATCTGACTAAATATCATCGTTTGGGTGGGATAAGGCTTATCACCATTAGGTCATGGGTTTGATACCCACAAAAGGGATTTTTTTTAACAGATTTATTAGGTTTTCTCCTGAATTGGTGTATATGCATTATTAACTAGTGGAGATGGACCTGATCAGATGGTTCCGCTGGTGGCACGATGATACTCTAGTGATCCATTAGTGATTCAAGTTTGCCGTTAAAAAAATCAAAATATTTTTAGTTTACTTTCTTTTTAAATCTAAATCAAAATATATTTAGTTTACTCATGCTTAAGGGTGTGGGAGGCATGTGTTAGGTCATCAATCGTCATGTAAGACCATTAATGGATTGCTACACCACCCCTTGACTCATCCACCATAGTTGGCATGGATTAAACCATGACAACCATGAGCCTCCTTTCCTTTTTTTAATATTTCATTTTCTTTTTCACAAAAAAAATGAATGAAAATATAATGATTTGAATCATGACTACACCCTTAGGGTAGTGGTTTTTGATGATGGATTAGAAGTGGGTGACATGGCGTTGATGTGGAGGGTCATAGTGACCATGAGGATCATGACCACACCCTATAACCTTATTATTTAAATCTAAACACATATCATCACCCTTTTTCCTAACAAAACATCTTTAATACGAGTTTGTCATATTATCATGAATTGATGCGATACTGATTAAAAGAATGGTGCGTCAAACCGTTTAGAGTTGTGTATCAAAATAAAAAGCAAGGGTCGTAAGTGGTTACACGCCCTTTCAACGTTAATAGTGCATTCAAGACTTTACAAGTTTATCGTATAACTGAAATGTGTTTTTTAATGAAGACGTTTATAAGGGTGTGTCAAGGATTTTCAATGATGCATCCAACTTTGTATGTTTATTGCATTGTTGTGATGTGCTTTGATGCACACTTTTCTACCAATGTGATGAGCTCATTCTAATGGTGCGTCATGCATTTACCAACCAACAGCTAGCCATCATATATAATGGTGAGCTGAACTTCTTAGGTTTGAGTCAGTATTATTGTTCATTATGATGTATAACTTTCGCATGTTTGATTCACTGTTGTAATGAGTTTTGATATCGATATATATAAGGCATAAATGATATGTCTAACCTATTTCAACCATGTATCCAACATTACACGATTTTGATTTGTTGTTGTAACTAGTTTTGATGGATATTCAAATTATAATTTTTCAATCCTTATGGTAGCTTAGCAAGAGATAACAAATATATATGTTACCTTATTTGTCTTAACAAAACCATCACAAGTGGCCTAGTGGTGGAGTGACTTGGGTTCTCCAATGGAGACCCAAGTTCAATTCCCATTAGTGCCACTTTGGTGGCCACCGACACCCGCTTTAAAGCCGGACTGAGGACACTCGAGGTCTCGGGTTCGAAACATGTTTCTTACCCCTCTTTGATGGCTATGGGTATTTGCCGCCAGGGATCCTTGTCGGGTGGTGAACTGGGAAGGGAGATCCCTTCCGCGGTCAGGGGTACCGTGCAACTACCCTTATTTGTCTTAACAAGAGTGTTAGTTAAAATCCTTCCTACAAAACCAGTAATAGTTATGAAAACGGCATAATCATCTCTCATTCTCTTTATTTTCCCCTATATATGACAAATGCCATTTATGAAAAGACTTAATCGGGAAAAGTTATTTAGTAAGAACACATGATCATTAAAAGACTAAAATATGAAACGATTTACCCTTATATTAATTAGCAACTTTAGTTTGTCTCACAAAGTTACTCGATAACACATGCTCACTTGACAAACCTCTTTTCATAAACAACCTCATATTTTTACAGACTTTCAAAAACACCCTTTGCTATATATTTAATTTAAATAGTCCTCCGCTTCATATTATCTTTAATCAATATGAACTTCGGAATTGGAGACTTATTATTTTTACAAAATATTAAAATGTAACCTGATTAGATTTTAAATAAACAAGACAAGACGTTTATTTTGTAATTTAGTAATAATTTTTTAATATTATAACTATTGTTAACTTCTATTTATAAAAGTTTCCAAATTCTTTTATTACCTTACTTGTTTATAGACCCGTGTATTACACGGGTTGAATAAAGACAATATGTTACGTAAACTCGTTTAACGCATAGACTATAACCTAGTGACTTAGCTAATAATAATAAATAATTATAATAAATATAATAATTACGAATATATAATAATAACAATACCAATAACAATTTTTCTCATTTGTTTCTGAGTTTTGCATTTTTTTTATATTTTCATCCAGCCCATTAACTTCATAAAAAAATCAGTTTAATGAGGTGCATTTTTGTCTTTTTATTTATTTAATTTAGTGTTTTTTAATCCAAATAAAACTCACCCCATTAATTTATATCATCGCTCAAATGTGAACTTAAAAAGCTACGTAAATATCTTCTATTTAACTTAATCATTGTTGATATTAATTACAAAAATAAATTAAAATATAATCTAAATTATATAAAATACAATTTAAATTCTAAACTATATACCATCTTCGTTTTTATAGGTTTATTGGCTTGTTGGTATAAAATTCGTCGAATCAAGAGTTATATTCGCAATAAAGATTTTTTTTGTATCGGACACAACATGTGTTATATATTAATAGTTATAATTGAATATTAATCTGATATATTATTAATAAAATAATAATCTAATATATTATTAATAAAATAATAATATTGCTAAATTAAGAGATACCCGTGTGTAGTTATTCGCAAACAAATTATTTGGTTAGATTAGACAATTTAAGGTCGAGAAGTATATAACTTAATTTGATTTGATCAACAGTGATTAAGAAATAAAATTTAATGTCACATGTGAAATAAAAACAAATAAATAAATACAGCAATAGTATAAGATAAATATTTATATGTATTACATATTTATCTAAACTTATATACAGATTAATAAATTGGATATATTAATATGTTATAATAACAATATGTATTTATTTGTTGTTGTGTACAAAATAATAAATTGTATATTAATATGACATAATAAGAATAAGAAGGATATTAATAATAATATTAAAGGAGAGAATGTCATATAGCATTAAGATATAATTTTAAGTAGAGAATGCCATTTGGCATTAACATGATTCTTTTATTAGTATTAGATGTGGGTGTTTGGATTAACTTATTTGGAAGCTACTTTTGACTTATTAACTTCTTAGAAGCTAAAAGGAATCCCAAACACCTTTTGAGAAGGACTTTTATGGTTAAAAGAAATCCCAAACACTCTTGGGAAAGACTTTTATGGCTTTAAAAATGAGAAATTGAGAGGTTAGAAATTCTAACTTCTCACTTTTGAGAAGTCAGAAGTTAAAAAGGAATCCAAACACACCCTATGTCCGTTTAAATTGACCAAATTAAACTGCGTTGCTTCTGGTTTTTCGATTCAGGTAATTAAATGGATAAAAAAGACGGTATGCAATGTGCCGTTTAGTTATCCGTATTCAACTCGACTGAGGTGAACTCGCTTTTCACATCAAATGTTGTAACACCCCAAAATGGGTTTGATAATTTAAACTCGGTTAATATAAAGGAATCGGGTAAAATACCGTTTAGGATAAAAGCGAAACCGTAAAATTAAAGCTGACTAGGAATATTTAACCGAGTGGTGACATGTATATGAGTAACAAGATAATGAGTGTAAGTCTCATTATTAATTGAAACGAAATTTGAGGGACCAAAACCGTTAAAAAGGGAAACATGATTTATTATATTAAAGGAAAACACACACACACACACACACAAGGTGTGCGTGGAACGATCAGGAAGAAGAACAAGGGTTCAAACCCTTGTTCTTGATAAATCTTCAAATTGAAGGGTGGAATGAAGTCCAAATTCACAACCGAACATGAATTAACGATCACCTTCACAAGGGGATCATAAGGTATGTCTTAAAACTCAGATTTGATGATCTTGTTTGAAGTGGGTTATGATTAATCCATGAATTTGTATGAAATTAAGCATGTAGAGGTGATAGAAACACTAAATAGAACTTGTGTTATGAATAATTTTAAGTAATTGGGTGATTTAGAATAAAACCCATTGCATGAGTTTGAAGATGATGATCATGATGAATTTGAAGATGTTATAGTGTGATCTTGTGATGTATAGGGTGTTGTATGATAGGCTAAGATAGATAAATTTGATGTGGAAATTATGATTGTGAGATTTTGCTTGAATGTAATAGTTCATAAGATGAAATAAGGAAGAACATGCTTAAAGCACTTGTACATTATGCTTAGGAAGTAGTACGCACACCAAGTGTTTGATGAAATGTCTAAAAGACAACAACAAGTGAAATTGTATGCAAGTAATGGGTAAATAGATATAGTTCATGTGAAGATTATCTAGGGATGATGTCGAGTATACCTTATGCTTGTTTAAATGAATTTATGATGTGGAGTATGCTTCAAGTGGGTCGTATGTTAGATGTGAATTTGATATGGTTTTTCATATGTATGAGCATATATGCTAATAAGAATGTGAATGTGATGACATGAGTATATAGGAATCATGTCAAGATGGATGGGAGCTTTGGAGGCTAACGGGCTATGGAAACTCAATCAAGTAAGCGAACGAGAATACGGACGCGCAAGGTAAGTGCACTCCGAACTTACTCTTTAGTTGTTAATGTATTTATGATATGTGATTATTGTTGAATGCAATGTAAGAAGATATGGATTGATGCAAGTAGTAAGTTAAGTTTTAATGGAATAGGTTGGAAGTGGTTAAGAAAAAGATTCGATTTGGTTTGGGTAAGAAAGGGAACTTACATAATGAAATTATGCTTGAATGAATAAAATGAGTTATGTATATTTGAGGACATGATCATGTAAATGGAAGCTAATGTACTAATCGTTTTTCTCTTGAGAATTAATGTGAAGTATAGGCATGGTAACAAAGGATGTGAAGGTTGACTCCACAATCTGATGCGAGTAATCGAGTGGATGGATGAAGGGGCTAGTATAAGAAAAAGCATGAAATGTTGACGCGCTATTATGCTTGTGCTAAGATTTTTGTATTATGTCACCGGTTGCTAATAATGTGTTTGAATGTGGTGACTGCAGGCTATACATGTTTGGATGTTTCATCTAGAAGCGTACGCGGTTGAAGATCGAGTCAAGACACGGATTGTATGTGGGTGTATACGTAGTCACTTAATTGAGTCATGTATGTTAGTTTTTGCATTAAATTATAAAAGAGATTAATGTATTTAAATGAAAGAAAGAATATCATGAAGGAAATTTCTAGTTATGTAGTGTCCGCTGCGAATCTTAGGTTAAAGCGTTTTAGGGCGTTACAAGTTGGTATCAGAGCCTCGGTTTGAGTGAAATCAAGTACAAATAAGTGAGTACTTGAACTCAAACCCGTGTGCTCTTGTGACTAATGACCTGTACAATCCGAGACTCGATCAAGACCGAAAGGTAAGATTTAATATAAGTATGTATGTGAGAGGTTACTAACAATGATGTATATTGAAAGGTGAGCTTGTTGGAAAATGAGGACGTTCTGTAGTTGCGAGTTAGTACGAAGGCTAAGGCGTGTGATATGTCAGGAAAATGGACCCCAGGTACACAAATTTTAAATTTGGTAAGTATCGGTATGTAGCGCACCCTTATATATGAGGGTGAAATCCTCGAAGGATTCATATGAGTGTGGCACGAACTTAAGACCGGTTCCTGGATATAAAGTGCTAATTCTCATGAAGGCACGAGACTAGTATGTGGATTGCACGCCTGGCCAGTGTGCAAAAAGCATAGGACGCTCGTGAGACCATGAGAGACACCACGTGTATGTCCGGACGAACTGGGATGGGGGTCGTGTGGGAGGGAAAAAGGGGTCTAACGATTCTTTAAGAATCGGGTTGAACATGAGAAAGAAAGAAAAGAATGGAAAGTATGAGTGAAAGGTTTGAATTCGTGAATGAATTCAAACATGAATGGAAAGGAAAGAATGGAAGGTATGAATGAAAGTTTGAATGCGTAGGTGAATACGGATCAAACTTATAAAGAATGGAAAGAAGGAACAAACGGATCAAGTTCGCGGAAAAAGTATAATTCGATGCAAGGTAAGTAAAGTTTACGCTCATTTCGTAGAATACTTATTTGTTTTATGGGTGATAAGTACGATAAGGTGAATTTGAAATAAGATGTTCCAACACGAATCGATACGGGTCGGAACAAGTTAGAACTGGCAGTAAACCATATTTGATGGTAAAAAGGGTAAAATGGTAATTTGGTCATGGAATAATGAAGGTATAATGAGTTTTGAAAGATTTTGTTATGGGGTATGCCATGATAAGTAATAAGGGTAAAACCGTAATTTAGTTACATGGATGAATGAAAATAATGTTTAAAGCTACCTTATGGCGTAAGCGATAATGGGTTAAATGTATGGAAGAAAGGTTTAAAGATTATAACCATACGTTAAAAATCCGAAATGAGCCAAATGAGCGAATGGTAAATCGATACCATTTTATTTAAAATGTAAAAGGTTTGGGGCGTTTAGACTAAATGGGTCAATTAATGATGATATGATCAATTGATGATGATGATTAATGAACGTTTGTTGAGTTTTATGCTCACAGGATGAATAGCATATGGAAATTACGTTGCTATTAATTAGCAAGTAAAAATGCAGTGTAATTAAACGGGTCACCGCATGATCCAAGCCAGGTATGTACAAATAAGATTGTAGATATAAAGTGTGACTTTTGGTTAATTATGTATTAAGGTCTTTGTCGTAAGAACCGGAGCATTTGTTGACCAAATCGCCCTCGAATGACAAAGCGGGTAAACGACCCTTACGGGCTATTTGGAAACAAGTATTATGAACGAGTAAGTCTTTTGAGAAGGGTAAAGGTTAAAGGTATAAACTTTTGGGTTTTGCCGTAATAGGAGGATCCGAGGGGTAAAACTCGGATTATATAGATCACCACGTTAGCTCCACCACAAATGTAGTTGTGGTGGAAAGCCAATTGATAAGAATTGTGAAAATATGAAGCTAGAAGCGAATAAAGGTGATCCATACTTAAAATAGACTTAAATACCCTTAACGGGTCAAAATAGATATATGAGCGAAAACGGGTTTAAGAACGTATATAAACCCGTGATATGAGCCTAGTACGATAGACAATATTAAAATTATAGGGTTCATGAGAATTTGGGATCAAACAAACGTGTTTGTTTGATAAGTGTATGAACGGGTCAAATAACTCTTAAATGAATATTAAGACGAAAGCTTGTAAGTTAAGAATTTTCTTAATCCAGGCGTGGGATTTTGAGTCCATATGAAAGAGGACCAAATTTTGGTCATATAGGAAGAAACGCGAGGTTAAACGGGTAAACGGTTCAAAAGTTATGCGCGTTTAAGTATGCAAGAACGACGGAAAAATCTGCTGATGTGCAGGTTCCACCGTAAATTACGGTGGGTACCGTAATTTACGGTGGGTACTGGGGATAAATGTTTGCACCGTAAGACAGGAGGTTTCCACCGTAAACAAAGTTGCCACCGTAAGTTACGGTAGGTACCGTAATTTACGGTGGAGGTCAAATTTGAGCAAATGTGTATATGACATTGTGTAATCATTTTGGGGATGCACTTTTTGGCCGAAATCAAGTTCTGATGCATTTTTGATAAAGGACTTTTGCCCAAAATAAAAATTTTCCAAGCTACCCCAGCCAGGGGCTCTGCCCCTTGGACCCCGCCAGGGGCTGCCGCCCCTTGGACCCCACTTCTCTCAGGGGCGCTGCCCCCGAACCCCCGTTAGTATAGGAAGGTACGTACGTATGTATGAGTTATGTATGAACGTATGCAAGTATGAAGTAATGTATGAAAGATATGCACGTATGAAGTTACATAGTAATGTATGCACGTATGAGGTTATGTATGATTGTACACACGTATGTAGAGATGTAGGAAATGTATGTACGTATGAAGATGCGTATGTAGGTAAGTACGAATGTATGCATGAGTGTATGTGTAAATGTAGAGATGAAGTAACATATGAACGTATGTGGATATGTATGAAGTAGGCATGAATGTATGAACGTATGCATGAAGAAAGAATTATCGTCCATGAAGGTACGAGGAGTATGTATGAATGTATGCATGTACATAGAGGTGTAGGAATGTATGTAAGTATGCATATATATATATGTATGAATATATGCACGTGTGAAAGCATGTACAAATGTATGACTTAGATACGTTTGAGTATTAACGTTATTAATCGTGTTCCCGTTGAGAAAGTAATGTAATGCAAGTACGAGAACATTGAATGCATGAGGAATTGAAGTTGATCTCGGAAAGGGTAAAGTTATGTTATGTTACGAATTGAACCAATTATGAACCTTGTAAGGGTTTTATGAATATGAATATGTTATCATATTAAAGTGTTGAATATGTTATGGAAGGATGCTCACGATGAGAGCTCATTTTGCTGACGAACGAAATCAACCTGGTTAGAGGTCAATAAAAGAATGAAATCCTAGTTCAGTCTCAAAGTATTCAGTAACGCCCATATGTATGAATGTATTAAGGTATGAAGGTACCTATGAATGTATGTATATTTGAAGAGATGTAGGGAGGTATGTATGTATACAAGTAGGACTGTATGAAGATATGAAGATACGCATGAATGTACGTATGTATGTAGAGAGAGATAGGGATGGTATGAATGTATGTAATAAATGTATGAAGGTACGTATGAGTGGATGCATTATATAACGATAAGTAAGCATGTAAACATGTACGTATAGATGTGTTATTGTTGCAAGTATGTATTCGGTGTTTGTAAATAGATGTATGCGTGTATATATATAAACGTATGTAAGTATGTATTAAGTGGGATTGAATGTGCACAAAGGAATAAAGCCTGTATGTATGAACATACGTGTGAGTGTGCGAACATGAGTATACCCAGTAGCATATAACATTAATAGACGTAGAATGATGTTAACCTTAGGACAAGCAAGTATGGGTGACTATGAAATGGTAGTTTTGTTGTGATAACGAAACAAGAACTATAGGCTATACATTGTATGTATGGAATGTAATCTTAAAAGATGAGATAAAGGTATTATATTTGTTGTAAACGGGTCATATGAATGTATGTATTATTACAAGTTTGAAGAAGTATGCATATTGACCTGTTACTAATGGGTAAAAAGGGTATGTGACAGTATGGATTATTGTAATGAGTATTTGTGCGACGAAAGCAAGAGTGGCATGTCCAACATGATATATGAATAAAAGTAGAAATAATTGAGTTGTTATGATCAATGAACATATGGAAGTATTATGCTCGATTCAGGAAATTAAGGATAGGACGTACGGTTATATTGGTTCATGAATGAGACATTTTTATAAAGTATGAGTACATTCTTGATATGGTATGTATTTTGAATGAAATGAATGAATAAATATGTAGTGATGGATGCCACTAAGGAACTAACATGAGGCAAGAATTTGGAATCTAAAGATGTATGAGTATATCTCAGAATTGTGTTACATAGAAGGACCGGTAAGTAAAGGGTTATGGTCTCGTGGAAGTAAGCAAGGTTTCGGGGACGAAACCTCTTTTAAGGGGGTGATGTGTGTAAAATGCAACATATAAATCACATCAATTAAGGCATAACACTAACCCTTTTTAAGTACTAATGTTGGAAAAAGAGTGTTTTTGTCTTCCTTTTGTATTTTCAGGATGAAATAAGCTCAAAATCACAAAAGAAGCAAAAAGACAACTAATTCTACCATAAATACAAGAAAAGGAACAAAAGTAGACTGCCCGGACCCTCAACGGCACCTCCCAAAGCAAAGGAGAAGAAACAGAGTCTGAACACGCCCCGTGTCCAGCGAACACGGGGGCGTGCCCAGGAAGCAGCAGAAAAGACAAACCAGTAGAAGCTTCCATTGCCCACCACGGGGCCGTGTCCAGCGGGCACGGGGGCGTGGTGAAAGTACAGCAGGCGCATTAATTGTAATTCGCAATTACAATTAATGAAGAGAGAGAATGTCAGACGGGCACGGGGCCGTGTCCAGCCTTCTGTTCAGCCTATAAATAGAGGAGCTTGGCTTCATTTTCTCTCATCCCTTGGCACACCACCTCTCTCACACTTCATCCACCACCCACCACCACCATAACACCATCATCCACCACCATCATCCATTGTCCATCGTAGAGTGTGTGAGTCGTCTCGGGATCCAAGATTGATCGTAAGAGTTCTTGACAATCAAGGCCATGTTTGCCTAAGTCTCTTACATCACTTGGTGAAGATAAGTGTTTAGTATAATACTTTTTATTTTTAATCTTTTGCACTTTTTATTTGGTTTTGTATTAATGACTTTAATAACTAGTTACTTATGTTGAAGGTGATCTTTCCTTATCGTTTATCCGTGGTGTCTTGGCATTATTTTACTGTCTATATAAAATAAAATATTTTCACCATTCATATCTCCACGGTCTATATGGAGGTATGTTGGCTACCTGGTCGGGGGTTAAGGGAACGGTTTGGTAAGGGTCTTGCCCTTGTTCAGCGTTTAGAGGTCCTGCTTGGGACCTGGGTCAAATTTAGTAGGATCTCCTTCAATGCCCATAGGTATTGGATGGCGGGGATCCAAACTCTTTGACCCCCTCATAAGTTAACTACTATTAATACTATAACCCGGCTATTTAGGACTGTATCCCTGCTGACTCAGACTACTTAGCCGAGGGTAACGTCACCGCCAAAAGCGGGGCCTACCACAATTTGCATTAATAACTTAATTCATTATCTTTCAATAATCCGACCCTTTAGGATTGTATCCTTGCTGACTCAAACTACTGGGTTGAGGGTAACGTCGCCTTCAAAAGAGGGGCCTACTACAATAACTAAGATAATCTCTTAAACAAGTGCAAAAGTGCGAAAATAATCAAAGGTTATACTAATACACGTGTCGGATCCAAGTGATTCATCTTGTCTATCTGTTTTTATTTTATTTTTATTTTCAGCATTTAGTTAGTTTTTATTTTTCTTAGTTTAAAACATTTTTCTAACTTTTTGATTTGATTAGACGTTGAGGATAAACCGGTATTAAAAGCTCTTGTGTCCTTGGACGACCTCGGTATCTTACCAACACTATACTACGTCCACGATGGGTGCACTTGCCCATATGTGTGTTTAGTGTTAGTAAATATCGTGTTTTATAAATTTAAAACTTGGCTAAAAGTGTAAAAAGGGGCTTAAATATACATCAAAAATATATTACACTACACACGCATCAAGTTTTTGGCGCCGCTGCCGGGGACACAAGGATTTTAAGAAAGTTAGGAATCAGCGGCCTAATCATATTTTTATTTTTCTTTAATTTTTTAGGATTTTTTTTTAGTTTTTCAGCTTCTGCAGAGCTCAGCACGGGGCCGTGCCTGGTCGGACACGGGCCGTGCTCAGCATCGTTACTGGCAGTTTTTGTTTTTCAAGTTACAGAAGGCTGACCACGGGGCCGTGCCGGTGCAACACGGGGCCGTGTCCAACTTCCAGTAACTGGGATCTGAAAAACAATCACTGTAATTCCGACCACGGGGCCGTGTTCGCTCAACACGGGGCCGTGGTGAACCTTCTGACCAACATTCTTTTCTGTTTTTATTGCAGGACTTGGAACCCGACGCCAACCTCACGTAGTGTATGAGCTCCAGTTCCAATAAAGACATAAAAGAACCATTAGAAGAACCCGAACGCTTTCTCAGAAAAAGGTTAAAAGCCAAAAACCAAGAGAAGGTTTCGGGTGATCCACCTCCAATGGCGGACCAACGTACCCTTATGGATTATCTACGGCCCACCGTAGGTAATCTAGGCGCCGCTATCAATGCTCCGAATGTCGAAGCCAATAACTTCGAGCTTCGACCGCATTTGATACAAATGCTCCAAAACTCCGCAACCTTCCACGGGCTTGCGGACGAGGATCCCCATCTACATATAACTAATTTCTTAGAAATATGTGATACCTTTCGGATCAATGGAGCATCAAACGACGCCATCCGCCTCCGTATGTTTCCATTCTCACTAAAAGACCGAGCGAAAGCTTGGCTCAACGCCCTCCCAGCTGGTTCGGTAAACACCTGGGATGAACTAGCCCAAAAATTTCTATATAAGTATTTCCCTCCTGCTAAAACTGCTAAATTAATGACTGAAATTAACACATACTTACAAGAGGACGGGGAATCCTTATATGAAACTTGGGAAAGGTTCAAGGAGCTATTACGCAAGTGTCCCCATCACGGCCTCGCAATATGGCAACAAGTATCCACTTTCTACAATGGATTGTTGCCACACACTAGGCAGACACTTGATTCTAGCTCCGGGGGACTTTTAGGTAACCGACGCCCACATGAAATATATAATCAGATTGAGGAAATTGCTCAAACCAATTTTCAATGGCACACCCCCCGGGGAAATAAGTCTATCGCCCCGGGCGCCCATAAGGTCGACGAAAGCACTTCTTTACAAGCCCAAATCGAGGCCCTTTCTTCAAAAATAAAAAAATTAGAAATGACAAAAACCGTCTCGGTTATGGCTTGTGAAGGGTGTGGTGGGTCACATGAAAATTGGAGTTGCATGAAAGAAACGGACGATCAACAAGAAATGGTAAACTACATTGATAATAGACCTAGGCCGTCAGGTCCTCCAACGGGAACTTACAACCAAGGATGGCGAAACCACCCAAACCTTGGTTGGAGGGAACCCGGCAATAGTAGTAACCAACAAACCCAACGAACAAACTTTCAGCAATCAAGAAATGAGTCACAAAATTTCACTCAACAACAAGGTGGACGAGAAAGGCTCGAAGATACTATATCTCGCCTCGTCTCTGACACTGATAAGAAAAACTCGGAAAGATTTCTACAATTAGAGTCTAATTTTAGGAATCAACAAGCTAGCATTCAAAACATAGAAAAACAAATAAATCAAATAGCTCAAAACTTTTCCGAGAGACCGCAAGGCGCATTACCTAGCAATACCGAAACAAACCCAAAGGCGCAAGTTCACCTCATCACACTACGAAACCGCACCGTAGGGCCTGCAGAAGTACCGCCACCTACGGAAGAAACGATGCCAACACCTCTGCAGGAAAAGAACTCTCCTCCATCACCAGAGCCTACCAAGGCTCCTCGAGTTCCGTACCCCAGTAGGTTAATTCGTCAAAAGACCAATGAGCAATTCGCAAAATTCGAAAGTCTGTTAAAACAGTTGCATGTCAATATTCCTTTTATCGAAGTCCTAACCCAAATGACCAAATACTCTAAATTTATGAGGGACTTCCTTACCCATAAAAAGAAAATTGAAAATTTGCAATTAGTTAATTTAGGCGAAGAATGCTCTGCCCTCGTACTCAATAAACTACCCCAAAAGAAAATCGATCCTGGAAGTTTCACGATTCCATGCTCAATAGGGGAATCACCCGTTCGCAATGCCTTGGCCGACCTAGGGGCTAGCATTAACCTCATGCCCTCATCAATGTTCAAAAGGCTTGGCTTGGGAACCACGAGCCCTACAAAAATAAGCATACAACTCGCTGATCGATCCGTCAAGTTCCCACAAGGTGTCATCGAGAATGTCTTGGTAAGGGTAAGCAGATTCGTTTATCCAGTTGACTTTGTCATACTCGATATGGAGGAAGACACCGAGGTCCCCCTTATACTAGGGAGACCCTTCCTTGCCACGGCACAAGCAGTGGTAGACATGAATGACGGGACACTCACTTTGAGGTATGGGGATGATGAGGTGAAGTTCGGAGTTGGGAAGAGAATAGAGGACGACGACCCCGTCAATTACATGAAGGTTATTGATTCGAGCCTGGATGCCGCTCTCCGACGGTGTAACATGGGAAGCCAGGCATCCCACTCAGAAGATATATAACCTCGACTCGGGTCTAGCCAAGGACCCTTATAAACGTGGCGCACCACGGAGGCATTCCGCGGAACTATCCTTAGTTTAGTTTAATCTTTTAGTTTTTGCAGAATAAAACACACTCATGGTGGTAATGGATGAAAAAGGGAACGAGAAAAATGGAACCATGCACAAAGAACAGAGCAACCCGACAAAAATCTCCATCACAGAAGGCTCAACACGGGCCGTGCCCAACCAACACGGCCCCGTGCTGAGCCCCCTGCAGAAAATCACCCAGTTCAGGTAACTGGACACGGGCCGTGTTCAGCGGACACGCCCCCGTGTCCAGGCTTCTGTTTCAATTCTCTAATTTTTGTTACTGGCACTTGACCACGGGGCCGTGCCCGGTCAACACGGGGCCGTGTCCAGGATGCCAGTAACACAAAACTTTGCTTTTAAACCCACTTTTACACATTCTAATCAACCAAAAACTTTATTTTTGGACACATTGAGGACAATGTGTAATTTAAGTGTGGGGGGATGCTAAAACCTTGAAATTTTGCAAAATCCTAAACACAAGCCTTACACAAAACTCTATTGGAACCGCTAAACACCCCAAATTTTTTTCAAAAACTTTTTCATTTTTTTTATTTACTTGTCTTAGTTTAAGTTCGGAATAACAAGTTCTAAAAAGGTTATATTTTTACAAGTTTACAACCGATAGCGTCGTGATAAAAAAAAAGAACCAACATAAGAAAATTATGAAATGGCATAACAAGTCTAGTTAAAAATTTGATTATATATACTTGGTCACATTAAAAACCCATTCCCACAAAAGTGAGTTTTGAGCCTTTATTGAGCATAAAAATATACATATTTAGACTAAATGCTCATTTTTCGTTTCTTGTGTGAATAGCCGCTCGGTTCTTACAAATCTAGAACTTGCCATGACGATACATTCCCGGTCCTTACCAACTTAAACCCAAGTAAGTAAATGATGGAGGCATTAGGACTAACCATTTTCTTTCAAAACCATTATTTTTCATTTTTTTTATTACCTACCCAAAATCCCCCTAGATAGCCCCTTTGAGCCTAAACCTTTCATTTCATTTCATTACCCCAAAACCCTTTTTACCCACCAAAAACCTTTTTATTTTTCACCCTTTATTTTAGTAACAAGCTCGCTTTTTCGTAAACTCACCTTTTTATGTGACGATCAAAAAAAAAATGATGATGAAGTCAAAAACAAACAAAAGCTATAAAAAAAGCTTGTTTGGAGAAATACTTCAAAATAAAAAGTCACTAAAAACAAGGTATTTACGAAAACCGACGCTTTTTACAATTTTCGCCCTTTTTTACTAACCACTAACCCAACCACCCACCTTTAACCCAAGCCTAACCCTTCACCCAAAAGTCCTCTTGATATTTACAAAGGTAAAAAGTTAAAAAGGAGGAGGATTGATTGCTTGGCAAGCCTATGGAAGGCGTAAGTTCCGTGCCGCTCTCGAGTGATTCACTAAAATATACACCTTCGGCCGAGTGTTGAGTGATCTCCCGTGAAGTATGTGAACTTGTATATAAATGGAATTTTAATAAGGCATGCTATGCCCAAATAAGTAATTTATCTTATGAAACGTTCAAAATAAATCATAACGAATAGGATTGTAAATAAATAAAAATAAAACTTACAAAGACCTTGGATTCCCGACACTCTAGGACAAGCTAAAAACTTCTCTTCTACCTATTCCATTTGGGGGTGTAAGCCACATTTAAAGAGTTTTGCTTGAGGACAAGCAAAAGTTCAAGTGTGGGGGTATTTGATGTGTGTAAAATGCAACATATAAATCACATCAATTAAGGCATAAAACTAACCCTTTTTAAGTACTAATGTTGGAAAAAGAGTGTTTTTGTCTTCCTTTTGTATTTTCAGGATGAAATAAGGTCAAAATCACAAAAGAAGCAAAAAGACAACTAATTCTACCATAAATACAAGAAAAGGAACAAAAGTAGACTGCCCGGACCCTCAACGGCACCTCCCAAAGCAAAGGAGAAGAAACAGAGTCTGAACACGCCCCGTGTCCAGCGAACACGGGGGCGTGCCCAGGAAGCAGCAGAAAAGACAAACCAGTAGAAGCTTCCATTGCCCACCACGGGGCCGTGTCCAGCGGGCACGGGGGCGTGGTGAAAGTACAGCAGGCGCATTAATTGTAATTCGCAATTACAATTAATGAAGAGAGAGAATGTCAGACGGGCACGGGGCCGTGTCCAGCAGACACGGGGCCGTGTCCAGCCTTCTGTTCAGCCTATAAATAGAGGAGCTTGGCTTCATTTTCTCTCATCCCTTGGCACACCACCTCTCTCACACTTCATCCACCACCCACCACCACCATAACACCATCATCCACCACCATCATCCATTGTCCATCGTAGAGTGTGTGAGTCGTCTCGGGATCCAAGATTGATCGTAAGAGTTCTTGACAATCAAGGCCATGTTTGCCTAAGTCTCTTACATCACTTGGTGAAGACAAGTGTTTAGTATAATACTTTTTATTTTTAATCTTTTGCACTTTTTATTTGGTTTTGTATTAATGACTTTAATAACTAGTTACTTATGTTGAAGGTGATCTTTCCTTATCGTTTATCCGTGGTGTCTTGGCATTATTTTACTGTCTATATAAAATAAAATATTTTCACCATTCATATCTCCACGGTCTATATGGAGGTATGTTGGCTACCTGGTCGGGGGTTAAGGGAACGGTTTGGTAAGGGTCTTGCCCTTGTTCAGCGTTTAGAGGTCCTGCTTGGGACCTGGGTCAAATTTAGTAGGATCTCCTTCAATGCCCATAGGTATTGGATGGCGGGGATCCAAACTCTTTGACCCCCTCATAAGTTAACTACTATTAATACTATAACCCGGCTATTTAGGACTGTATCCCTGCTGACTCAGACTACTTAGCCGAGGGTAACGTCACCGCCAAAAGCGGGGCCTACCACAATTTGCATTAATAACTTAATTCATTATCTTTCAATAATCCGACCCTTTAGGATTGTATCCTTGCTGACTCAAACTACTGGGTTGAGGGTAACGTCGCCTTCAAAAGAGGGGCCTACTACAATAACTAAGATAATCTCTTAAACAAGTGCAAAAGTGCGAAAATAATCAAAGGTTATACTAATACACGTGTCGGATCCAAGTGATTCATCTTGTCTATCTGTTTTTATTTTATTTTTATTTTCAGCATTTAGTTAGTTTTTATTTTTCTTAGTTTAAAACATTTTTCTAACTTTTTGATTTGATTAGACGTTGAGGATAAACCGGTATTAAAAGCTCTTGTGTCCTTGGACGACCTCGGTATCTTACCAACACTATACTACGTCCACGATGGGTGCACTTGCCCATATGTGTGTTTAGTGTTAGTAAATATCGTGTTTTATAAATTTAAAACTTGGCTAAAAGTGTAAAAAGGGGCTAAAATATACATCAAAAATATATTACACTACACACGCATCAGGGGGGTAGACTTGTAACACCCCAAAATGGGTTTGATAATTTAAACTCGGTTAATATAAAGGAATCGGGTAAAATACCGTTTAGGATAAAAGCGAAACCGTAAAATTAAAGCTGACTAGGAATATTTAACCGAGTGGTGACATGTATATGAGTAACAAGATAATGAGTGTAAGTCTCATTATTAATTGAAACGAAATTTGAGGGACCAAAACCGTTAAAAAGGGAAACATGATTTATTATATTAAAGGAAAACACACACACACACACACACACACAAGGTGTGCGTGGAACGATCAGGAAGAAGAACAAGGGTTCAAACCCTTGTTCTTGATAAATCTTCAAATTGAAGGGTGGAATGAAGTCCAAATTCACAACCGAACATGAATTAACGATCACCTTCACAAGGGGATCATAAGGTATGTCTTAAAACTCAGATTTGATGATCTTGTTTGAAGTGGGTTATGATTAATCCATGAATTTGTATGAAATTAAGCATGTAGAGGTGATAGAAACACTAAATAGAACTTGTGTTATGAATAATTTTAAGTAATTGGGTGATTTAGAATAAAACCCATTGCATGAGTTTGAAGATGATGATCATGATGAATTTGAAGATGTTATAGTGTGATCTTGTGATGTATAGGGTGTTGTATGATAGGCTAAGATAGATAAATTTGATGTGGAAATTATGATTGTGAGATTTTGCTTGAATGTAATAGTTCATAAGATGAAATAAGGAAGAACATGCTTAAAGCACTTGTACATTATGCTTAGGAAGTAGTACGCACACCAAGTGTTTGATGAAATGTCTAAAAGACAACAACAAGTGAAATTGTATGCAAGTAATGGGTAAATAGATATAGTTCATGTGAAGATTATCTAGGGATGATGTCGAGTATACCTTATGCTTGTTTAAATGAATTTATGATGTGGAGTATGCTTCAAGTGGGTCGTATGTTAGATGTGAATTTGATATGGTTTTTCATATGTATGAGCATATATGCTAATAAGAATGTGAATGTGATGACATGAGTATATAGGAATCATGTCAAGATGGATGGGAGCTTTGGAGGCTATGGAAACTCAATCAAGTAAGCGAACGAGAATACGGACGCGCAAGGTAAGTGCACTCCGAACTTACTCTTTAGTTGTTAATGTATTTATGATATGTGATTATTGTTGAATGCAATGTAAGAAGATATGGATTGATGCAAGTAGTAAGTTAAGTTTTAATGGAATAGGTTGGAAGTGGTTAAGAAAAAGATTCGATTTGGTTTGGGTAAGAAAGGGAACTTACATAATGAAATTATGCTTGAATGAATAAAATGAGTTATGTATATTTGAGGACATGATCATGTAAATGGAAGCTAATGTACTAATCGTTTTTCTCTTGAGAATTAATGTGAAGTATAGGCATGGTAACAAAGGATGTGAAGGTTGACTCCACAATCTGATGCGAGTAATCGAGTGGATGGATGAAGGGGCTAGTATAAGAAAAAGCATGAAATGTTGACGCGCTATTATGCTTGTGCTAAGATTTTTGTATTATGTCACCGGTTGCTAATAATGTGTTTGAATGTGGTGACTGTAGGCTATACATGTTTGGATGTTTCATCTAGAAGCGTACGCGGTTGAAGATCGAGTCAAGACACGGATTGTATGTGGGTGTATACGTAGTCACTTAATTGAGTCATGTATGTTAGTTTTTGCATTAAATTATAAAAGAGATTAATGTATTTAAATGAAAGAAAGAATATCATGAAGGAAATTTCTAGTTATGTAGTGTCCGCTGCGAATCTTAGGTTAAAGCGTTTTAGGGCGTTACAAATGTGTGGATAACGGGTGGGTCTGCGACAACTAGTTTTATAAGAAAAAGATTATCATTATTGCATAGAATACAACTATGGATAACTGTTGGTGCACTTGTGTCTGTACTTTGTCTGTATTTTGTCATGATACAAAACGATGTCTTTTGTTAGTCTGGGTTACGTCTTAGGTTTGTTAATATGTGTGTTTGATGTAAGTTTGACCAAGTCAACCATCCTCCTGGTTTGACTTGGCCAAACAGTTAGAACATGGTTGTAACATGTTTGTGTCGAAGGATGAGTCATCGAAGGATTGTTTAGATCCTTCGATGAGCTCGAAAGATAAACCTTCGATGGATGATTGATGGACCTCGAAGGATATCATCCTTCGAGGTATATGTGGATCCTTCGATAGGTTTCAGATCGATAGATGATCCTTCGATCAGTCTATCTGATCCTTCGACCAGACGAGCTGTGATGGGTATATATATACTCATGTAATGTGTTCACTTTATATGGTAAGTGTGAGAGAGAGTGTGAGTGAACTTAGTCTTGTAGAGAGCGTATTTTCAGTTTGGTCAAGGGCTGTAACCGTGTCCACTGAAATACAAGAGAAAACTTTGATATCTCGTGTGTCTACCTTTCTCTTTGTAGCTTGTGTTCTCATATAAACTACCGGTTTGCATTCTAGCTTGGATTCCGCACTTGCTAGTGTGTTAAACATAACAAGGATAAGGTTTAACCTCAACCTCCGGGGACCTACAAGTGGTATCAGAGCCGTGGCTCTTTTCCTTGTTAAAAACCGAGTTTATACAAGACTTTGGAGTGTTTGAACAAAACTCACATGGTTTAGCACCCGTTTTTAGTGTTTTTCTCGCATTTCTTGACGTAAAAACGTGTTCTAAACTAACCGGGTGTGTTAAAGGACGGGTTGGGTAACTTAAAAACTTGTTTTTAAGAAGTTTGGTAATTTCCGGCCAAATGCCGGCTTACTCCGGTGACCGGTTTTCTGGATAAGAACCTTCCTTTTTAAGCAATATTTTATTGGGTCAAATCTGGTTTGGTAAAAGGCATGGTTTGAATGTCACACCCCAACCAATGGCGGAAACATCGGGATGAGACGAAGTGTGAAGATTGCTAGAGACATCATAACGCTATTTGTGACAATATTTAGAAAAATCCAAATTTCATTTCATTTCATAACTTCAAATAGTCAACGTTACAAGAAATTCAAATACGACAAGTTTAACAAAACAACATGATAACATATCAAAATTTTGATACAACATTTTAAACCCTAACGTCTATATGTGTATCTAGGCATCAACGCTACTTCATTTCATAGCATCATCGTCCTCAACCTGTAACATGTTTAAAATAAAGTTCAATGCAAAAGCAAAGGCGAGTATACAAGTTTGATACGTACATAGCAAAAGATAAGTTTGAACAATTCCTCATAGCAAGCATGTGATTCAAGATAAACATTTAAACATGGCATGTGTCTAACATATCAAACCAAGAAAACGCAACTTGCTCATGACATAACCAAAGTTTCAGTAGAGGCGGGTCGTTAATCCTATAGCGCTACATATGTCAAGGTTTGGCTCGTACGAAGTTAATGATAAGTTCAACACATAAGAATCACCCAAATTTAAAGTATCAAGTCATCACATATACAAGCATGTTATAGGAATGTTCATGTGTTTAGACAAAAGTTCATGTGTAAGTTTCAATAGGTAAACATGTTACACCCCAAAAGTAGTAAAAGTAAAAAGGGGAAAAGTACGAGTATACTCACAAAGTTTGCATATGTTTTCCGATTATCCAATTGTTGACGAGTAGAGATTTAGAGTCCGAATGTATAAGGGTTAAGGTTCAAGTATGTTTAGAGTCGAGATTCGGTGTTCAAAACAACATAAAAATAAGATATGAGAATAACATGGAAAATAATCATTTAGTACATATGATGCTTGTTCTTGACACTAGGAAACTCGAAGGAGTTTAGATGTTTTCATGGAACAAGGTTCCATTAGAATCGTGACAAGTTATCATAGTCTAGGATGATGTAATCTAGTACCCCGACATATGAACACTAGTTCATCATCAAAGATTCGATTATTCGAATAATATATTTAGGTTATATAATATATGTCCAATAGTTCAAGCATGAGGTAGAAGATTAAAATCTTCATTTTGGTACCTCTAAATGTCATAGAAGTCATGTAGGAGGTAGGAAGATCAAGTCTTCCATTTAGGCACCTCTATGTGTTCACCACTACACTTGATGTAAAAAAAACAACCAAGGAGGGTCATGAACATACAATAAGGAATAAGAAATATACACACTAACTAAGAGAAATCATCAAATCATGTGAGGATTGTATGTTTGGACAACCCAAGTTGTTCCATAATCACTCATGTATCAAAGACAAAGTTTGACATGACTTGTGGGTTAAAAACCCTAAACAAAACACCAAGTTTATGAGGTTTAATCCTCTGATTTTAAATGTCTCAACCTTGTTTTTAAGCTTAACCAACCATGGGATAAGTTGTAAGCATTAGGACATAGGTATGAGATGTGTTAGACACAAGTTGCATAGGTTTAAACAAGTTTTTGATGAACATAAAAACAAACAGAAAGTTTATGGACTATTTCGGGGCATTTCCAGGTCTGATTTCTCCAAGGAGAAGTCTAGGAATCGAACCCCATGATTATACAAGCAAGTAGGAAAAAGAATCGAGTGAATCGGATAAGAATTGAGTGAGTTATGCTCATTTTCGTGAAGGGGTGTCAATCTACTCGAACCCTTGCTTTCAGCTACGGTTTGGTGGATGTTTTGTGAGTTTTTAGGGTTGCAAAAGTGGTAGGGAGGCTGGTTATAAGTGGTATTTATAGGGGGAAGGATTAGGGTTTCAATGGGTTGGGCTTTGGAAGTGTTTAGAAGGGTTACACCTTGAAACTAGCCCACAAAACCCAACTATATGGGGCTGAATTTTGCTGAATTGGGCTGCCATATTTCTTTATTTTTTTTATTTTTTTAAAACATTATAATGAGTAATTTTGTTAATTAAGTTGTGTAATAATATGCAACAATGTTTCCCCTAACTTGTAACAAGGTGAAATATGAAATAAAACATGATTTAACTAGGTAAAAAGTGTAATGTACAAGTTTTATTTACGAAGCAAGTTCCGTATTTTACAACGATTACGATGAAAGAATGGTTATAAGAACACAAGATTTCCAAAGATATAATTTCACGTAAGGTTTCTAAATGTAGGATGTTTGAAAACGCAGGGCGTTACAGTCTCCCCTCCTTTAGGAAATTTCGTCCCGAAATTTATTCAAGAGGAAGGCTTGAAAGAGTTTTTGGCATAAAGGTGATCATTAAGAATTGAAACTTGGGAAGTTTGAAAGTTTTGAAAAGTACCAAATTTTGGAGAACGTCAAGGTAGATTTGCAAGGGGAAGTTTTTAAGGATAGTATAAAAAATCATACTTTCGTAAAACCTGTTTATTGAGAGGAACGAAAAGGTTTGTTACTTTAAATAAAGCAATAGAGGTATACTAAGTATAGTTTCACAAGAATCAAGAATAGGGAGGCTATTTTATAGGTAACGAGGTAAGTTAGGACTCAAATGTTTAAACAAGCTGGATTGCGAACGAGTTTTGTATAAAATAATACGAGTATAGAATGAACGAATGACTCTAAAAGAGTACAAGTATGTGAATAGCATAAGTGTTGGATAGATGAACGTAGTGTGTTAAGGATGAAGTCTCGTCATGAATAATCGGATATAATGCGTTTGTGAGTTGCGTGAAGTTGTATTAGGTCCAAAAGGTCTGCAACACACTGAATTTCTCATGGCACGTTTTACGAAAGTTTGGTAACATGGTGAAAACACTTATATATAGGAAGTACCAGCGGCGTATCCACCATGTTTTAACCACATTACGTCCGTTTCGTTACTTGGGGTCATGTTACGTTCCGTGTCTTACCATACACGGTAGTACACTCTATGGTTCTCATACGCCTATCACTATAATCCCGTGTGCACCCGCGATTATACTGATTGTCGCATGATCCACATAGCTTGTACTAGTTATGTATGAATCAAGGTATACATGAATTTGAAAATAAGAATGTGTACGTAGAAGAATGTCGTATGTAAGCATGTTTATGTTTAAGCATGTATGGGACCCACGTAAGCGAATCCCTCGGATTACGCTCGCGTATAGGTACGAATGTACGAATCATGAGTAAGGATGAAAGTATGAGCATAAGTTTAAGTATGAATACGCATGTATGTATGAGCATAAACATAAAACGTGTAAGTAGTATGTGTACAAGCAGAAGCGTAAAACGTATAAGTAGTATGTGTATGAGTACAAGCATAAAACGTATGAACATAGGTGTAGGTATGAAAAATAAATATTGCGTATATGGTGTACGTTGAGACATTGTAGAGAAAAAAAAAGGTTAAGTATGTAGATACGAACGATATAAATGATGTTATCGCGAGATATCGACTAAAATGTGTATGATGATGTGCATGTATAGTTGTTTAAACAAAACGTTGAGTTTGTCGAATCAAAATTAGATTGAGCTTGGTTTGAAAGGTAGAATATAGTTTGTATATGTAAAGGAACATAAAGTACTCATTGGTCATGCTTAACGTATTTTGTAATGATTGAAATGCTACTTTTGTTTAAAAAAAAGGAGTTCACGTATGTTAAAAATTGTCGGTCCCCATGAAGTCTTCTAGCCCACGTGTTTTGAAATTTGGATGACGAGTTAAGCGTTGTAGAGAAGGTTTTTTTTTTTTTTAAATAACGGGTTTGTTTCATTTGCATCAAAACATGAAAATTTGGACTTTGAAAGTTCTTGTGAAAACGTCGACCCTTAGAAAAGAAATTTAGTAAAAGAACTTAGTGATTGTTTAAAAATAATTTTAACAAAGGATTTATTGATGTTGGAAAGAGTATTTGGTAAACGGTCATATAACATCTATGAGGTCTTATAAGTAATTGAGAAAGGTTAGTTTGATTTCGATTAAGAGTGCAAGTCTCTAGTATGATGATATAATGTGAACGTGTTTCAGTTAATAAATCAGATGTGAAGTTCATGGGCAAGAGATTCATTAGACCGATTAAATTGATAGGTAGCATTTCGTAAGGTTTGGAAATTCGTGTAGTAAAACGGTAAAGACATGATTTAGAATCTCGTGTATATGATTTGAGTGAAAATGGATGGTAGAATAAGAAGTACGTTTGATAAACAATGTATTTTGAAATCGGTATAAGTAGGTATTTTGAATAATGATAAATGATTTAGGTATAAAACATGATCGGGTTTGCATAATAAAATATTTTGAAAGATAAGTTTTGGGTAACGGTCACCTAAGTAAGGGAATCACCCCTAACTCGTTGGTGAAGTCGTTTTAAGGGAAGAGGGGTGGAGTCAATCGTCAAGGTAAGGAAGTCACTCCAATCTCGATGATACATCTCCACTAGTTGTTACAAGGAATATGAATTTAAATTATATGAAAATCATGCGTATATAAGTGTATCGAAAAGGTTCGATATGTTGTGCGTGTGAAAAGAGAAATCAAAGGTAAACTCGAGGTTGAAAGATTGCATCGTATAAAATGAACAATAGAAACACATGTTTGACCAAAGTTTGGAGTGTTCCAAAACGGAACTTTGACTAACCAAAGTGGTCGAAAAGTCTTTTGAATTTGAGGAGCATGTTTTGGCCTAATAGGTAAAATACTTTCGCCGACAAGTCGGTTAACGGTATTTACCCTTCCGGTTACTACATGTCCCAAATCAATCGAAATTTCGAGACTTGGCGGGATTTATGAAAAAAATGCCAAGGAGTGGAACTAGTCGACAAGGTGCGGGTTTCACCCCTAACTTGACGATTTCGTATCCTAAGTGTGGTTGGTACTCGTCGGGTCAAAATTTAATTTCGACGTGTTGACGAGGGTCCACTAGAACTTGAAATTTGAGATTTACCATTAAGATGTGGATTTCACTCCTAGCTTAATCGCGATATCTCGTGTAAAAAAAAAAAGAATAGGTAGATTGAGAGTCGTTCACCAAATTGTGGGTTTCACGCCTATTTTGGTGAATTCGTCTCATTTGTACAATATGAGTGTTGTCGGATTTAGAATAATCGAGTAAAATGCATGAGGGAAGTGTATGTCGAAGGAGATACACAAACAAGTATAAACACATAAGAAAGCATATCAAGGATGATACTTAAATAATGAAATAAAACAAGTATTAACACATAGAGAAATATGTCAAGAATAACACATAAAGAATCGAACAACGAAACAAGTGTTAACACATAATAAAACAAGCATTAATGCGTAAGAATAACATGTCGAATATTACACATGAGTAACATACATGTTTAAAAGAGCATAAATAAGTAACAAATAAAGTATCATGTAGTAGTCCAAGCAAAGCATACGAATAAGGTTCTAAAACTATAGACTAGGCTAAAGCATTCCTACTTTTCCTAATTCCCTATATTTATGGCTCTGATACCAATCTGTCACACCCCAACCAATGGCGGAAACATCGGGATGAGACGAAGTGTGAAGATTGCTAGAGACATCATAACGCTATTTGTGACAATATTTAGAAAAATCCAAATTTCATTTCATTTCATAACTTCAAATAGTCAACGTTACAAGAAATTCAAATACGACAAGTTTAACAAAACAACATGATAACATATCAAAATTTTGATACAACATTTTAAACCCTAACGTCTATATGTGTATCTAGGCATCAACGCTACTTCATTTCATAGCATCATCGTCCTCAACCTGTAACATGTTTAAAATAAAGTTCAATGCAAAAGCAAAGGCGAGTATACAAGTTTGATACGTACATAGCAAAAGATAAGTTTGAACAATTCCTCATAGCAAGCATGTGATTCAAGATAAACATTTAAACATGGCATGTGTCTAACATATCAAACCAAGAAAACGCAACTTGCTCATGACATAACCAAAGTTTCAGTAGAGGCGGGTCGTTAATCCTATAGCGCTACATATGTCAAGGTTTGGCTCGTACGAAGTTAATGATAAGTTCAACACATAAGAATCACCCAAATTTAAAGTATCAAGTCATCACATATACAAGCATGTTATAGGAATGTTCATGTGTTTAGACAAAAGTTCATGTGTAAGTTTCAATAGGTAAACATGTTACACCCCAAAAGTAGTAAAAGTAAAAAGGGGAAAAGTACGAGTATACTCACAAAGTTTGCATATGTTTTCCGATTATCCAATTGTTGACGAGTAGAGATTTAGAGTCCGAATGTATAAGGGTTAAGGTTCAAGTATGTTTAGAGTCGAGATTCGGTGTTCAAAACAACATAAAAATAAGATATGAGAATAACATGGAAAATAATCATTTAGTACATATGATGCTTGTTCTTGACACTAGGAAACTCGAAGGAGTTTAGATGTTTTCATGGAACAAGGTTCCATTAGAATCGTGACAAGTTATCATAGTCTAGGATGATGTAATCTAGTACCCCGACATATGAACACTAGTTCATCATCAAAGATTCGATTATTCGAATAATATATTTAGGTTATATAATATATGTCCAATAGTTCAAGCATGAGGTAGAAGATTAAAATCTTCATTTTGGTACCTCTAAATGTCATAGAAGTCATGTAGGAGGTAGGAAGATCAAGTCTTCCATTTAGGCACCTCTATGTGTTCACCACTACACTTGATGTAAAAAAAACAACCAAGGAGGGTCATGAACATACAATAAGGAATAAGAAATATACACACTAACTAAGAGAAATCATCAAATCATGTGAGGATTGTATGTTTGGACAACCCAAGTTGTTCCATAATCACTCATGTATCAAAGACAAAGTTTGACATGACTTGTGGGTTAAAAACCCTAAACAAAACACCAAGTTTATGAGGTTTAATCCTCTGATTTTAAATGTCTCAACCTTGTTTTTAAGCTTAACCAACCATGGGATAAGTTGTAAGCATTAGGACATAGGTATGAGATGTGTTAGACACAAGTTGCATAGGTTTAAACAAGTTTTTGATGAACATAAAAACAAACAGAAAGTTTATGGACTATTTCGGGGCATTTCCAGGTCTGATTTCTCCAAGGAGAAGTCTAGGAATCGAACCCCATGATTATACAAGCAAGTAGGAAAAAGAATCGAGTGAATCGGATAAGAATTGAGTGAGTTATGCTCATTTTCGTGAAGGGGTGTCAATCTACTCGAACCCTTGCTTTCAGCTACGGTTTGGTGGATGTTTTGTGAGTTTTTAGGGTTGCAAAAGTGGTAGGGAGGCTGGTTATAAGTGGTATTTATAGGGGGAAGGATTAGGGTTTCAATGGGTTGGGCTTTGGAAGTGTTTAGAAGGGGTTACACCTTGAAACTAGCCCACAAAACCCAACTATATGGGGCTGAATTTTGCTGAATTGGGCTGCCATATTTCTTTATTTTTTTTATTTTTTTAAAACATTATAATGAGTAATTTTGTTAATTAAGTTGTGTAATAATATGCAACAATGTTTCCCCTAACTTGTAACAAGGTGAAATATGAAATAAAACATGATTTAACTAGGTAAAAAGTGTAATGTACAAGTTTTATTTACGAAGCAAGTTCCGTATTTTACAACGATTACGATGAAAGAATGGTTATAAGAACACAAGATTTCCAAAGATATAATTTCACGTAAGGTTTCTAAATGTAGGATGTTTGAAAACGCAGGGCGTTACATTGAACATACCTTCTGCCGAAAGCTTTCTACCAACCAATCACCTTTTCACCAACCTGTCACTTTTTGTCAACTGTGTCAGTACAGATCGAAGGATATCCTTTGAAGTCGAAAGATCATCTTTCGATCAAAGGAAGTTCGATAGATAATCATCCTTCGAACATCCTTCGAAGTCTGTGACTTATCCTTCGATCCAAGGAATCTTTTCGAAGGATATATCTTTCGATCTACAGTTCTTCTTCGAAAGATAAAGATCTTTCGATTGGAGAATCTTTCGAAATCATTGTTCGAAATTCAACAGTGATCTTTCGAACACTGTTGATCCTTCGAACAAGTATTGATCCTTCGATCCTAGTCTGTTTAAGTTTAACAAGTTTGTGTTTTTCAGGTCTTTCGATCAGGGATCCTTCGGCTGGTTGTTTTCATTCGAGATATTAACATAGTTTGTGAAAATTAAATTTTTTAAAAAGGGAAAATTTGTTTTTCAAATTTTAAATCAATTTTCACTTAATATATTAATTTTTATAAAATGGGAACAAACGGTCAGTGGGATCCAACCGCGTGGACTCAAACAACTTTGACTCCACAATCATCAGCTACGCAATCTGCGTCAGATTTCGACAAAACTGCATGGATGCGAGCTATTGCCCCACCTCAAACTGCAATGATAACTGCAAATCAATGGGCATTGGTCACAAATCAAAGCAGCAGCATTCAAGCAATGATGCAGAACGACAGTGAAACTGGTACAAGCACAAAACCGCCAAAGCTAAATCACATCAATGATTGGGGATGGTGGAAAGAAAGGCTGAGAACTTATGTTCAGGGGCAAGGTCAAGATCTATGGATGTGCTTCTTCACTGCATTTGACAATGATTTGGAAGTTGCAGGATCTAATCCACAAACTTACAGCACTATGTCTGATGAAGATAAGAAGAAATTTGAGTTAGAAAAGAAAGCATTCATGATTCTCACACAAGCTCTTCATAGAGACATTTACCACCAGTTTGTTTACTGCACGACTACTAAAAGCTTGTGGGATATGCTCACGTTACGATGTGAAGGAAATGCTCAATCTAGAAAGATCAAGCAAGAATTACTGAAGAAAGAGTTTGAAGGATTCACGTGTATGGAGAATGAGACTTTGGCAGAGTTATCTACAAGGTTCCATCACTTGTTGAGCGAGATGTTTGCTTTTAGAGTCACTGCCACTCCACAAGAAATGGTGCAGAGATTCGCTGATAGCTTACCAGCAAAGTGGAGCAGTTTTCTTGAAATTCTCAAACAAAATGGTGTTCTAGACACAATCACCGTCTATGAGTTAATTCAAAAATTGGAGAACAAGGATGCAGAAGAAAAGCTTAAGGCAAAAAGAACACTAACTCCTCAAAATCCAGAGATGTACTATAGGATTGCAGGAGGTATCAGTGGAGAAACACCAGCCTCTCAACACGCGAAGCTTCAAACAGCTTTCATCTCAAACACCGGACTTTCCACAACAAATCAGTTTGATCCTTCAGCATACACGAAGATGTATTCAAGACCAGATTCTTCTTCTCAACAACAGTATGTGCAACCGACAGCTCAGCAATTCACACCACCGCCTTTCTTAGACCCAAGCAGAGCTCAGCAGCAACAACCGCAACAGCAAGGGTTTTATGGAAGCTCTTCAAACTTTCAAGCCACTTCCAATCCGAACACAGTCAGATTAGACACTTCCAACTTTTCCAAAGTCAGTGTCGAAATAGCCAAGGAGCATATGGAGATGTTGAACACGTTGGTTAGTGCTTATTGTGGATTGATCGCAGGTCAGATTGGGAATATCAATCTAACCAATGAAGATTATCAGCAAGTGGATAGAGAAGAGTTTGAAATGATGGATATCAAATGGGCTCTTGCTAGTGCAATTCGAATAGCAAAGGAGTTTATGGAAAGGACGGGGAGAACTAACTTGGAGAGCAACAACAACACCAAGTATGGTTTTGATAAGAATGCTGTCACTTGCTTCAATTGTGGTGAAAAGGGTCACTTCAAGCGGGAGTGTCAGAAGCCACCTAAGCAAGGAAATCAGAATCCCTTCAGGAATCAAGGACAGCCACAACAGCAACTGAACAACAATTCTGTCAGATCAATAGTTCCCGTTGGAGGAAATGTATCTGGATCCACAAACACTAATCCCCACAGAGGATTGGTAGTTCAAGCTGATGAAATCTGCAACTGGAACCTTCAGCTTGGAGAAGGAGGAAATGGTGGAACAACATGTTATGCTAAAGTGATTGAGAAGGTAGCAGAACCCGTGTCTGCTGGTGAATCTTCAGAAGATGAAGATAGTTCGGGTTATAGTGGGAGCATGGATGGGGAATCACTTGATGCTGGTGATTTATCAAGTGATGCTTTAGATTTGGAAGTTGATGAGCTTTTGGCTGAAGCTGAAGCATTATGCAAGAGGAGATCTATTCTCTGCCAGAAATCTGCTGGAACTTCCGAGAAGCTTGCTCAGTTCTTCTCTGAAGATGGATCTTTTTCTTTTCATACAGCCTTTATGGCTCACGTAGAAGGTCAGACTTCTCAGGTATGTGATACTAACTCTGACTCTATTTCTGTTCCTATTGAATGTGCAAAGTGTTTAAAATATGCTGAAAAGGAAAGTCAGTTTGAAATCACACACAAACACAATCAAGAATTGATTGTAGATCTTTCTAAAGCAACCGAAGCTAACTTGTTTTTAACCAGAAATGAAAAGGAATTTAAAGCAACAATTGCGTCATTAAGACATGATGTTTCAGAATTACAAAAGGCTGTTTTGCGAAAACAACATGCTAACAATAATCTTATTGGCACAATTGAAAAGCAAATGGTAGAGTTAGCAACAACTCGATGTGAATGTGAGACAATTAAGCAGAAACTGGAAAGCTATTCCAATTCCCGCTATGTATTGGATCACATCATTGACGTTCAAAAGAAAAAGGGGGATGCAAAATGTATTGGATTCAACTCATGTCCTCCCCCAATGAATCACAATTACTCCAAATTGCCTGATGACGAGGATATGCCCCGTTTTGAACCTACTGTGCCACTCGGTCTAGATGACTTTGCAGCAGGCCTCGGGTTCACAACTGGTACATCATCCTCGAGTCAATCAGAATCTGAGAATGTGACAGATTCATCGTGTGTTAAGGAACAGAGTCCTCCCATTGTTGAGGATGCTGATTCTTCGGACGATGAATCTGAAGAAATTGTGAAACAACAGTCTAACTCGGTTACAACAGATATTCCAATCGAGAATCACATCCTGTGTGATCCACCAGTGAAACCGAGTAAGACTGAAATGTCAAAAGCAATGGAGTCCCTTGTATCTAGCCTTGAAGGGAATAATTTGTTGTACACGCTCAAAGGATATAGCAAAATCTACTCTAACAAAGATTTTCCAATTAAAAATGTAAATCAAGATTTAATTGAGCAAATTTTTGAAGGATGCACTGATAAGTTTTTGGGGAACAAAAGTGGCAAAGTTACCGTCACTCAATGTGATCCAATTCCGTGTGAACTAATTAGAAAACAATACGGAAACCAAAAACTACCAATTGAGCGAAAACAACAAGTCAACTCCGGAAAGGGTAAGGTACAGGGAAAGAAGGCTCAGAACAAGAATGTTCAAGCACCTAAAGTTCAGCAGCCTAAGACTGAACAACCAAAGGTTCAACAACCTAAAGTTGAACAGTCTAAGGCTACTCAACCTAAGGCTGCACAACCTAAAATTCAACAATCAAAGGTTGAGCAACCTAAGGTTCAACAACAAAAGGTGCAAAACAAAAGAGCTCCTGTTAAGAAACGAGAACCGAAAATGAACTTTGTTGGATCCACGGGTTCAGACAAACTTGAAACATTTCAGGATAAATCTAACGTTGATTTTGTAAAACAAGTTAGAATTTTAAAACGAAATGATCAGAATAATTACACCCAACACACCAACGGATGTGATTTAGGTCCAAGCACGTCTAGATCACAAAGTTCATTGTCTGGTTCTCCGTCTGGTCATCAACATGTTTCTCCGAAGTTTGTAGAGCGGAGAACATGTTTTGAATGTGGCACAGTTGGGCATATTGTAAGATATTGCCCACACGTGCAAAAGCTGAAGTCAAAAACGAGTGCTCCCCAAGAAATCGATTACCAAAAACGATCAGTTTCCCCGAAACAAGACCCACGTGTCTTGAAAGAAAGGGGAAAGAAGTTAAAGCAAAAGAATCAAAAGGTAATTGAAAAGGCCTTAAAATCAGAGGTCAAAGAAGAAAAACCTGTACAAGCAAAACCTGAAACTGTAAAACCAGTAAATGCTAAAACAATAAATTCAAATACTGGTAAAAGACAAACAGCTTGGAAGCAAAAGCAGGTAATTCAATCAGGGGGAGCACCACAGGTTCTTTTTCCTAATCATCAAGTGATTGAAATCACTTTCCTTGATGATCAAGGACGACCCAAGTCCACAAAGGCTTGGGTCCCCCTCTCAAACTGATAAGTTAGTTGCATGTGCAGGCGGCTCTAGGAGGAACTATTAATAGTCATTGGATTGTTGATAGTGGGGCTTCCAGGCACATGACGGGCGACTATCGTCTTCTTTTCGATGTACGAAGTATAAGAGGAGGATATGTCGCGTTTGCTGGAGACAAAGGAGGGTATATCACCGGCGAGGGAATGATCTCAAATGGAGTTGTGAGTTTCGACAAAATCAATTATGTGCAACAGTTGGATCACAATCTCCTGAGTGTTTCTCAGATCTGCGACAAGAAGTTCACCGTGCATTTTGATGATGCCGGTTGTTATGTGCTGAAGCCAGGATTCAAGATTCCCGAAGAATGGATTCTCTTATCAGCACCAAGAGTTAATGATTTGTATGTCCTTGATATGAGCCAAGCAATAACTAAGTCCAAACAAGTTACTTGCTTTATTTCAAAAGCCACTGAAAAGGAGACGATCTCTTGGCACAGACGGATGGGTCATATTCACCTCAGAAAAATGAATCACCTTGTCAAAAACAATTTGGTGAGAGGTGTCAATGTGAAGAATTTTCAACTTTCAAGATGTCTGTGTGCCGTGTCAGAAAGGGAAGCAGATCAAGAAATCACATCCATTGAAGAAAGTTAACACTGTAAACATGCCACTCGAACGTCTGCATATGGACCTTTTCGGCCCAATCAAACACAAGAGTGTGCACGGGGAGGTTTTCTGCTTGGTAGTCACTGATGACTATTCAAGATTTTCATGGGTTGCTTTCATGGTCCACAAGAGCGAGAGTCCAGAAATTCTAAAGAATTTGATCACCTTGTTGGAAAATCTTTATAATCTAAAGGTGAGGCGAATTCGAAGCGACAACGGAACCGAGTTCAAAAACAGGGTTATGGATGAATTTTGCACTGCAAAAGGAATCCTTCATGAATATAGCACTCGGTACACGCCACAACAAAACGGAGTCGCTGAAAGAAAGAACAGAACCTTAATTGAGACTGCAAGAACCATGTTGGTTGATGTAACGCCCTGCGTTTTCAAACATCCTACATTTAGAAACCTTACGTGAAATTCTATCTTTGGAAATCTTGTGTTCTTATAACCATTCTTTCATCGTAATCGTTGTAAAATACGGGACTTGCTTCGTAAATAAAACTTGTACATTACACTTTTTACCTAGTTAAATCATGTTTTATTTCATATTTCACCTTGTTACAAGTTAGGGGAAACATTGTTGCATATTATTACACAACTTAATTAACAAAATTACTCATTATAATGTTTTAAAAAAATAAAAAAAATAAAGAAATATGGCAGCCCAATTCAGCAAAATTCAGCCCCATATAGTTGGGTTTTGTGGGCTAGTTTCAAGGTGTAACCCCTTCTAAACACTTCCAAAGCCCAACCCATTGAAACCCTAATCCTCCCCCCTATAAATACCACTTATAACCAGCCTCCCTACCACTTTTGCAACCCTAAAAACTCACAAAACATCCACCAAACCGTAGCTGAAAGCATGGGTTCGAGTAGATTGACACCCCTTCACGAAAATGAGCATAACTCACTCAATTCTTATCCGATTCACTCGATTCTTTTTCCTACTTGCTTGTATAATCATGGGGTTCGATTCCTAGACTTCTCCTTGGAGAAATCAGACCTGGAAATGCCCCGAAATAGTCCATAAACTTTCTGTTTGTTTTTATGTTCATCAAAAACTTGTTTAAACCTATGCAACTTGTGTCTAACACATCTCATACCTATGTCCTAATGCTTACAACTTATCCCATGGTTGGTTAAGCTTAAAAACAAGGTTGAGACATTTAAAATCAGAGGATTAAACCTCATAAACTTGGTGTTTTGTTTAGGGTTTTTAACCCACAAGTCATGTCAAACTTTGTCTTTGATACATGAGTGATTATGGAACAACTTGGGTTGTCCAAACATACAATCCTCACATGATTTGATGATTTCTCTTAGTTAGTGTGTATATTTCTTATTCTTTATTGTATGCTCATGACCCTCCTTGGTTGTTTTTTTTACATCAAGTGTAGTGGTGAACACATAGAGGTGCCTAAATGGAAGACTTGATCTTCCTACCTCCTACATGACTTCTATGACATTTAGAGGTACCAAAATGAAGATTTTAATCTTCTACCTCATGCTTGAACTATTGGACATATATTATATAACCTAAATATATTATTCGAATAATCGAATCTTTGATGATGAACTAGTGTTCATATGTCGGGGGTACTAGATTACATCATCCTAGACTATGATAACTTGTCACGATTCTAATGGAACCTTGTTCCATGAAAACATCTAAACTCCTTCGAGTTTCCTAGTGTCAAGAACAAGCATCATATGTACTAAATGATTATTTTCCATGTTATTCTCATATCTTATTTTTATGTTGTTTTAAACACCGAATCTCGACTCTAAACATACTTGAACCTTAACCATTATACATTCGGACTCTAAATCTCTACTCGTCAACAATTGGATAATCGGAAAACATATGCAAACTTTGTGAGTATACTCGTATTCCCCTTTTACTTTTATTACTTTTGGGGTGTAACATGTTTTATCTATCAACAAACTTACACATGAACATTTTGCTTAAACACATGAACATTCCTATAACATGCTTGTATACGTGATGGCTTGATACTTTAAACTTGGGTGATTCTTATGTGTTGAACTTATCATTAACTTCGTACGAGCCAAACCGTGACATATGTAGCGCTATAGGATTAACGACCCGCCTCTACTGAAACTTTGGTTATGTCATGAGCAAGTTGCGTTTTCTTGGTTTGATATGTTAGACACATGCCATGTTTAAATGTTTATCTTGAATCACATGCTTGCTATGAGGAATTGTTCAAACTTATCTTTTGCTATGTACGTATCAAACTTGTATACTCGCCTTTGCTTTTGCATTGAACTTTATTTTAAACATGTTACAGGTTGAGGACGATGATGCTATGAAATGAAGTAGCGTTGATGCCTAGATACACATATAGACGTTAGGGTTTAAAATGTTGTATCAAAATTTTGTTATGTTATCATGTTGTTTTGTTAAACTTGTCGTATTTGAATTTCTTGTAATGTTGACTATTTGAAGTTATGAAATGAAATGAAATTTGGATTTTCTAAATATTGTCACAAATAGCGTTATGATGTCTCTAGCAATCTTCACACTTCGTCTCATCCCGATGTTTCCGCCATTGGTTGGGGTGTGACAGATTGGTATCAGAGCCATAACTATAGGGAATTAGGAAAAGTAGGAATGCTTTAGCCTAGTCTATAGTTTTAGAACCTTATTCGTATGCTTTGCTTGGACTACTACATGATACTTTATTTGTTACTTATTTATGCTCTTTTAAACATGTATGTTACTCATGTGTAATATTCGACATGTTATTCTTACGCATTAATGCTTGTTTTATTATGTGTTAACACTTGTTTCGTTGTTCGATTCTTTATGTGTTATTCTTGACATATTTCTCTATGTGTTAATACTTGTTTTATTTCATTATTTAAGTATCATCCTTGATATGCTTTCTTATGTGTTTATACTTGTTTGTGTATCTCCTTCGACATACACTTCCCTCATGCATTTTACTCGATTATTCTAAATCCGACAACACTCATATTGTACAAATGAGACGAATTCACCAAAATAGGCGTGAAACCCACAATTTGGTGAACGACTCTCAATCTACCTATTCTTTTTTTTACACGAGATATCGCGATTAAGCTAGGAGTGAAATCCACATCTTAATGGTAAATCTCAAATTTCAAGTTCTAGTGGACCCTCGTCAACACGTCGAAATTAAATTTTGACCTGACGAGTACCAACCACACTTAGGATACGAAATCGTCAAGTTATGGGTGAAACCCGCACCTTGTCGACTAGTTCCACTCCTTGGCATTTTTTTCATAAATCCCGCCAAGTCTCGAAATTTCGATTGATTTGGGACATGTAGTAACCGGAAGGGTAAATACCGTTAACCGACTTGTCGACGAGAGTATTTTACCTATTAGGCCAAAACATGCTCCTCAAATTCAAAAGACTTTTCGACCACTTTGGTTAGTCAAAGTTCCGTTTTGGAACACTCCAAACTTTGGTCAAACATGTGTTTCTATTGTTCATTTTATACGATGCAATCTTTCAACCTCGAGTTTACCTTTGATTTCTCTTTTCACACGCACAACATATCGAACCTTTTCGATGCACTTATATATGCATGATTTTCATATAATTTAAATTCATATTCCTTGTAACAACTAGTGGAGATGTATCATCGAGATTGGAGTGACTTCCTTACCTTGACAATTGACTCCACCCCTCTTCCCTTAAAACGACTTCACCAACGAGTTAGGGGTGATTCCCTTACTTAGGTGACCGTTACCCAAAACTTATCTTTCAAAACATTTTATTATGCAAACCCGATCATGTTTTATACCTAAATCATTTATCATTATTCAAAATACCTACTTATACCGATTTCAAAATACATTGTTTATCAAACGTACTTCTTATTCTACCATCCATTTTCACTCAAATCATATACACGAGATTCTTAATCATGTCTTTACCGTTTTACTACACGAATTTCCAAACCTTACGAAATGCTACCTATCAATTTAATCGGTCTAATGAATCTCTTGCCCATGAACTTCACATCTGATTTATTAACTGAAACACGTTCACATTATATCATCATACTAGAGACTTCCACTCTTAATCGAAATCAAACTAACCTTTCTCAATTACTTATAAGACCTCATAGATGTTATATGACCGTTTACCAAATACTCTTTCCAACATCAATAAATCCTTTGTTAAAATTATTTTTAAACAATCACTAAGTTCTTTTACTAAATTTCTTTTCTAAGGGTCGACGTTTTCACAAGAACTTTCAAAGTCCAAAATTTTCATGTTTTGATGCAAATGAAACAAACCCGTTATAAAAAAAAAAAAAAAAACCTTCTCTACAACGCTTAACTCGTCATCCAAATTTCAAAACACGTGGGCTAGAAGACTTCATGGGGACCGACAATTTTCAACATACGTGAACTCCTTTTTTTTAAACAAAAGTAGCATTTCAATCATTACAAAATACGTTAAGCATGACCAATGAGTACTTTATGTTCCTTTACATATACAAACTATATTCTACCTTTCAAACCAAGCTCAATCTAATTTTGATTCGACAAACTCAACGTTTTGTTTAAACAACTATACATGCACATCATCATACACATTTTAGTCGATATCTCGCGATAACATCATTTATATCGTTCGTATCTACATACTTAACTTTTTTTCTCTACAATGTCTCAACGTACACCATATACGCAATATTTATTTTTCATACCTACACCGATGTTCATACGTTTTATGCTTGTACTCATACACATACTACTTATACGTTTTACGCTTCTGCTTGTTGTAACACCTCGAATTTTTGCGTCCAATAATGTGTTAACACGTGTCATTTGTTTACACGTGGCATTGATAATAAATAAAGGACTAATTTTGACAAACCTTGAAAGTATATAAATTCGAGGGTTATAAATGTCAACAAGGGTAATTATACTGTATAGTAACCCTAAATAAATGCTTGAACCTTCAAACGAATGTATCATAGATCGTACGAAAGCGAAACACGAAAGAAAGTGAGAGATTACAAGCTACAGGGGTTGACTGTGTCAACATGTTTAATTATACCTCTGAGTGACCCTTTAACGTTCCCAAGGCTTTGTAACGGTATTATACACTCACTAAAATATAACATATAAATTTCGCGAAGTTTCGTTATGAAACGAGAAAGTTACGATCGAATTCGTAGGAGAAGGGTTAAAAGCGTCAACAGTGAAAGTTAAGGCTTTCCAAACAATTAATAAACTAACCAGGGACTTTATAATGCGGGTAAATAACACGAGGCCCCTATCGGTAAATAACCGAGGGCCAAACCGCAAAGTTACCCCTTCAAACCCGAAAGGTCAGGTAAATCATTACGAAAGATTTCGTTATTAATTACCGGATTCTGATAATCATTACAAAAGATTTTAAAAATCTGAAAAACAGACCTCTCGCGACCCGCGTGAAGGTTAAGATTAAGTTGAGGCGGGCCGCGAGCCACCTCAATTACGCGTCTGATTTCTTAAACTCAGGCGACCCGCGTTAAAGTGCATGGGAACTCCCATGCGGGTCGCGTAAAGTGCCCAGATGCAGAATGTTAGTAACTACATGCCTTTTGGAGCTTATGAACGACCAAACAATCAATCAATGAGGCATGGGCGCCCCCTACTCGACCCATAGCCCTCTGGGACACCTACCCATCATCTCTGGACTGTTGTAGGTGTTTGTAATGATCATTGATGCTTGGCATTGGCTATAAATAGCCACATTATGCACATAACATTCACAACACCAAAAACACACATCTCTGGTCATTGCAAGAGCCCTCAAGTCCTCTTCTCTGCTCTATAAGCAAGAACACACTTCTGTAAGTCGTTCATAACCATTTTGGTCTTGCATTTCCATAGTTTTAGCCTATAAACACAACCGTCGTAACTAACGGTTGTCACTACGATAACTTGCAAATGGTTCAGTCTTATGACGGATCAAAAGTAGTTTTGAGTAGGTAATTATGTGGGTAATAAACCTCTAAAAGGGTTCCCCCTGATCACCACTCTAACTATGTCAAATATCGAGTCAAACGTGCGGTTAAAAAGTCAACAGAAAGCTATTTTAGCGATTTATGCATAATCTATAATGTATATGTTATGGAACCTGTTTTGACACCTATGAAACACGATAATAAGTATATAGACTTGTTTGCGCTCGTTTGAATCGACCAATTGCTATAATGAACCGGTTCAGAGCCGAAAGTCGCAAAAGTTTGACTTTTGCTTTGACTTCGGTTCTGACCCGTTTTAGTGAGGTATAGATATACCTTAGGACTCTCTTAGGACCAGGTTACATGATGGTATCAACCTCTGTGATCGGTTCATGAGTTATCTGAGTCTTTTGCGCATTTCCGTCATTCGCCTAAAAGTTGACCGTAACGGCCTTTTGAAATTAAAACGAGTATTTCGGACACGTGAACGGACCAAAACCTTGCTTATTAAATTATAAGCATGTCCTTAAAGTTTCACGTCAATCCGAGGTCTAGAATGAGAGTTATGCTAAATGGCGCATTTAAAGTAAACTTTAGTAATTAACGGCGCAATTAGCATAACACCTATCTAAACCAAGATTTCGTCACCAAAACTTTTACCTATTGTATTGAAATAATATTTTGGGAATTTTAAAGATTTTTAATAATTTTTACCTCGCTCATAACCTGCGGTTATGGCTACGATTCGGTAAATACCGAATATGCCCTTTTCGGCCAAAACATGAGTTCTACAAGGTCTTTTGACCCGATTCCAGTTGCTACGGATTTTAAATAATAAATAAAGTATTTTAGACTTTATAAACTGATCGGGAAACTCAGATTTCCTGTAGAACTCGAAAAGCTCTTTAAAAGTCTTTAAAATGACCGAAAAGCCCCTTAGGGGCATAATATTAACTTAAACTCGTTACGGGCGTCACGGAAGGTATCCTACTGATACCACAACCCATTTAAGGCATATTGACTTAGGAAATAAGCGTACGACTCTCATGGTTAACCGTTTCGCCTATTGCGCGCACGGTTCGGCTTATGAAACTAATCTTCATAATTTAGCCGATACGGGTCAAATTATATTATTTGAACCCCAAAATCCAGAGTGTGAACCTTAGACCCATATAAAACAAGTCTCTGAACTTGTTGGGTCAGAATCACACTCCATTCTCGGTTTTCGCCTTTCACGCGATTAAACCATATCTATATATATCGGAACCAACCGGTCTAGGCTACGGCCATTATAACGACTCGTTAGGATTCTAAGAGGTTAATTAAAACCTTCGTTCCAGATTAGGAGCCCCAGTAAAAGCTATCGGTGATTTAATCCAATTAAGGAAATATACTTGCAAAGGTAAATACTTTAACTTATTTCCCCTATATGGGCTTGGGTTACGGTATATTAATACCGCTTGATTGAGCATTGTATTCTTCCATCGCTTAGGTGGTTAATTAAATAATATGATCGGCTCATTTAAACAGTTTTGTTTCTTATAAGCCTTTGGGGGGTTTAATGACCGTTGTCCCGGATATCCTTGGCATCATTTTACGAAATGGCCACGACCATCGACATCCCGGTGTAGGCGTACACCCGGTATAAAGTGTCGACATTAAATTAAAAGACGTAGCCGTTGGTTTTCATACTACGGTTTTACGCAATGTGGTGTGTCTATAAATCTTTAACCCGGCACGACCCGGGCTACTGAACGCATAAAAGAACATGTAAAACGTTCACAAGATTTTATTATAATTTTCCCAAGTTATAAAAGAGTTTGTGCCTTGTGCATTCAAATCAATTTTAATAAACATTTTCAAATGTGTCAGTTGAATGTATTTACCAGTGTAAACTGACGTATTTTCCCCAAAAAGATTAAGTGCAGGTACTAGACGAAACTGGCTGGTATTAGCTGCCTAAGCATCACGAATAGTCTCGCAAACTTGATGCCGTATCTGAATGAACAGTATTTATTTATTTCGATCCGCTGTGGATATATTCAACTTCTGTAATACATTTGATATTACAACCAGAGGTTGAAGTTTATATATTTATCTTTAAGCTTCCGTTGTGCATTATATAATTGTGTGGTTTGACTATATTGTTGCCAACATCGTCACGGTAATCCCCCACCGGGCCCACTGGTGAGACACGTGGAAATCGGGGTGTGACAGGTTGGTATCAGAGCCAACATTGAGTGAATTAAACACTATCCTATTGTGTTTAATCTCAATGACACAATTGCACATACTTGAGTCTAGACAAGAACTTAGGACAAATTCGAAATTTTATTCCAATTTTGTCTTTTTCTTTTATTATTGGAATTTAAAGTTTTATAAAGCAGGAAAATGCCACCTGTTATATTCCGAGGAAGAGGAAGGGGAAGAAGAGGCAGAGGAGAAATCGTGACACATCACGATAACGAAGCTGGACCATCTGGTACAAGACATCCTTCAATGACACGGAGCGAAGAACCACAACGACGAAGAGATCTCTACGAACCTGCGAGGCATTCCACCTCACACAGCTCGACGCCATCCTATCGGCACTCCTTTGGACCAAACTCAGAGAATGATCCCAACAACCCACAACCTTCCTTCATACCTCTACAGCGTTCGGTATCGACCCGGAATTATGACGACCCTACTCCATACTACATAGGTCAGTTTAATCCGGCTGACTACATACAGGAACCTTCAGGTTTTGTTCCACTAGGGCCACAAGACCACTTTTCTGAAGATCCCATGGAGGAAGATGAGGATCCTACTGAACCAGCTCGTGGTACGCCCACGCATCCGATAGAAGTCTCTGATGGGTCATCCTTCCATGGCACACCCTATCAGGGACCAGACAGTTTCCAAGCGTTGTTTGACCGACATGAGTGGTACTACACGCCACCTCAACAGACATCTCAACAACCGCGACATCCACAGGATCCCTCTGAGGATTCACGCTTTGAGGCAGTTACGCCACCACCTCCGCCACCGGCGCAACCAGTAATACCTGATCCGCCAAGGCGTAGGAGGACAAATGCTCGTATGTCTACACGAGGAGGAGGGGGTATCCACTTCAGCACTCCTCGACATTCTAGTAGTAGCCACTATCCGCCACTACAAGAAGAAGGACCTTCAAGTCCTATACAGGAGGCGAACTCCGCACCAGCTGCACAAAATTCGCCACCATTTGGGTATGACCAACCCATACCTGCTTATACGGGTCCAACGGCTTACAACCCGTTCGAACCGTCACAAGCACAATACAACTACGGCTATGAGCGCGACCCATATGTGGTGTCGGCAAGATATAATGCGCGCTACCCTGACGGAGCACATGGAAACATGGGACCACCGGACTACTCAGCTCATGGGTATCCAATACCTCCCAGACCTCCAGTCCCGCATCAAGCGCCACAACCACGTTTCTCTCCTCCTGAACAGGAAGAGATACTCCATCGACTAGATCGTGTGGAGAGAGAGTTCGAAGAAGAGAAAAAGAGCCACCGAGGATTTCTCAAAGGCTTGGCGAACCTACTAAAGGGCAAAAAGAAGAAACGTGACCATTAGCCCTTAATAGTTGTACTAATGTAATTTCTACTTTGAAATAAGTCCCTGTGTGGACAACTTATCGTATTTCAGTCCCTACGTGGACTTATCTTTAGTCCTTGCATGGACACCTATCTTGTATTAGTCCCTGTGTGGACTTGTCACTTATTTTAAAACCTCTATGGAGGTATGTACTATTTGAAAGACCCGTTTAGGGCAATATGTAATTGTATTTGAGATTTTGGAATGTATATTATGAGTTTTGTTTTAATATGTATAAAATAAATCAAAACCATTCCTTTTATATTGATCTGCCTAAATAAAGAATCTTAAAAGGTGAAACCTAGCTTGGTGTCTTTTAAGATCCAGTCAAGATGGTACGACCTAATTAAAAAGATTCTGATTCCCTGTTAACCTCTGTACGCATGTTAACCATCATGGCAGATGTGATTCGTTAAAATCACGCACGTCATTCTTATACAATAATCCTTTAAGGATTCCAAAAAAACCCCACTAAATGATTTATAAGTCGTGGGTTAAATCACCAATGAAGGTGATCAGTATTATTAAAACATCCATTAGTGATGTAGTGCCTACGGGCCAGTATTATTAAAACATCCATTAGTGATGTAGTGCCTACGGGCCAATATTATTAAAACATCCATTAGTGATGTAGTGCCTACGGGCCAGTATTATTAAAAACATCCGTTAGAGATGTAGTGCCTACGGGCCAACCATATTAAAACATCCATTAGAGATGTAGTGCCTACGGGCCAACCATATTAAAACATCCATTAGAGATGTAGTGCCTACGGGCCAACCTTATTAAAACATCCATTAGAGATGTAGTGCCTACGGGCCGACCATATTAAAACATCCATTAGAGGTGTAGTGCCTATGGGCCGTAATAATTGTCCTATAACGACAAAAGACAGTGGTGGTCTATGACTCCCTGCCAGAAAGGGGAAAGAGAACTACGGTTCAAACCTCTATGCCTTTGATTCTCTGAATTCTCGGCTAATATTATAAAACATCATCATGATTAGGCTTTATGCCGCCAATACTATTTATATAGCTGAAATAGGATATATTCAAATCCTAATATGTAATGAAATAATAAGTTAACCAAATGTGGTCTCTGTACCATGGTTGGCAAATTGTCATAAAAGACAATTATATAATAATCTCCTGAATAAAATTTTGTTATCTTCTGTAACAGATTCAAGATTACAATGGCGGATCCCAATGGAGAGAATAGCCATACTAATGATGATGAATACGACAATACGCCAGTACATTTGACAGGCGCACAACTGAAGGCTCTGATTGACAATGCTGTTCAGGCAGCTCTTGATCGTCAATATACTGAGTCCCAAGGCAGAACCGTGTCAAAACCACCCTCTAAACCAAAGACACACTCCAAACCACCCTCTGAACCCAAGAAAGATGACGACAAACACTCGTCCACTGAGAACAGCGTTCATCGCGATAGAGAATATACTGATGCATCAAATGCTAAGGGTTGCACTTACAAATACTTTGTATCTTGTAAGCCCCGGGAATTTACAGGGGAGAAAGGTGCTGTTGATTGTATCACCTGGCTAGATGAGATGGACACTATAGTGGACATCAGCGGGTGTGCAGTGAGGGATGTGGTGAAGTATGTGTCACAGTCATTCAAGGGCGAGGCCCTGGCGTGGTGGAGGGCGTTGGTGCAGGCATCTGGTAAGTCTGCTTTGTACAAAATGACATGGGAGGAATTTATTGCTCTCATTAAGGAAAACTACTGCCCTCAGCATGAGGTTGAGAAGATCGAGGCTGACTTTGTGTCACTGGTGATGACGAACCTGGACTGCCAGGCATATTTGACGAGTTTCAATACAATGTCTCGTCTGGTCCCGTACCTTGTGACCCCAGAACCTCGAAGAATCGCCCGTTTTATTGGGAGCTTGGAGCCCGCAATAAAGGCGAGTGTAAAGGCCTCTCGGCCGACGACCTTCAGGTCAGTTACTGACCTCTCCTTGTCTCTCACCTTAGACGCTGTCCGTCTGAGGACACTAAGGAACAAGGAGGCTGAGAAGAGAAAACGTGAGGATGATACCTCACGAAGATCAGGGAAGAAGCACCGTGGAAGCGGTGAAGGCAAAAGAGGGTCGGAGGCAAAGAAGGATGGGCAAGCTGGTGAAAGGCCCAACTGCAAAATCTGCAAGAAACCCCACTCTGGGAAATGCAGATTTGCATCAAACTCACAGTCGCAATCAAAGACTCCTTCCTGTGGACTATGCAAGTCCAAGGATCATAAGACGGTGGAGTGCAAGAAAATCAAGGATGCAACCTGCTATGGTTGTAATGAAAAGGGGCATATCAAGAGTAACTGCCCAAAGTATGCCAAGAAGGCGGAAGAGACAAAGAAGTCAAATGCGAGAGTTTTTCGCATGGATGCAAAGGAAGCGGTCCAGAACGACAACGTGCTTACAGGTACTTTTCTCGTAAATAATATATTTGCAAGAGTACTATTCGATTCTGGCGCCGATAAATCCTTTGTAGACCAGAAATTTTGCCAACTACTAAATATGCCTATCAAAACCCTTGATATGAAATACGAAGTAGAGTTAGCAGACGGCACGATAGAAACCGTCTCAACTGTTCTAGAAGGATGTGAAATGTCCATTAGGAACCATTCTTTTCCTTTATCTCTACTTCCCTTCAAATTAGCGGGTTTTGACATTGTGCTAGGCATGGACTGGTTATCCCATAACCAGGCCCAAATCATTTGCGGCAAGAGGCAGATAGTGCTAAAGACTCCGAGTGGTGAATCGCTTACCATTCGAGGAGATACGCAGTACGGGTTGCCCGAAGACGTATCTATGCTGAAAGCTTCAAGGTGTTTGAACAGAGGCTGTGTAATTTACATGGCTCAGGTGATAATAGAAGAACCTAAGCCGAAGATCGAGGATCTTCCTGTCATTTCTGAATATCCCGAGGTTTTTCCTGAAGAACTACCTGGTTTGCCACCAGATAGACAAGTGGAGTTCAGAATAGACATCATTCCTGGAGCAGCTCCAATAGCAAGAGCACCTTACAGGCTAGCTCCAACGGAAATGAAAGAACTGAGGACCCAGTTGGATGAACTGCTGGCGAAAGGTTTTATCAGACCTAGTTCATCTCCCTGGGGAGCACCAGTCCTATTTGTAAAGAAGAAGGACGGATCGATGCGGTTGTGCATCGACTACCGAGAGCTAAATAAAGTTACCATAAAGAATAGATATCCGTTACCAAGGATCGATGATCTGTTCGATCAGCTGCAAGGAGCGAGCTACTTTTCAAAGATCGACTTAAGGTCGGGCTATCATCAACTAAGGGTCAGAGATGAAGATGTACACAAGACTGCATTTAGGACTCGCTATGGTCATTACGAGTTCCTAGTGATGCCTTTTGGGCTCACAAATGCATCGGCTGCGTTCATGGATCTCATGAATCGCGTCTGCAAGCCGTATTTAGACAAATTTGTCATCGTCTTCATCGACGATATCCTTATATATTCCAAGAATCAAGCTGACCACGAGAAGCACCTCCGTTGCATTCTCGAATTACTACAGCGTGAGAAACTCTACGCCAAATTCTCGAAATGTGAATTCTGGCTACGAGAGGTTCAGTTTTTAGGACACATTGTGAGTGAGCGTGGTATCCAAGTGGATCCCGCTAAGGTAGAGGCAGTCATGAACTGGCAAGAGCCAAAGACGCCTACCGAAATCCGTAGTTTCCTGGGGTTAGCAGGGTACTACAGGAGGTTTATTGAAAATTTTTCGAGGATTGCTGCACCCTTGACTTCCTTAACCAAGAAGAAAGAAAAGTTTATTTGGGGACCAAAGCAGCAAGAGTCCTTCGAAATACTGAAGCAAAAGCTAAGCAACACACCTGTGCTGACATTACCGGAAGGTACAGATGAATTCGTAGTCTACTGCGATGCATCACACACAGGCATGGGGTGTGTGCTTATGCAGAAGGGCAAGGTGATTGCCTATGCTTCAAGACAATTAAAGGTGCATGAAAAGAATTACACCACCCATGACTTGGAGTTGGGTGCCGTTGTATTTGCACTGAAGTTATGGAGGCATTACCTTTATGGTATTAAGTTTGTGATTTATTCTGATCACAAAAGCCTCCAGCACCTGTTCAACCAGAAAGAGTTGAACATGAGGCAACGCCGTTGGATGGAAACCTTAAATGACTATGATTGTGAGATCAGGTACCATCCCGGCAAGGCGAATGTAGTCGCCGATGCCTTGAGCAGGAAAGAAAGGGTAAAACCTATTCGAATCAATGCCAAGAGCATTGAAGTCAAGAACAATTTGATTGAGAGGATATTAGCTGCACAGCGAGAGGCTGTGTTGGAAGCTAATTACCCTAATGAAAAGCTGGGAGTAACTGAGGAGCAGTTGACTCTTAGCAAGGATGGAATTCTTAGGTTGAACGGACGTATATGGGTTCCGATTTATGGAGGACTACGAGATGTTATCCTCCAGGAAGCCCATAGTTCCAAATACTCAGTCCATCCTGGTGCTGACAAGATGTACCAAGACTTAAAGGCAAATTATTGGTGGATAGGCTTGAAAAAGTCTGTAGCCGCCCATGTAGCAAAGTGCTTGACTTGTGCTCAAGTCAAAGCCGAGCACCAAAAGCCGTCTGGCTTGCTACAACAGCCTGAACTTCCCGAGTGGAAGTGGGAATGCGTAACTATGGACTTCATAACCAAGTTACCCAAAACCAGGAAGGGAAACGATACAATATGGGTCATAGTCGATAGGCTGACTAAATCAGCTCATTTTCTACCCATCAAGGAGACGTATAGCTCCGATATGTTAGCCCAACTTTATGTTGATAAGATTGTAGCCTTACACGGCATACCTGTGACTATTATCTCGGACAGGGATACCAGGTACACGTCTCATTTCTGGAAGAGTTTCCAGCAATCTTTGGGCACGCGTCTAAACTTTAGTACGGCTTACCATCCACAGACGGACGGTCAAAGTGAGCGTACTATCCAAACGCTAGAAGATATGCTTCGTGCATGTGCGATCGATTTAGGTGGTAACTGGGATAAGAACCTACCCCTGATCGAATTCTCCTACAATAATAGCTACCACACCAGCATAAAGGTTGCGCCTTTCGAGGCATTATACGGTAGGAAATGTAGATCGCCTGTTTGTTGGGCGGAAGTAGGAGAGGTCCAATTATCAGGACCAGAGATTGTTTTCCAGACAACGGACAAGATTGTTCAGATCCGGGAACGTCTCAAGGCTGCCCGTGATAGGCAGAAGAGCTACGCTGATCCAAAACGTAAGGATCTTCACTTCGAAGTAGGTGAAAAAGTGTTGCTTAAGGTATCACCCTGGAAGGGGGTGATGCGTTTCGGCAAGAAGGGCAAACTGAGTCCGAGATACATAGGACCTTTTGAGGTCATTGAACGGGTCGGGTCAGTCGCCTATAAGTTGAACTTGCCTGAAGAGCTCAATGGAATTCATAATGTGTTCCACATCTGCAATCTCAAAAAGTGCTTCGCCGATGAATCATTGGTGATTCCACACACAGATGTGCATATAGATGAGAGCTTAAAGTTTATAGAAAAACCTTTGTCGATTGAAGATCGACAGGTAAAGAAGCTTCACAGAAAACACGTACCGATCGTAAAAGTCAAATGGGATGCTCGTAGAGGTCCTGAATATACGTGGGAAGTCGAAGCTACAATGAAAGAAAAGTACCCCTATTTATTTGAGTAAATCTCGGGTCGAGATTTATTTTAAGGGGGTGAGGATGTAACACCTCGAATTTTTGCGTCCAATAATGTGTTAACACGTGTCATTTGTTTACACGTGGCATTGATAATAAATAAAGGACTAATTTTGACAAACCTTGAAAGTATATAAATTCGAGGGTTATAAATGTCAACAAGGGTAATTATACTGTATAGTAACCCTAAATAAATGCTTGAACCTTCAAACGAATGTATCATAGATTGTACGAAAGCGAAACACGAAAGAAAGTGAGAGATTACAAGCTACAGGGGTTAACTGTGTCAACATGTTTAATTATACCTCTGAGTGACCCTTTAACGTTCCCAAGGCTTTGTAACGGTATTATACACTCACTAAAATATAACATATAAATTTCGCGAAGTTTCGTTATGAAACGAGAAAGTTACGATCGAATTCGTAGGAGAAGGGTTAAAAGCGTCAACAGTGAAAGTTAAGGCTTTCCAAACAATTAATAAACTAACCAGGGACTTTATAATGCGGGTAAATAACACGAGGCCCCTATCGGTAAATAACCGAGGGCCAAACCGCAAAGTTACCCCTTCAAACCCGAAAGGTCAGGTAAATCATTACGAAAGATTTCGTTATTAATTACCGGATTCTGATAATCATTACAAAAGATTTTAAAAATCTGAAAAACAGACCTCTCGCGACCCGCGTGAAGGTTAAGATTAAGTTGAGGCGGGCCGCGAGCCACCTCAATTACGCGTCTGATTTCTTAAACTCAGGCGACCCGCGTTAAAGTGCATGGGAACTCCCATGCGGGTCGCGTAAAGTGCCCAGATGCAGAATGTTAGTAACTACATGCCTTTTGGAGCTTATGAACGACCAAACAATCAATCAATGAGGCATGGGCGCCCCCTACTCGACCCATAGCCCTCTGGGACACCTACCCATCATCTCTGGACTGTTGTAGGTGTTTGTAATGATCATTGATGCTTGGCATTGGCTATAAATAGCCACATTATGCACATAACATTCACAACACCAAAAACACACATCTCTGGTCATTGCAAGAGCCCTCAAGTCCTCTTCTCTGCTCTATAAGCAAGAACACACTTCTGTAAGTCGTTCATAACCATTTTGGTCTTGCATTTCCATAGTTTTAGCCTATAAACACAACCGTCGTAACTAACGGTTGTCACTACGATAACTTGCAAATGGTTCAGTCTTATGACGGATCAAAAGTAGTTTTGAGTAGGTAATTATGTGGGTAATAAACCTCTAAAAGGGTTCCCCCTGATCACCACTCTAACTATGTCAAATATCGAGTCAAACGTGCGGTTAAAAAGTCAACAGAAAGCTATTTTAGCGATTTATGCATAATCTATAATGTATATGTTATGGAACCTGTTTTGACACCTATGAAACACGATAATAAGTATATAGACTTGTTTGCGCTCGTTTGAATCGACCAATTGCTATAATGAACCGGTTCGGAGCCGAAAGTCGCAAAAGTTTGACTTTTGCTTTGACTTCGGTTCTGACCCGTTTTAGTGAGGTATAGATATACCTTAGGACTCTCTTAGGACCAGGTTACATGATGGTATCAACCTCTGTGATCGGTTCATGAGTTATCCGAGTCTTTTGCGCATTTCCGTCATTCGCCTAAAAGTTGACCGTAACGGCCTTTTGAAATTAAAACGAGTATTTCGGACACGTGAACGGACCAGAACCTTGCTTATTAAATTATAAGCATGTCCTTAAAGTTTCACGTCAATCCGAGGTCTAGAATGAGAGTTATGCTAAATGGCGCATTTAAAGTAAACTTTAGTAATTAACGGCGCAATTAGCATAACACCTATCTAAACCAAGATTTCGTCACCAAAACTTTTACCTACTGTATTGAAATAATATTTTGGGAGTTTTAAAGATTTTTAATAATTTTTACCTCGCTCATAACCTGCGGTTATGGCTACGATTCGGTAAATACCGAATATGCCCTTTTCGGCCAAAACATGAGTTCTACAAGGTCTTTTGACCCGATTCCAGTTGCTACTGATTTTAAATAATAAATAAAGTATTTTAGACTTTATAAACTGATCGGGAAACTCAGATTTCCTGTAGAACTCGAAAAGCTCTTTAAAAGTCTTTAAAATGACCGAAAAGCCCCTTAGGGGCATAATATTAACTTAAACTCGTTACGGGCGTCACGGAAGGTATCCTACTGATACCACAACCCATTTAAGGCATATTGACTTAGGAAATAAGCGTACGACTCTCATGGTTAACCGTTTCGCCTATTGCGCGCACGGTTCGGCTTATGAAACTAATCTTCATAATTTAGCCGATACGGGTCAAATTATATTATTTGAACCCCAAAATCCAGAGTGTGAACCTTAGACCCATATAAAACAAGTCTCTGAACTTGTTGGGTCAGAATCACACTCCATTCTCGGTTTTCGCCTTTCACGCGATTAAACCATATCTATATATATCGGAACCAACCGGTCTAGGCTACGGCCATTATAACGACTCGTTAGGATTCTAAGAGGTTAATTAAAACCTTCGTTCCAGATTAGGAGCCCCAGTAAAAGCTATCGGTGATTTAATCCAATTAAGGAAATATACTTGCAAAGGTAAATACTTTAACTTATTTCCCCTATATGGGCTTGGGTTACGGTATATTAATACCGCTTGATTGAGCATTGTATTCTTCCATTGCTTAGGTGGTTAATTAAATAATATGATCGGCTCATTTAAACAGTTTTGTTTCTTATAAGCCTTTGGGGGGTTTAATGACCGTTGTCCCGGATATCCTTGGCATCATTTTACGAAATGGCCACGACCATCGACATCCCGGTGTAGGCGTACACCCGGTATAAAGTGTCGACATTAAATTAAAAGACGTAGCCGTTGGTTTTCATACTACGGTTTTACGCAATGTGGTGTGTCTATAAATCTTTAACCCGGCACGACCCGGGCTACTGAACGCATAAAAGAACATGTAAAACGTTCACAAGATTTTATTATAATTTTCCCAAGTTATAAAAGAGTTTGTGCCTTGTGCATTCAAATCAATTTTAATAAACATTTTCAAATGTGTCAGTTGAATGTATTTACCAGTGTAAACTGACGTATTTTCCCCAAAAAGATTAAGTGCAGGTACTAGACGAAATTGGCTGGTATTAGCTGCCTAAGCATCACGAATAGTCTCGCAAACTTGATGCCGTATCTGAATGAACAGTATTTATTTATTTCGATCCGCTGTGGATATATTCAACTTCTGTAATACATTTGATATTACAACCAGAGGTTGAAGTTTATATATTTATCTTTAAGCTTCCGCTGTGCATTATATAATTGTGTGGTTTGACTATATTGTTGCCAACATCGTCACGGTAATCCCCCACCGGGCCCACTGGTGAGACACGTGGAAATCGGGGTGTGACACTTGTACACATACTACTTACACGTTTTATGTTTATGCTCATACATACATGCGTATTCATACTTAAACTTATGCTCATACTTTCATCCTTACTCATGATTCGTACATTCGTACCTATACGCGAGCGTAATCCGAGGGATTCGCTTACGTGGGTCCCATACATGCTTAAACATAAACATGCTTACATACGACATTCTTCTACGTACACATTCTTATTTTCAAATTCATGTATACCTTGATTCATACATAACTAGTACAAGCTATGTGGATCATGCGACAATCAGTATAATCGCGGGTGCACACGGGATTATAGTGATATGCGTATGAGAACCATAGAGTGTACTACTGTGTATGGTAAGACACGGAACGTAACATGACCCCAAGTAACGAAACGGACGTAATGTGGTTAAAACATGGTGGATACGCCGCTGGTACTTCCTATATATAAGTGTTTTCACCATGTTACCAAACTTTCGTAAAACGTGCCATGAGCAATTCAGTGTGTTGCAGACCTTTTGGACCTAATACAACTTCACGCAACTCACAAACGCATTATATCCGATTATTCATGACGAGACTTCATCCTTAACACACTACGTTCATCTATCCAACACTTATGCTATTCACATACTTGTACTCTTTAAGAGTCATTCGTTCATTCTATACTCGTATTATTTTATACAAAACTCGTTCGCAATCCAGCTTGTTTAAACATTTGAGTCCTAACTTACCTCGTTACCCATAAAATAGCCTCCCTATTCTTGATTCTTGTGAAACTATACTTAGTATACCTCTATTGCTTTATTTAAAGTAACAAACCTTTTCGTTCCTCTCAATAAACAGGTTTTACGAAAGTATGATTTTTTTATACTATCCTTAAAAACTTCCCCTTGCAAATCTACCTTGACGTTCTCCAAAATTTGGTACTTTTCAAAACTTTCAAACTTCCCAAGTTTCAATTCTTAATGATCACCTTTATGCCAAAAACTCTTTCAAGCCTTCCTCTTGAATAAATTTCGGGACGAAATTTCCTAAAGGAGGGGAGACTGTAACGCCCTGCGTTTTCAAACATCCTACATTTAGAAACCTTACGTGAAATTCTATCTTTGGAAATCTTGTGTTCTTATAACCATTCTTTCATCGTAATCGTTGTAAAATACGGGACTTGCTTCGTAAATAAAACTTGTACATTACACTTTTTACCTAGTTAAATCATGTTTTATTTCATATTTCACCTTGTTACAAGTTAGGGGAAACATTGTTGCATATTATTACACAACTTAATTAACAAAATTACTCATTATAATGTTTTAAAAAAATAAAAAAAATAAAGAAATATGGCAGCCCAATTCAGCAAAATTCAGCCCCATATAGTTGGGTTTTGTGGGCTAGTTTCAAGGTGTAACCCCTTCTAAACACTTCCAAAGCCCAACCCATTGAAACCCTAATCCTTCCCCCTATAAATACCACTTATAACCAGCCTCCCTACCACTTTTGCAACCCTAAAAACTCACAAAACATCCACCAAACCGTAGCTGAAAGCAAGGGTTCGAGTAGATTGACACCCCTTCACGAAAATGAGCATAACTCACTCAATTCTTATCCGATTCACTCGATTCTTTTTCCTACTTGCTTGTATAATCATGGGGTTCAATTCCTAGACTTCTCCTTGGAGAAATCAGACCTGGAAATGCCCCGAAATAGTCCATAAACTTTCTGTTTGTTTTTATGTTCATCAAAAACTTGTTTAAACCTATGCAACTTGTGTCTAACACATCTCATACCTATGTCCTAATGCTTACAACTTATCCCATGGTTGGTTAAGCTTAAAAACAAGGTTGAGACATTTAAAATCAGAGGATTAAACCTCATAAACTTGGTGTTTTGTTTAGGGTTTTTAACCCACAAGTCATGTCAAACTTTGTCTTTGATACATGAGTGATTATGGAACAACTTGGGTTGTCCAAACATACAATCCTCACATGATTTGATGATTTCTCTTAGTTAGTGTGTATATTTCTTATTCTTTATTGTATGTTCATGACCCTCCTTGGTTGTTTTTTTTACATCAAGTGTAGTGGTGAACACATAGAGGTGCCTAAATGGAAGACTTGATCTTCCTACCTCCTACATGACTTCTATGACATTTAGAGGTACCAAAATGAAGATTTTAATCTTCTACCTCATGCTTGAACTATTGGACATATATTATATAACCTAAATATATTATTCGAATAATCGAATCTTTGATGATGAACTAGTGTTCATATGTCGGGGTACTAGATTACATCATCCTAGACTATGATAACTTGTCACGATTCTAATGGAACCTTGTTCCATGAAAACATCTAAACTCCTTCGAGTTTCCTAGTGTCAAGAACAAGCATCATATGTACTAAATGATTATTTTCCATGTTATTCTCATATCTTATTTTTATGTTGTTTTAAACACCGAATCTCGACTCTAAACATACTTGAACCTTAACCATTATACATTCGGACTCTAAATCTCTACTCGTCAACAATTGGATAATCGGAAAACATATGCAAACTTTGTGAGTATACTCGTATTCCCCTTTTACTTTTATTACTTTTGGGGTGTAACATGTTTTATCTATCAACAAACTTACACATGAACATTTTGCTTAAACACATGAACATTCCTATAACATGCTTGTATACGTGATGGCTTGATACTTTAAACTTGGGTGATTCTTATGTGTTGAACTTATCATTAACTTCGTACGAGCCAAACCGTGACATATGTAGCGCTATAGGATTAACGACCCGCCTCTACTGAAACTTTGGTTATGTCATGAGCAAGTTGCGTTTTCTTGGTTTGATATGTTAGACACATGCCATGTTTAAATGTTTATCTTGAATCACATGCTTGCTATGAGGAATTGTTCAAACTTATCTTTTGCTATGTACGTATCAAACTTGTATACTCGCCTTTGCTTTTGCATTGAACTTTATTTTAAACATGTTACAGGTTGAGGACGATGATGCTATGAAATGAAGTAGCGTTGATGCCTAGATACACATATAGACGTTAGGGTTTAAAATGTTGTATCAAAATTTTGTTATGTTATCATGTTGTTTTGTTAAACTTGTCGTATTTGAATTTCTTGTAATGTTGACTATTTGAAGTTATGAAATGAAATGAAATTTGGATTTTCTAAATATTGTCACAAATAGCGTTATGATGTCTCTAGCAATCTTCACACTTCGTCTCATCTCGATGTTTCCGCCATTGGTTGGGGTGTGACAGTTGAGTCTCAACTTCCAGTTCGATTCTGGACTGAAGCTGTTGCCTCGGCTTGCTACACGTTAAACAGGGTTCTCACAGTGAAAAGACATGGCAAAACGTGCTTCGAACTCCTACACAAGAAGACTCCTGACTTGGAATATCTAGAACCTTTTGGTGCACCATGTACCATGATTGAGCCTGACGGGAAGTTTGGTGCCAAAGCTATCGAAGGTTACTTCCTTGGGTATGCTACTCCTAATCTACGAGTATGGAACCTGACTACCAAGAAGATTGAAGAGTGGGCTGAAGTAAAAGTTCAAAGATATTCTAATCCACCGAAGCCTTCTGGAGATCCATGGATGTTCGATTATGATGGTCTTTTCGACTCATTCAATCTGCCGACATTTGATGATGACAATGCAATTGCTCAAATGTTGTCTGAAAGCGAGAATGCGACTGGCTCTCAGTTAGTTCGCCCAATCATTGTTGACTCACAAGCATCTTCTTCTGTCAACAATCTCGTTTCAAATGAGGTGTTTAATGATGCTGTCGACTACAATTTGTCATCGGAAGATGAGGAGTATGTTGATGCAAATGATGGTGAAGCACCGCGTCCGGTTCAAGGTACTTCAGAAGCAACGGATCCAGTGTCTGCGCCAATTGTCCAAGAAGAAAATGCATCATCTTCTACAACTCAACAGCTTCAGAATGATATCGGGAATTTAAATATCAATAACTTGAGGACCAATGTTGAAATTCCTCCAGTTTCTGAAACCTGAATTCATAACATTCATCCTCAGCAGAATATTATAGGTGATGTTCTCAGTGGTGTAAGGACAAGGAATCAAATCAGAAATAACGAAAATGCTGGCTTGTATGCCGAGATACGAGAATCGGGACAACAAAATGATTGGTCTTTCGCCTGCTATGTTAGCCAAGAAGAGCCTAGATCTTGGAAGGAGGCATTGAAAGATGATTCCTGGGTGGAAGCAATGCAGGAAGAACTGCAACAATTCCAGAAGCTAGGTGTCTGGAAACTCGTAGAGAAACCTGCTGGTTACAAGAAGATTGGTACCCGTTGGGTGTTTAAATGCAAAAAGGATGACCGCGGAGTTGTTATCCGGAACAAAGCACGTTTAGTCGTTCAAGGTTTTCGTCAGATTGCAGGGATCGACTACAACGAAGTGTATGCACCTGTTGCACGTCTGGAAGCAATTCGGATCTTTCTGGCTTATGCCTCATTCAAAGGATTCAAGGTTTACCAGATGGACGTCAAAAGTGCATTCTTACATGGTGTGGTTGAAGAAGAAGTGTACGTCGAACAGCCTCCAGGTTTTGAAGATCCTATTCATCCCGATCGGGATTGGTTGCTCAACAAAGCTCTCTATGGTCTTCATCAAGCACCGCGAGCTTGGTATGCAACCTTATCTAATTACTTGCTGGAGAACGGTTTTCGAAGGGGTCTTATCGACTGTACTCTTTTCATCAAAGAACAAGATGGAGATCTTCTTCTGGTACAGGTATACGTCGATGATATTATTTTTGGTTCTACTAATGATGTCTTGTGTAGGAATTTCGAGCGCATTATGCAGGATAAATTCGAGATGAGTGCTATGGGGGAAATGACCTTTTTGGGCCTACAAGTACAACAAACGGAGTCTGGGATATTCATTCATCAGACTAAATATGTTGGCGACATCTTGAGCCGGTTCCAGATGTCTGATGCAACGCCCATTGGTACCCCATTGCCACAAAATCACGGAATTACTCCAGACTTGAAGGGTGAAGCTGTTAACCCCTCATATTACCGCGCAATGATCGGATCTCTTATGTACCTCACAGCATCAAGGCCAGATATAATGTACCCAACGTGCCTGCTTGCCAGATATCAAGTTAACCCGAAGGCTTCACATCTTGCAGCTGTAAAAAGGATTTTTCGTTATTTGAAGGGTCGTCTTGACACCGGTCTATGGTACCCTAGGGATAATAACTTTGACTTGATCGCTTTCAGTGATTCTGATTTTGGCGGATGTAAAATTGACGACAAATCCACAACGGCTGGATGTCAGTTTTTAGGAAATCGCCTAGTCACATGGCAGTGCAAGAAGCAAACGTGTGTCACTACTTCAACATGCGAAGCTGAATACATTGCTGCTTCAAGTTGTTGCTCCCAAGTCCTTTGGATCCAACAACAATTATGCGACTACGGTTTTGAATTCCTAACTACTCCTATTTACGTTGATAATTCTGCTGCATTACAGATCACTAGAAATCCTGTGCAGCACTCAAAGACCAAACACATCGATATCAAATATCACTTCATACGTGATTGCTTTGATAAAAGGCTAATCGATGTTGTTAAGGTCCAGACCGATGATCAACGTGCCGACCTATTTACCAAAGCGTTTGACAAATCAAGATTTGACTTTTTATTATTGGTAAACGGCATTAAGGTCAAGCAAGAGTAAACCAACATCGGAAAATCATTTTTGTAAATACCTCTGTGTTTTAAATTTGTCTTAGTTTATTGATTTTAGGGGGAGTAAATCCAAAAATCTGAAAATCCAAAAACATCGAAAAATTTCAAAAACACAAAAACAATAGAAAAACAAAAATGAGTTTCTTGGCGAGCAAAAGAGAAAATGATAGTACATCAGTGGTCTATCCAAACCTCTTTAAATCTTAAATGAAAAACGATAAGCAGCTCTATATAAGATGTATCGGTAGGCTCACAATCATTTTAAAGTGTGCAGGGTGATATAAATCTTAAATCGACTGAAGACCAGGTGGGAACCATTCATTGGCATATGGTCTTAGTACCGAAATTTCGTTTGAGAGATTGCCAAGGTTCTGAGATATTCGGTCTTTATGCTGCTTATCATCTGGGTATCATGGTTGTATCTTTTACCGAAAAATAACGGGGACGCAAGTCTAGATCTTCCATGATACTATACATACGTGTACATACTGCATTCGACCTCAATAAGTGATAAACAATCACATGTCCAAACAAATAAGTGATAAAATATCACATTTATCCGGGAGTCAAGTTCGTCTCTCTGCTGTACGGAAGTACTGACCTGTTCACGGACTTGCTCCTGTGCCCTCATGCATATGAAAATCAAGTTCCTCATCAATAAGTGATTCTATCACATAGGGCTTGTTTTCAAATCAAAATAAGTGAGAATCTCACATCATATACGGTCAAACAGATGATAATCGGTACACTCACCGGTAAGATGAATCCTCGTGCATACCTTGATACGGGAATGTGTCGTGATGTGGATGAACACCGGTCGGTAAGTATAAATCATACCTCAACGTATCCCCTCGCCATGATTACATCTGATAAGTTGAGCTTATGTGGACAACAATACCGATAATTGTTATAGGATGCTTATCTTAATGTTAACTAACTGAACAAAGAGAGTGTTTTGGCTTGACCGTGCACTGATATGATTCTCTTACCCTCGAAACTCGCAAAAAGAATGTCTGTATATATTTATTTACTGCTTTCAGTCTTTACATTTGAAAAATTCAAAAATACCAAAAAGATTTTAGGTGTGTTTTAATATAAACTTTATAAAAGCCAAAAAGATTTTATTTCTATTTTATTTTCGATCGTACGATGTTGGAACTCGAGTCTTCGTTGCCTGAAACCTGAACGAAAACCGAATTGACTAAATCTTCATAAACGGTCGAAATTTGCAAGTTTGAAAGTTAGAAACTAAAACTGACAAATTTACTAAACTTTCAAACTGTCGGACGGTGTTTGATTGTGACATGGTCATTCGTGTGTCATTTGTTTATATAAACTATATTCCAAGCAGTTGTTCTCATTACGCGTTTAGATTTCTTGCATGTGTAGATTCTAAAGGCAAGGAGAACATGGTCGATGACAAGCTTCGGAATGAAGACACGACGTGAAGGCTCTCAAAAGATGAAAATGATCGAGTTGCCGCTGACCATCATCAACACCACAAGGATCTCAAGCTATAAGGATCAAGTCTTTCACGAGCATAACTCAAGGGGAAGCTTATGTTAAGGGGGAGTTTGTCAACACACTTCCTACATGAAACGGGGAGTTTGTTGATACACTTTCTGCTTTCAAGACGTGAAGACTGTGAAGATCCTCCGACATTGAAGACTTGAAAGGACGTCAGAGACTTGAAGACACGAAGATCGAGACAAAGCTACAGCCAAGGGGGAGTTTGTTGGTGCACTTGTGTCTGTACTTTGTCTGTATTTTGTCATGATACAAAACGATGTCTTTTGTTAGTCTGGGTTACGTCTTAGGTTTGTTAATATGTGTGTTTGATGTAAGTTTGACCAAGTCAACCATCCTCCTGGTTTGACTTGGCCAAACAGTTAGAACATGGTTGTAACATGTTTGTGTCGAAGGATGAGTCATCGAAGGATTGTTTAGATCCTTCGATGAGCTCGAAAGATAAACCTTCGATGGATGATTGATGGACCTCGAAGGATATCATCCTTCGAGGTATATGTGGATCCTTCGAGAGGTTTCAGATCGATAGATGATCCTTCGATCAGTCTATCTGATCCTTCGACCAGACGAGCTGTGATGGGTATATATATACTCATGTAATGTGTTCACTTTATATGGTAAGTGTGAGAGAGAGTGTGAGTGAACTTAGTCTTGTAGAGAGCGTATTTTCAGTTTGGTCAAGGGCTGTAACCGTGTCCACTGAAATACAAGAGAAAACTTTGATATCTCGTGTGTCTACCTTTCTCTTTGTAGCTTGTGTTCTCATATAAACTACCGGTTTGCATTCTAGCTTGGATTCCGCACTTGCTAGTGTGTTAAACATAATAAAGATAAGGTTTAACCTCAACCTCCGGGGGACCTACAATAACATACTTAATATTACCTCGTTTCATATTTGATGCATAAAACTAGAAATATCAGAGATACTAATTTTATTTAGCAACCAGTAAAGTAAAACAAAGCCCAAGGACCCAATAGCCCAGAAGCTTCTACAGAGTTAGTCATCAACCATCAGTCATCACCACACGCTTTATTTAAAATATTCCGAAATTCGCGACTAAATTCGTTATCCCAGCCCATCACGAAAACTGTCTGTCGTTAATGGCAGTCGTTCTTTCTGCATCTTTCTACCTCCACAGACAGTCGCCCAAGTTTTGCTTCAGTCATCGCACAAGCAGCAATCTTAATTTGGCTGATGGTGGTAGGCAAATTTTGTTCAAATATCATCGGTAATGTTAGCATCCTCCCTCCCTCAATGTTCGTTGCTAAAATTAATTCACGTTAGTTAGTCTTCATTTGCATGACTGTTAGTTTCTGTATGAGCTCAGCAAATGAATGATTCTGCACTAGCTACTTTAATTAATTGTATGTCTCTTCAGACCCTACGTTTATGTAAGCCACTGTTAGTTATTATTTGAAATTGATGAAAGGGTTTATACTCACCCGGGGTCGGTTTTTTCGGATGGTCCCAGAGTTTTCGGTTTGGGTCAGGTTACATAACTAATGATAATTTGTCTTTTTAACTGGTAAAACTAAGAGCGAAAACATGGTAATTATGATCAGGAAAAGGTTATGCGCTGTTTTATAACCATATTGAAAGAATAAGTGAAGTGATTATGAATTGATACTTTTTTTTTTTTTTTGCTTTTCGCTTTGTTTTTGAGATGCAACATGTATAGATTTATTTTTGGATAAAGTGCACTGCCCGGCAAACTACATGTATAGATGTGGTATAATCTAAGTAAGTTCAAAAATCTCAGGGTTCGGTTAGAAAAACGTTACATATAAAATAAAAAACTATGTGGCTGTCGGTTGACTCCGCACCCTATGTAGTACATGGGTACAACTGATAGAAAACACTAGTGTAGCTTGTTTAATACTTGATTGAAACACATCTTTAACCACTCTTATTGAATTCTGCTTCATCTAATGAAACATGAAGAGAACAGATGACACATGCATGTGTAGCTTATTATTAAACTGGTATATGTTTCCATATGTCGATTTATAGTGGATGGTTGTTGAGAAATGCACAATTGCATACTAGTTATAACTTGGTAATCATTATTTCAAAAGTAAAGTTATATATTTTTTTTTTGTTTACTAGACATATATGCTAACATTTCATTATTTATCTTCAGTTTTAGATGCTTTAAGCAAGAGAATTCTGACACTACAAGCAACATAGATAACTCTGAGAGACGAGATGAAGTCGTTGATGTCATACTTGGGAGTCAAGAAGCGAAAACCACTGCTACAAAGAGTTCCTTGCTGGCACAACTAGCAATACTCCTAGGTATAGCTGCAACAGTTACACTGTTGTCTATATGTCTCAATCAGGGGCCCACTTCTGGAATTCAAATATTGGCTAAGGGTGCATCTACTTCTGCTGTACCCAGTCTCGGTTTTTCTTTCAATGCTTTCGGATACAAAATCATACTTCCAGAATACACTCCAGGGTATATCTACATTCACTTATTTTGACGTTTTAAAATAACCGAGTTACACTTTGTTTCTAATGGTGATATTCCTTGGAAGACAATCAGACATTGTTTTACGATATAATTTCTTGTTTGCGTGTGTCAGATGGGTCTATTTTTGGCTGCTAATGGCTGCTGGATGTGGACTTTTCATCAGTGAAGAGGCTTTGAATATATGGGTGTGTGATTTTTTCTTCCATATATATTAAAAAAACTATGTTGTTTATAAATGTCGGAAATTTGATATTGTAGGTTGGCATTTCCTTAGCACGGATGTTGTCATTAGACGGGACGGGTCAGTCTTTTGTTGAATCATTATCTAAAAGTGCCCCACATATATTATCAACTGTTTTGTGGGTATACTGGTTAGTGCATATATCTTAAAATAATTCTCAAAATTCACATGCTCTTTTGCAAAGTTTGCATAATATAATAATTTAAAAAGTAAACCTCAGGGGAGTTTGTATTAGTGATATGATACCATTTTACCTTGGGAGGCTTTTTAAGAAATCCGGTGCATCTGATGACGTTTATTCAAAGGTTTGTTTGTTTCTTCACCAGATACCGTTAGTACTTTCTCATGCATCTTGCTTCATGTATATCATGAAATAATAATCTGATTAAATTTCAACCATGATTGTAGCTAGGAATTAGCAAAGACAAAGCGGTAAGCCTTACTCGCACTGTTCAAAGATATGGGAATCTCATCGGTTTTGGTTAGTTCAGACCACATATTTGGCGCGATATTTAACACATCAATAGTTGTTTATAATTAGATATAGTTTTCTGCTTATGCAAAAAAAAAAAAAAAAAAAAACTATTCATTAATATAAGTTGATGAATGCATTAGAAATGCTGATTGAGGACTCATTTCACATTATAATGTGCAGTTGAACGGTTTTCTCTTGGAGTGAGAAATCCGACATCTTTCTTTGCTGGGGCACTGGTAAGTTAACAGTCGTTTTATGCAGCGACAGTTTACTTTTTAACTTTTTAACATCATAATGACATAAGTTGTTCATAAGCTTATTAATACTGTTTAAAGCAGAATTTTGTATACACAACTTCTCGTTTATTTCAGGATATATCTCCCGAGTGTTTCTTTGCTGGAGTTTGCTGTGGTGGCTTGATTACTCTTCCAATTCAGGTTATTTAACTCCTACAGTCACATAATCAACATCTTTTAAACAAGTTTGCAATAATAATGACACTATATTCTGTTTTCCCTTTGCATTTCAGCTGGGAATCGGTTTCTTACTGAGAGAACGCCCAGTGTTCGCCCTAGCCACTGTTGCCACAGTAGTGGTAAGAATTTATTTTTTACCAAAAATTATTGTTACTTTTTAGTATTAAGTTAGCTAATAATTTGTGTAATTAAATAGGGAATATGGACCATGTTCCCGTATGCTGTAGCCGCTTCGACAGCATTGTTCTTATACCTGCGACAACGCTACTCTAGTTAACCTTGTTATCATTTCAGCTCAATTCACGAGTGGTACCACGGATTAGATAGATATAACATTAAACTTGTATAAAACTTTATAATATATTCAGAGTGGCAATTAGTGAATACTTTGATTTGATTGGTTCATCTCTGAAAGAACTACAGCAGCGTATGTATAGCTAGATAGCTCATTTTTTCAAATTATAAGAGCTGTATGTCCTTTGTATATTATACTAAATCTTTTATATAAAATGGTAATAGATTCAAGAGATGCAAGGCTGTTATTTTATAATGATTTCTCTCATTTTTTATATATTTTGCCGCGGTTTAGGAAAATATATATCCAATAAATAATACACATGATTATCGACTCACATGTTTAATGTATTTTTACATACAACACTAAAAGTTTGATGTTTTTGGCGAATTATTATCTCAAGTGGGAAGTCCACCAGTTGCAAGATATGACAACTGGATGCTGTAGGATTCTTTAAGCACAGCAACTACTTCGGAAATATTCGGTCTCTGTGATGCATCTCTATCTACGGATCTGGATGCGATTGAACCTGCTTTTCTCATGCTTTCTTCATCATATGTTCCTTTTATGCTCTCATCTACTATCTCAAACGCACCCGCTTGCAGATAGGGTCTCGCCTGCCCAAATTCTCAGTTTAGTTTAACACACTTGTATGGGTAGAGTTAGGTTGTGTGTCACCTCAAACGGGTTAAATAAAAAAGTTATTAAAAAAAGGTCAAGCGAGTCAAAAGTCTCCCAAAGTCTATTTTATTGCATACAACCTCTTACATGATTTTTATTTAAAAGGTTAGATTATTATAGTAATAGTATCATTTTCGGATCCATAGTTAACACATTAATTATTTATATTGGTTTTTTTTTTTCAATAAAAAAAGGAATGACAAAGTGTTGCTGGTCAATCCAACACGATGCAGCCTGTTTTGACCCGTTACCCAGCCATCTTGTCACCTATAATTAAAATATTAGAGGCCGTAAGAAGAATTTTGGATACCCATAAAACCAAGTTAAACGAGTCTGGTGATCCGGTTCGCCTTAATGGTGCTCTACCGCAAATGAGCTCCAAAAGAACAACTCCAAAGCTATAAACGTCACTCTTCTCGGTCAACTGTTGGGTTGTATAATATCTGCATAGACGTCACATTTATGTTACCATATACACTTGACTGATAGGGATTTTAACAAAAAAAAAAATAAGAAAAAAGCAGAAACATACTCGGGATCAAGATAGCCAGCAGTGCCTTTAACCATAGTGGTCACATGGCTTGCATCCGCCTGAGTTACTTGCTTCGATAGACCAAAGTCACAAACCTTAGCATTCAAATCTCCATCCAACAGTATATTTCCAGACTTAACATCACGGTGGATGACCCGTGGTTCACTCCTGTTGTGCAGGTAGTCCAAACCTTTTTATAGAAGTCAACAAAGTGAGTTTGACCGTATAGAGTTCATGACATACCAGTTGTAACACTGGAGATTGCTTAAATGAGTTTGTACCTTTTGCAGCATCAATGGCAATCTTGAGTCTGCGGGCCCAACTTAATGTTACTCTTTTGCTATTTGCTCCTGAGAAAAGATCAACATAAACAATAGAAATGTAGGGTTCATACGTTATAGGCAGAACTTGATATGTTAACGGCTTACCGTAAAGATTCTCGGTTAAAGATCCACCGGGTAGATATTCATAAACCAGTATTTGATGTTTCGATTCGTTACAATATCCTTCTAAGGATACAAGATTTTCGTGACGAATTGAAGACAAAAGGCACACCTAAAACACCCGTTCTTAAACGTGTCAGAATCATACACATGGTCATTTCGAATCGTTTACTTACAAATTGTTTAGATAATTAACTGACCTCATTGATGAAAGAATCAGAGCCAAGTTGTGTTTTATCAGATCGGACTTTGACAGCTGTCAGTTTGCCATCCGGAAGCTTTCCGAGGTAAACCGACCCAAAGCTACCGCGGCCTAACGCCTGCTTAAAGTTGCGAGTGGCTACTTTGATTTCTCTGTAGGAGAAGACTTTTGCTGCATTACAGTTCATCATCTGCATGTTGGTTTGCAAACTCTCTTTCTGTTTAAATTCTGCTTTACTTTTATTTCTCCTTGTGTATAAGAAAACTAAAATGAATGCAATGATAAGAACGACGAATACTCCGCCAACTGCACCAAGTACAGCGGCTAAATGACTCTGGAGATTTTGCTTCTTCTTGTCAAAGACCGAGACCTTTGGTGCGTCAATTGAAGAATTGGCGGTCGCATTATGACATTTTGACATGGAGAAGCTAAGACACAGGTTCCCTGAGGTTCTGCACAAAATGTTCCCATCAGGTCTAGTTTCTAGATAAAATAAAATGGACGGGTTGTGTAACCAGGTCTATACGGGTCGCTTGGGTTGGCCTGAACTTGTTCACAAGTTTTAGTTTTCTTCAAGAGTAAAACGTCATTTTCGTCCTTGAGATTTGGTCAGTTTCATGACTTTCGTCCAAAGGTTTGTCTTTCCGCATCTGGATCCAAAAGGTTTAAAATCTTGCCATTTTCATCCAGCTCGTTAACTCCATCCATTTTTCTCCGTTAAGTCATGGGTACTTTGTTTTGTTTTGAATATTTGTACATTATGCTAAATGGTTGTAATAACGTGAAAAAGACCGAATTGACCTTTAAGTTAACAAAAAGATTAAAATACCCCTGACTTGACTTAACGGAGAAAAATGGTTAGAGTTAACGAACCGGAAGAAAATGGCAAGATTTCAAACCTTTTGGATCCAGATAGATGAGGAAAACTGGCCAAATCTGAGGGACGAGAATGACATTTTACTCTTTCTTCAAGAAATAATTACCGGTAGATATGATTGCAAAAATTGAAGTTTTTGAATAAAATGGTTGAAGAGGTTTTATGCATTAAATATATCCACTATTAATCCATACCGTTTTGGTTTTTAGTGTTTCTTTTTAAAATATTTCTACTTGTTTTACACTATGACCCGTTAAAGCTAAAACATAACCTGAATCAACCCATTCTTAAATAAATGGGCTGGAGCTACCGCTTCTAGGATATCCATACCTTATTTCAAGACTATCTTTGTTCAATGATTTCGGTAGTGTGCCTTGTAAATGATTGTTTTCCAGAACCCTAGTAATCCATAAGAGTTAGCAGAAGAAAGATAGATTTTCTTTTAGTTAGTTAATAAAAAACACTGATGATCAACTTACAACAGGTGAAGATTTTTCATGCCTCCAAGGCTTTCGGGAACTAGACCTTCTAGACTGTTATTTTTTAGATCCCTACAGAAAAGTAACGAGATGATACTTTAGATATATGATCATACAAGAACGCTTAACATATAACCGTCATGTTAATATGATTAGGACAAAACTTACAAAATTTGAAGGCTAATTAAGCCATCCAGATCAGTGCCAAATGACGTTAGCTTGTTGTAACTCAGATTCCTGCAATATTAAATCCAAAAATCGCTTGAGTTATGGTGCTTAGAACTAAGTAACATATAATAATAATAATAATCTGAACTTGAGTTTTAGTGAGTATTACAGATTTTCAAGACTCTTTAAGCTGCCCAAGTTTTCTATCTCTCCAGTAAGTGATGTATTATGCAGATCTCTGCCAATATAATGAAATGTGAACACTTAAATTTAATAAAACCGAATTGAATTACTGTTATATTGTTTTCTAGTTCCTCACAATGTTTTTAGATCGGATAGGTCACCGATCGTAGGGCTGATTGACCTCAAGTTGATGTCAAATAGTTCCCTACAAACAAAAGAAAAAAAACATGGGAATATAAATTAAAATGACAAAAAGTGCATCCATACAAAGTCGATTTTTTATAAACGTTGACACATTTATTGCATACAATGAGGTGACCGAACTTCCTTCACATCGTATGTGTTCCCACGGCGTGGGAGAACACGGGTCATCTTCCCATTCAAGATCCAACCCTGTTGACTGTTGAATTACTTGAAGAGCCGAAACTGCAAAACGGCATGGATAAACGCATGTTATAATAACATTATGACATGCTTTAGAATGTTTCCAAGAATAGAAGCTAAGAAATGTTTCCAAAGTATTGAAAGGTTGTACAGTAAGTAACGCTAACCTACGGTTGTAGATGATTCTGGAGGTATGTTAACAACCTCATACACCTCGATCGCATTAACAAGCGGGTAGAAGCTTATATCTTTAAAAGTAATATTCAAACTCTTAATTCCTTTCCTTAAGAAATACAAACTCCCAACTTGCCAGCTTTCTACACTATAGTTTGATTCAACAACTTCCCCATTGATCAATACATCAAATGTAGGAGAAACCGGAAGAATCCCAGCAAAGTATAGAACAAGATAATAATCTCCAATATTCTCGAGGGAAAAATTGTAACTCAAGCCTTCTCTCCGAGCCAAAACTCTACCCGTTTGAAGAACGGGTTGAGGAGGACTCTCTTTTAGACCCCAGGTATTAAAAGTACCCAGGGTCTTGAACGGTGTCGATGTATGAAAAGGCGAAAATTCTTGATCAGGATCCCATATTCTATCATATTGATCCAAAGGGTACCTGGAATTAACATGATCACATTTTAGGAAACAATCAAGAATCACATTTTAGGCAATTCGGGTTGTGTTTTATCACAACCGGATTAAATGGGCCAAATCAAAAAGTTAAGCTAAAAGAGGAACAAGTTATAAGCATAGTGTAGAGATCAAACCGAATAGAGCCGTTAGTGTAACCACAATTTATCCGGTAGCGTTTCCTAAGCAACTTAGTTTCAAAACCTTCCATTCCATTGTAGTAGCCTCCTTGTGGGACTGGTCGGATTTCGATGGAAGAAATGACAGGATAGCCACCGTTTGGCACCGAGTTTAGGCACAGCAAAAGTACATCTCTGTTGTCGGGTTGCCATATAAACTCTTCTACCCATGGATCTTTAACCGCTAAGTTAATCTTAGCAGCAATGGCTGTTCCTAAAGAAACATAGAACAACGGCGGTTGTTGAAGCCCGTCATAGTTTGCATACACAAAGTTGGCCCGAATAAGGATCAAAGACGATATGGAGCCGTAGTTTATCGGTAGCTTATAACACTTGCGGGTTCCTGAGTCTGGGAAAAACCGAAGAGATGTTGATGAGGTGGCGGTGTTGTTGAGGTTAACCGTCGTAGTGTTGCCTTTGGTGATGTAGCTGTTGTCGGGTTCCCATGAAACGTTGGATGAATCGACGAAATGTGTAGTTCCTCCACATGATAAACTCCAAAAACCTGTGTTAAAAGTTGCATGATCATGCACAAATACAATAGTTTTGAACTTAGAAAGTATAATTGAATTACTAAAGTGAGCATTAGTATACCATCTTGATCACATGAAGTGAGTTTTGAGTAGCTCATAAACAGGAAAACATAGAATAAAAACCAATGAAGATCCATGAGATTCAAAGGTTTGATTTAGTAATTGAAGACAACACCATACAGGTTAATTTAAGATATGAGAAGAGCAGGTGAGTTTCTTTTTTCTAAAAAAAAACTATGTGTTAAATTACTATTAAATAAATAGAATAACCATATTATGAAAAATATTTTATTGATTTAGTATTCCTTTAGGATGAGTAAAGGATGGAGAGTGATAATGAAGGCGTGCTAGTGATTTCACTATTTCAATCATCTAATTTTCACTTTTATGATTACAAAAAAACGACTCTCTACTTTTTTTATACAATTAATCATCTTTAACCAGATTAAACCGTTATATATGTAAATAAAAATATCAACAATAATAGATTAATGATGTAATTAATCATTTACTTATATAATAAACCGACCCGAAGGTCAAGTTGTTGGTTTGATTGTTCTTCTTTGATTTCCGGTCTGGTTCTGTCCAGAACCAGATAACTGTCTGAAACCGAAACCAACAGAATTTCCATTTTTTTGCATGTAGTCTGGCTGACCGAGTTGTAATGCCCAACAAGACCGTCGCATGACATAAAATCTTGATGACAGGGGTCTCTGTATAAGTCATTTTTTAACACTATATTATTTCCTAGAAGATAACATCTAGTTATCAAACTTATTATGTGGTTAGTTCTTCAGGTCAAGGTGGTAGGACTCAAGTTTATCTACAAATGTAGTGTATGATTGCTCTTATTTGTAAAAAAATAGTTCAAAATTAGACTCATTTTGATCATAGGAAGGAGAGAAACAAACTCATGTAACTTATTTTAAATAATAACTTTTGATGTGTCTTTATTTATGATGGAATACATCTATTTTTAAAAAAGAAAATTGATATATTATATGTCATATTTAGATATACATGGATGATACATGTAAATATTTTATAAATCTATACATAATGAAACTATTGAAATCAAACAGTAAACAAGCAAATGTACCTACTAATATCTCACTCAGATTATTTAATCAATAGAAATAAAAAAATCTTTACTTATTTATTATATGCAAATAGATAGAAGTTTATAGGTTCATAACAGTAACTCTTTACATCGTTTGTTTGGTTTGACAAAACATAAAAAAATGTAAAGTTGCAAGAAAAATGTCAAAAGTTTCTTTTAAATACAATCACTAATAAAGTTATTAGCACTAATAACTTTTAGTTGCATTAGGGAGTAATCTTTGAAATTGGTCTTTAGAGATAAGATTGACTGGTGATTATTGGGATTGGATGCTTAAACCACCAGCAAAATTGCTTTTTTTTTATAGATGAATTTCACAACAGACGGCTAATTCACACACGCAAGACGCAGGTCTACCACCACTTATTACCAGGACTATGTTGTCTTAACCGGGCTCACGCCTGGTCGAGAGGGGCGTTACGCTGTCCCCGAGAAAATTTCTAGCCTCCTGCCACTTGACAGGAGTTGCACCCTCCACAAGAGCCGACCCTCTGGAGTAAATGCACTGTAGTAGAAAACTCGGATGGGATCAATGGTCGAACCTGAGTCCTTCCCCATCATTTCCAATGCATCAACCAGCTGGGCAGCTGGGCTGGAATCATTTCTTATTATATGATTGTAGTTTTACTTTCCCCAATTGCCTTTTGGATTAAAGTTCAATTACATAACTTAATTGCCCGTTAAAACTAGGGCTGTAAACGAACTGAACGTTCAGTGAACAATTCGTGAACCGTTCGGCGGGAAGTTCGCTTATGTTCGTTCAATTAGCTTAACGAACGAACACGAACAAAAAATTTCATTCGATAAGCTTAACGAATGAACACGAACAAAGGTCTCGTCCGTTCGACTGTGTTCGTGAACGTTCGGTAATATGTTCGTTTATGTTCGTTCGTTTATGTCTGTTCGTGTTCGGTTTTTTATGTTTATTTTTCTAAAAGTTTTTAATGTTTTATTAATTTTTTACTTTCCCCATATGTATTATTTTCCTCTCTCTGGCCCTCTCCCTCTTTTGATATCACGCTACTTGCTTATCTCCAATCGATTGAACCCAATATTATCCATCCCTTCAATCTTTAAATGGTTATATTTAACTACTTTCGTTGTGTACAATGTTTAAGATTAAGGGTGCCTTTTTTTTATTTTCAAAATTAAAGTTCATTTGTGTTTGTTTACGTTCGTGGTTAGTGTTCACGAACAACCAAAATTCCTTAACGAACGAACACGAACACAAACTTCTGTTCGTCATGTGTTCACGAACAGTTCACGAACATCCAAATTTCCTTAACGAACGAACACGAACATAGCCTTGTTCGTGTTCGTTCGGTTCGTTTACAGCCCTAGTTAAAACTATAAATGTATTTTAAATTAATAAGAGTTAAATGCTTGGTTGGTCCCTGTGTTTTGCAAAAATTACAGACTTGGTCCTAGTGGTTTACTAATTACATACGTGGTACCAAAACTTGTCAAAAATGAACTCGGTTGGTCCCTAGCCCTAACATCAGTTAAATATCTCTGTTAAAACACAACATATGCTTGGCACATGAGGGTAATTTGATCATTTCAGTCCAGCTCATTATAAAAAAAAAAAAAAAAAAAAAAGTTAAATATCTAGTTGGTCCCACCCCACCCCTTTTCTTCTTCCCCAAACCACCACCACCATCTCATCTCCTCCATCTAATACCCACCACCATCAAATCCCCAAATTCTTCATCAAATACCCATCACCACCACCTTCTCAAAGTCATCCATCACCACCACCTTCTCAAAGTCATCCATAACAACTTCCTTCATTTCCACAAGGGACGGGTGTTGTAACATTCCAAGAATGTTAATCTCCCTTAAAGCAGTAACAGGAAAACCTTCTCTTGCCCCAGCCATCTTCACCTTCTTTAACGCCATAATATCACCGGTTTTCATATCCTGAGCTTTGTGAACAACGCCATAGGTGCCTTCACTAATCTTACCGAATCTCTCAGACTCGTGCACGTTTCTACAGCTTGGAGTCACGCCTAACCCGTACATAACCGGAATTCGTGATCACTATCACTTTCTGAACTTAAATCAACTTTATCATCAACATTATCTAAATCTTTACTGGATGGAGTCATAAAATGGCCATCTTCAGTTGACATAGAAGACACCTCATCATTCTTTTCAAATCCTTCTCGATCAAGCTCCCCACTTTCAAGGCTTGAATAGTTTCCATCTGATTAAACTATGGGTAAGTCATTAAAAGAGCTTGGTATTTCCATATCATCTTTAACATTAGACACAAGAGACTCCACAGAAGACATCTTCAGACTCTGCAACTTTGATGAAGAATTTGGGGATTTGATGGTGGTGGGTATTAGGTGGAGGAGATGAGATGGTGGTAGTGGTTTAGGGAAGAAAAAGGGGGTGGGGTGGGACCAACTAGATATTTAACTTTTTTTTTATAATGAGCTATACTGAAATGACTAAATTACCCTCATGTGTTAAGCACATGATGTGTTTTAACAGAGATATTTAACTGATGTTAGGGCTGAGGACCAACCGAGTTCATTTTTGATAAGTTTTGATACCACGTATGTAATTAGTAAACCAGTAGGACCAAGTCTGCAATTTTTGCAAACCACAGGGACCAACCAAGCATTTAACTCAATTAATAAATATCTATGTTTTAAAGGGAATTTGGTGTTAGATTTGTTTCATTGATTACTAATTAAGCATTTGAATTGCATTCAACGTATCTCATTTAGTGTGGGTGACTCACAAAATTATTAGATTCGCGTTGTGATTAATTAAAACTATAAACCTGTTAAGACTTTATGATTAGAAAAACTTTTTTAATTAATATGAATTTGGTTAACGTGTTGAGCTCTAGAATAAACGTGTTAGGCTTTAGAAGAATATATCAGTCATTTATTTTTATATCAAAATTTTATTACCAAGTTTTTTCACATTCTTACAGAGTTACATCAAATGTTACTATAAGCATATTATTTTTTTCTATTTAAACGCCCACTACAATAAAATTAACACTAATGAGCATATATCACTAATACAACTTTAACAATAAATAAAACCTTATATATTGTCGGATGTTTCAAATGTCATCTCTTAACTTTCTTAATCACCATATTACATGAATAAGTGAATTACTATTTAATTAGTGCATTTTAAAGTTCATAATAATGAGTCCCTTTATCATTTTTTTCTTCTACAAGAAATTCTTGAAATCTAGAAATTGTTTTACTTTTTCAAATAACTAGTACCATTTTTGGTTGTTCCATTCTCATAATTACTTGGTCCATACTATAATTATGTTCTTACCTAACATGACCACATGTTATCATCTCAATCGCTTGCTACCATCATGTCTTGCACATACGATATGTATTCGTTGAAATCTATTAACATAAAAATATCAAGAACAGAAAACATAAGGTTATCTAATTATTAGAGTGCTACTAAAGCGACTTTCAATTCTTTATATTTTAACTTTCTTGCCTTAGGGTGGAGGGGGCGCCTTTCGGGTAGGGTTTCCGGTTTGAACCCTCTTTAGGGTATAAAGCCGTCGCCCACTCGGGTACGGTGGGCAGGTTGGGTTTGAGGGTAGATAAAGCCACGTGTGATGTGTGTAGAGAGGAGATAGAGACCTGCAGGTTGGGGTTTTTCTAGGTGGGAACACTGTCGCCGCTAGAGTGGTATGCGAGTTATGGTATTCGGGTAGTTGACGTGACGCGATTGTATTGGTTGGTGGAAGGGTATTTTCGGCAAACGCACCCTCACCGTTATATATCAGATTTATCAAATTCAATACTATTTTTTCATATGATTTAATATCTATTTATTTTGAAGTGAGACTTAAGTTAGATAACAGATATTTAGTAACTATTGAAATAGTAAGGGTAAGGGTTTAATAAAATATAGAATTTAACAATGAATTCAATAACTAAAAAACTTTCAATTTATCAAGTATAATTTGATATCGTTGGAGAAATCATTTATGTACACAAAATACGTAACATATAATTATGTAAATATAAAAACTTATTCCCCTGTCTATATCAAGTTGGATCTAACCAACATGCTTGTTTGTCATTAAAAATCTATATTCAGAGTAAAGTATAATTTGTCACCCTGTGGTTTGGTTTAAATTGTAATCTAACATTCTATCTTTTACTTTTTGCTAAATGAAACCTTGTGGTGGACATCCCATCACTAACGTTGTGTTCCCGAGTTTCATTTAACAAAAGAAAAGAAAGGATTTGGAGGGACTTAAAAAAATATCGTGTTCCAGAGTTTTTTTAAGAAAGAAAATGAAAAGAAAGGAAATGAAAACTTAGGTAATTTTCCTTCATTTTAGATCCTTCCAAATTAGAGAGATTTGGAAGGAAAACATTTTTAACACATAAAATCTTTAGTTTTCTTTTCATTTCTCTCGAACTCGGGAACACGATACTTAAATAAATCTTTTCTTTCCACTCATTTTCTTTTCTCTCCTTAATTCATTTTCTCTTCTTTTCTTTTATTTATTAAACTTGGGAACACAATGGTTAGCTTGACTGTCCAAACGAGGGGTAATATTGTCTTTTTATCTTACTATTTAAAAAATATGTTAAAAGAAATAAAATGAAAATATTATATATTAATTATCTCTGTCTCTCTCTAAACAAACCACCATTCTCTCTCTATCACGAAATACACGAAGAGAACAAATTTTGTGTCTTTACTTTCTATTCCAATAGCACTAGTGTGTTGGCTTGTGCAATACGGTAGGCGTCACTAAGGCTCTATTGGAGAAGAGAACAAATTCCGTCTCTTTGCTTTCTATTCCAATAATACTAGTGGGTTCTTCACACGGTAGGTGTCACTAAGGTTCTGTTTGTTTTTGCTTATATTGTCTGTAAAGAGCTTATGTCTGCGGGCGGGCAGACATAAGCACTTGAAGAGTGTTTGTTAAAAAAAAGATCTTAAAATGGCTTTTAATAGCTTAAAAAAAGCTATGGATAATAGCTTCACTAAACAGATCAGATCTTCACACACACCCTTCTTCTTCTTCCTCTTCTCCCCTGCCACCACCACCTCCGCCACCACCTCCACCACCACCATCGTCAAAACCCACCACCACCAAACCCATCTGTGAGAGAGAGAGATCTGTGAGAGAGAGACCGTAGAGAGAGAGACCTGTGAGAGAGAGAGAGAGAGAGAGAGAGAGATCTGTGAGAGAGGGAGACCGTATAGAGAGAGAGACCTGAGAGAAAGAGAGATCTGTGAGAGAGAGTGTCACACCCCAACCAATGGCGGAAACATCGGGATGAGACGAAGTGTGAAGATTGCTAGAGACATCATAACGCTATTTGTGACAATATTTAATAAACCGATTTCATTTCATAATTCATTTGTCAACATTACAAAGAAATCAAATAACGTCAAGTTTAAAAGAAATACAATACAACATAATCAAAATTGATACAACGATTAAACCTAAACGTCTATATGTGTATCTAGGCATCAACGCTACTTCATTTCATAGCATCATCATCCTCAACCTGTAACATGTTTAAAATAAAGTTCAATGCAAAAGCAAAGACGAGTATACAAGTTTAAGCATAAGTATAAGTATAAGTATAAAAGTTTAAAACGAATCCACATGGCAACTTAGTCTATACGAGATCAACCTAGCGTGGTATGCAATATTTCTAGCCAACCTCTGTTTACGCAAGAAAGTTTAATTAATTCAACATGACCCAAGTTTAAGGGGGGCGGTGCGTTACTCCTATAGCGTTATACATGTCGAAGGGAGGCTCGTGAGAGCTAATGACTAAAACATATCACATAAGTATGGTCCACGTAAGCATCAAGTATCATAACGTAGTATTCATGTATAAGGATTGTTTTGTGCATTGCATAAAGAATAAGTTTAAGTGTAGTTTAATAGTAAAACATGTTACACCCCAAAAAGTGGTAACATAAAAAGGGGGTTACGAGTATACTCACGGTTTTGCAAGCCTTCTACTTGTGAATCCGCGAGTGGGTTGTTGTTGATTAGGAGGTTGGAACACCAAGTCCTTCTATGCGAAGAAACAAGGTGTATGAGTAACGGAGATTAACGGTAGATTAAGGATTTAAGAAATTAAAACACGAGAACATATGTATACGAAAGTAATCATCCTTCAACATCAAGTACTTGTTCTTGACACTATGAAACCTCAAGGGTTAATGTTTTCATGAGTAGTATATTCATTAGAATCGTAACAAGTCTTATGTCTTGGATGACGTATTTCTACTACTTTGACGAATGAACACAAGTTCACCATCAAGAATTCGAATGGTAAATATACGTATAAGTATTATATGTATTATTTAGTCCAATAATCAAGCATGAGGTAGAAGATTAATCTTCATTTAGGTACCTCTATTGTGTCATAGAATTCATGTAGGAGGTAGGAAGAACAAGCTTCCATTTAGGTACCTCTTATGGTTCACCACTACGCTTGATGTAAAAACATACAAGGAGGGTCATGAACTAATATTAATACAAGAATAATAAACATCTACACTATGAGAAATCATCAAGTAATGTGAGGATTCTATGTTGGACAACCCAAGTTGGTCCACAATCACACCTTTATCAAGCTTGAAGCTTGAACACCACTTGTGGGTCAAAAACCCTAAACAAAAACATAAAGTATTTGAGGATTAACCTCTGATTTTGTATGTCTCAACCTTGTTTTTAAGCCTAACTAACCATAGAAGTGGTTATAAGCATAAGGACATAGGTTTGAGATGAGTTAGACTCAAGTTGAACAAGTTTAGTAAAAATTAGATGAAAATCAGAAATGAACAGTGGACTTTGGAGCCTTTTTGCCGGAGTTCCAGTGACTTGTTTACTGTGAAAAACCCATGGAATCGAAGCTAAGGTCAATCCAAGCACATAGGAAAAAGAATGGAGTAAATCGGACAAGAATTGAGTGAGTTATACTCACTTTAGTGAAGGTGCATGCTTCTTTCCGAACTTCAGAGTTTAGCTTTGATTTTGGATGATTTGAGAGTAAGATTTGAGTTTGTAAAGTGGTAAGGAGGCTGAGATTAAGTTGTATTTATAGGAGGAAGATTAGGGTTAAGTTGGGTGGCATTTAAGAGTTTAGTTGGGGGGTTAACTTAATAAAAAAAAAAGGATAATGTGGATGCCTTGGACCTGCGACCGAATAGGCTGTTTCATCCATAAATGTCTTTTAATTTTTTTTTCCTAGTTAACATATAAGTTAAGGTATTTTACCTATTAATATATTATAGGTTAGTTGTACAATTACTAACCACTAAAATATTATATGGAAGGTTATTTAAAAGAGAAGAGTTTTTATGGTTGGTTGTAGTGTTTGGCCGCAAGGCTGTTGACTGTCATTTACTTACTTTTTTTTTTTTTATAAAGATTATAGTATATTAGTTGACACTATTATGTAATAATTAAAACAACGAAACAATGACTTATGTTGTGAATTTAGGGTGTCCTTATTAATTAAAATTAACCAAACACTTTTAGCCATACTACTTGCAGCCGCAAGTTAGTAGGCTTTGTATATATTTCCTTTTTTTTATTTTATTGATGTATATTAATATAATTGTGATATATTAGATCAGGTTTGTACATATTTTATTATGTTAGGTATATAACTAACTATTAATATCATGAAGTTAGGTGTTTAATCAATAAAAAACACAATTATCACATGTTTATACGAGGATAGTGAATATGTGTCAAATATTTGTACGGGTTTAAATGTAGAAGCATGATTAGTGATGCGTGTTAGTGTATATATGTTTTTAAATGTTTATTTAAGCCCTTTTTACACTTTTAGCCAAGTTTTAAATTTATAAAACACGATATTTACTAACACTAAGCACACATATGGGCAAGTGCACCCATCGTGAACGTAGTATAGTGTTGGTAAGATACCGAGGTCGTCCAAGGACACAAGAGCTTTTAATACCGGTTTATCCTCAACGTCTAATCAAATCAAAAAGTTAGAAAAATGTTTTAAACTAAGAAAAATAAAAACTAACTAAATGCTGAAAAATAAAATAAATAAAAAACAGATAGACAAGATGAATCACTTGGATCCGACACGTGTATTAGTATAACCTTTGATTATTTTCGCACTTTTGCACTTGTTTAAGAGATTATCTTAGTTATTGTAGTAGGCCCCTTTTTCGAAGGTGACGTTACCCTCAACCCAGTAGTTTGAGTCAGCAAGGATACAATCCTAAAGGGTCGGATTATTGAAAGATAATGAATTAAGTTATTAATGCAAATTATGGTAGGCCCCGTTTTCGGCGGTGACGTTACCCTCGGCTAAGTAGTCTGAGTCAGCAGGGATACAGTCCTAAATAGCCGGGTTATAGTATTAATAGTAGTTAGCTTATGAGGGGGTCAAAGAGTTTGGATCCCCGCCATCCAATACCTATGGGCATTGAAGGAGATCCTACTAAATTTGACCCAGGTCCCAAGCAGGACCTCTAAACGCTGAACAAGGGCAAGACCTTTACCAAACCGTTCCCTTAACCCCCGACCAGGTAGCCAACATACCTCCATATAGACCGTGGAGATATGAATGGTGAAAATCTTTTATTTTATATAGACAGTAAAATAATGCCAAGACACCACGGACAAACGATAAGGAAAGATCACCTTCAACATAAGTAACTAGTTATTAAAGTCATTAATACAAAACCAAATAAAAAGTGCAAAAGATTAAAAATAAAAAGTATTATACTAAACACTTGTCTTCACCAAGTGATGTAAGAGACTTAGGCAAACATGGCCTTGATTGTCAAGAACTCTTACGATCAATCTTGGATCCCGAGACGACTCACACACTCTATGATGGACAATGGATGATGGTGGTGGATGATGGTGTTATGGTGGTGATGGGTGGTGGATGAAGTGTGAGAGAGGTGGTGTGCCAAGGGATGAGAGAGAATGAAACCAAGCTCCTCTATTTATAGGCTGAACAGAACGCTGGACACGGCCCCGTGTCCGCTGGACACGGCCCCGTGCCCGTCTGACATTCTCTCTCTTCATTAATTGTAATTGCGAATTACAATTAATGCGCCTGCTGTACTTTCAACACGCCCCCGTGTCCGCTGAGCACGGCCCCGTGGTGAGCAATGGAAGCTTCTACTGGTTTGTCTTTTCTGCTGCTTCCTGGGCACGCCCCCGTGTTCACTGGACACGGGGCGTGTTCAGACTTCTGTTCTCTTCTCTTTGTCTTGGGAGGTGCCGTTGAGGGTCCGGGCAGTTTACTTTTGTTCCTTTTCTTGTATTTATGGTAGAATTAGTGGTCTTTTTGCTTCTTTTGTGATTTTGAGCTCATTTCATCCTGAAAATACAAAAGGAAGACAAAAACACTCTTTTTCCAACATTAGTACTTAAAAAGGGTTAGTTTTATGCCTTAATTGATGTGTTTTATATGTTGCATTTTACACACATCAAATACCCCCACACTTGAACTTTTGCTTGTCCTCAAGCAAAACTCTTTTAATGTGGCTTACACTCCCAAATGGAATAGGTAGAAGAGAAGTTTTAACTTGTCCTAGAGTGTCGGGAATCCAAGGTTTGTATAGGTTCTATTTTTATTTTATTTACAATCTTATTCGTCGTGGCTTATTTTGAACTTTTCATAAGATAAACTACTTATTTGGGCATAGCATGCCTTATTAAAATTCCATTTATATACAAGTTCACATACCTCACGGGAGATCACTCAATCACTCGGCCGAAGGTGTATATTTAAGTGAATCGCTCGAGAGCGGCACGGATTTACATTCTCCATATGCTTGCCAAGCGATCAATCCTCCTCCTTTTTAACTTTTTACCTTTGTAAATATCAAGAGGTCTTTTGGGGTGAAGGCTTGGGTTTAAAGGTGGGTGGTTGGTTAGTGGTTAGTAAAAAGGGCGAAAATCGTAACAAGTGTCGGTTTTCGTGAAATACCTTATTTTTGGTGACATTTATTTTTGAAGTATTTCTCCAAACAAGCTTTTTTGTAGCTTATGTTTGTTTTTGACTTCATTTTTTTTTTTTTTTCGTCACGTAAAGGGTATGTTTATGAAAAACCGAGTTTGTTACTAAAATAAAGGTGAAAAAATGAAAAAGGTTTTTGGTGGGTAAAAAAAATTGTTTTGGGGGTAATGAAATGAAAGGTTTAGGCTCAAAGGGGTTTTCTAGGGGGATTTTGGGTAGGTAAGAAAATGAAAAATAATGGTTTTGAAAGAAAAATAGTTAGTCCTAATGCCTCCATCATTTACTTACTTGGGTTTAAGTTGGTAAGGACCGGGAATGTATCGTCGTGGCAAGTTCTAGATTTGTAAAGACCGAGCGGCTATTCACACAAGAAACGAAAAATGAGCATTTAATCTAAATATGTGTATTTTTATGCTCAATAAAGGCTCAAAACTCACTTTTTGTGGGAATGGGTTTTTAGTGTGACCAAGCATATATAATCGAATTTTAGCTAGACTTGTTATACCGGTTCATAATTTTCTTATGTTAGTTCTTTTTATCACGACGCTATCGGTTGTAAGTTTGTAAAAATATAACCCTTTTATAACTTGTTATTCCCAACTTAAACTAAGACAAGTAAATAATAAAAAAAAATGAAAAAGTTTTTGAAAAAATTTGGGGTGTTTAGCGGTTCCAATAGAGTTTTGTGTAAGGCTTGTTTTAGGATTTTGCAAAATTCCAAGGTTTTAACATCCCCCCCACACTTAATTTACACATTGTCCTCAATGTGTCCAAAAATAAAGTTTTTGGTTGATTAGAATATGTAAAAGTGTGTTTAAAAACAAAGATTTGTGTTACTGGCGCTCTGGACACGGCCCCGTGTTGACCGGGCACGGCCCCGTGGTCAAGTGCCAGTAACAAAAATTATAGAAGTGAGACAGAAGCCTGGACACGGGGGCGTGTTCGCTGAACACGGCCCGTGTCCAGTTACCTGAACTGGGTGATTTCCTGCAGGGGGCTCAGCACGGGGCCGTGTTGGTTGGGCACGGCCCGTGTGGAGCCTTCTGTTATGGAGATTTTTGTCGGTTTGTTCTGTTCTTCTGCATGGTTCCATTTTTTCTCGTTCCCTTTTTCATCCATTACCACCACGAGCCCATAAATCATAAAAACCATCATAACATTGCTAATAGAGAGATAATACATAAAAAAAAATTACATAGATAGTAAGCTTATGGAGTTCTAGCCCTATGTTTTATTTTAATGTTAGCAAAATTTCCAAGAATCTACTGATCTTGGTTAGATAAGGCTTTGTAGAGCTCCATCTTTCGGACACGTTTTTCCTCATATGTCGGCAAGCCACTCCTCTACCTCCCTTGGAAGGAGGAAGGAAGGCTCGTTTGCATTTGTTTGAGGAGTTTCAACTTCCGCCGGGACTTCTTGTGGGATTTCCATAGGAGGTTCCGCGGGGATGTCTCCCCACCCGGTAGGGTTGTTAATACCGAGTGCTAAGTTCCAGTCTTGTTGTGGAAGGACTGGTTCCATGGGAGGTGCCACCAAAATGTTTAACCTTTGGTGCAAAAGGTTAATCTCTTGGAAGCTGCTTTCCAATCCCATCGTAAGATCGTTGATACGGTCAATGAGGACCTCCTCTACGGACGTCATTTCGTCGAGAGCCTCTCTTAGTGCTATCACGTAGTGCACAAGTGTGGCTTCAACGGAGGGCCTCCTTCCCCTTCGGCTGTTTGAGGAATGAACGGATGATGTTTCGCTGTTTTCACTCGCCATTCTACGAAAAATAAACCAAAAATAGTTTATAAGACTAAACAGTTTCTGGACACGGCCCCGTGCTCATTGAGCACGGCCCCGTGTTCATCTTTCTGCAGAATTTTGGAGCAAGGAATCTTGGGTTTTTAAGTTATTTTCTGGGTTTATGCAAGCTTTTTGTCAGCAAATAACTTTAAACAATGTTACATAACATGTTTTTACCAAGATTCTATGATCAAAACTCATTGTTCCCTACCACAAAGATTGAAAATTCAAACTTTTCATGGTAGTTCTTGAAGAAAGATGAAGAAGAAGGAAATGTCTAGAAGAGGAAAGGACAAGATGGTTTGTTGGAAACTTCTTTTAGACTTACCTAGGATTGTTTGAGAGAAGATTCCTTCAAATCTCTGTCCCCAAGTTGGTCCAAATGTGCAGGATTTTTGGCTGCATTTATAGAAAACGACAGCCTGCTGGACACGGCCCCGTGTCCGCTGGACACGGCCCCGTGTGCAGAGAAAATTCTGACACAGTTTGTCCGTATTCTGACGTCATGATCAGAAGGGAATCTTTTGATGGACACGGGGGCGTGTTGGCCGAGCACGGCCCCGTGTCGGAAAGCTGATTTATGAAGTTTTGTCTTTATTAAGGAGCTAATTCTTATCGGGTGGCTCCTGACTTGTTGGAACAACCCCAAAGTGCCTAAGATACCTTAATTGTCCTATACTAAGGCGAGAACGCAAGAGGTTGTCGGTGAGGGTAATTCCTATTTTCATTCTAGGTGGACAAGTCCAACCCTTTCCCGGGCTCTCGTTAAAGAAGGTGTATGCCGAATCGCTCAGGTCTATGTATGCACCGAACGAGGTCGATGGGGAGTCCTTCACGGCACAATCGGCACGGGGACGACTATCGACCACGTCTTGTCTAGGAAGAAAGGTATTTTCGGGAGCAACGAGGTTGTCAGAATGCGGTTCCAACATTTCCTCATGGTCATCATCTTGGGATGGATCTAAGAAATCCTTCCTAAGTTCTTTTGACCAATTTAGAAGTAGTTCTTCTAGTTGAAATAGCTCGTCAAGGAGCATATCTCCTAGAATATCCGGTTGGGCGCATTCGAGGGAGAAATAGTGTTTATTTTTACTTTCGCCCCTCTTAAGGCTACAAGGAATTGGTGGGTCTATATAGTGTGGCCTATAAGTGAGGAAGAAACATTTTAATTCCTCGTGTTCGCCCCCACATAATTGACACCACAAACCATAAGAGTGCCGAAAGTAAAAAGAATCACTATTACTCATGGTTGTATCAGAAGTTACCAACCGCCGGGATCAAACGGTTCTGTTTTCAGTAACTGAATCTTGGGCACGGGGGCGTGTTGAGTGGACACGGCCCCGTGTTCAGCCTACTGTCTGATATAAAACAGGATTGCCAGTTCCAATGATTGGGCACGGGGGCGTGTTCAGCGGGCACGGCCCCGTGCTGAGCTCTGCAGAAGCTGAAAAATCAAAAAAAAATCCTAAAAATTAAAGAAAAATAAAAAGATGATTAGGCCGTTGATTCCTAACTTTCTTAAAATCCTTGTGTCCCCGGCAGCGGCGCCAAAAACTTGATGCGTGTTAGTGTATATATGTTTTTAAATGTTTATTTAAGCCCTTTTTACACTTTTAGCCAAGTTTTAAATTTATAAAACACGATATTTACTAACACTAAGCACACATATGGGCAAGTGCACCCATCGTGAACGTAGTATAGTGTTGGTAAGATACCGAGGTCGTCCAAGGACACAAGAGCTTTTAATACCGGTTTATCCTCAACGTCTAATCAAATCAAAAAGTTAGAAAAATGTTTTAAACTAAGAAAAATAAAAACTAACTAAATGCTGAAAAATAAAATAAATAAAAAACAGATAGACAAGATGAATCACTTGGATCCGACACGTGTATTAGTATAACCTTTGATTATTTTCGCACTTTTGCACTTGTTTAAGAGATTATCTTAGTTATTGTAGTAGGCCCCTTTTTCGAAGGTGACGTTACCCTCAACCCAGTAGTTTGAGTCAGCAAGGATACAATCCTAAAGGGTCGGATTATTGAAAGATAATGAATTAAGTTATTAATGCAAATTATGGTAGGCCCCGTTTTCGGCGGTGACGTTACCCTCGGCTAAGTAGTCTGAGTCAGCAGGGATACAGTCCTAAATAGCCGGGTTATAGTATTAATAGTAGTTAGCTTATGAGGGGGTCAAAGAGTTTGGATCCCCGCCATCCAATACCTATGGGCATTGAAGGAGATCCTACTAAATTTGACCCAGGTCCCAAGCAGGACCTCTAAACGCTGAACAAGGGCAAGACCTTTACCAAACCGTTCCCTTAACCCCCGACCAGGTAGCCAACATACCTCCATATAGACCGTGGAGATATGAATGGTGAAAATCTTTTATTTTATATAGACAGTAAAATAATGCCAAGACACCACGGACAAACGATAAGGAAAGATCACCTTCAACATAAGTAACTAGTTATTAAAGTCATTAATACAAAACCAAATAAAAAGTGCAAAAGATTAAAAATAAAAAGTATTATACTAAACACTTGTCTTCACCAAGTGATGTAAGAGACTTAGGCAAACATGGCCTTGATTGTCAAGAACTCTTACGATCAATCTTGGATCCCGAGACGACTCACACACTCTATGATGGACAATGGATGATGGTGGTGGATGATGGTGTTATGGTGGTGATGGGTGGTGGATGAAGTGTGAGAGAGGTGGTGTGCCAAGGGATGAGAGAGAATGAAACCAAGCTCCTCTATTTATAGGCTGAACAGAACGCTGGACACGGCCCCGTGTCCGCTGGACACGGCCCCGTGCCCGTCTGACATTCTCTCTCTTCATTAATTGTAATTGCGAATTACAATTAATGCGCCTGCTGTACTTTCAACACGCCCCCGTGTCCGCTGAGCACGGCCCCGTGGTGAGCAATGGAAGCTTCTACTGGTTTGTCTTTTCTGCTGCTTCCTGGGCACGCCCCCGTGTTCACTGGACACGGGGCGTGTTCAGACTTCTGTTCTCTTCTCTTTGTCTTGGGAGGTGCCGTTGAGGGTCCGGGCAGTTTACTTTTGTTCCTTTTCTTGTATTTATGGTAGAATTAGTGGTCTTTTTGCTTCTTTTGTGATTTTGAGCTCATTTCATCCTGAAAATACAAAAGGAAGACAAAAACACTCTTTTTCCAACATTAGTACTTAAAAAGGGTTAGTTTTATGCCTTAATTGATGTGTTTTATATGTTGCATTTTACACACATCAAATACCCCCACACTTGAACTTTTGCTTGTCCTCAAGCAAAACTCTTTTAATGTGGCTTACACTCCCAAATGGAATAGGTAGAAGAGAAGTTTTAACTTGTCCTAGAGTGTCGGGAATCCAAGGTTTGTATAGGTTCTATTTTTATTTTATTTACAATCTTATTCGTCGTGGCTTATTTTGAACTTTTCATAAGATAAACTACTTATTTGGGCATAGCATGCCTTATTAAAATTCCATTTATATACAAGTTCACATACCTCACGGGAGATCACTCAATCACTCGGCCGAAGGTGTATATTTAAGTGAATCGCTCGAGAGCGGCACGGATTTACATTCTCCATATGCTTGCCAAGCGATCAATCCTCCTCCTTTTTAACTTTTTACCTTTGTAAATATCAAGAGGTCTTTTGGGGTGAAGGCTTGGGTTTAAAGGTGGGTGGTTGGTTAGTGGTTAGTAAAAAGGGCGAAAATCGTAACAAGTGTCGGTTTTCGTGAAATACCTTATTTTTGGTGACATTTATTTTTGAAGTATTTCTCCAAACAAGCTTTTTTGTAGCTTATGTTTGTTTTTGACTTCATTTTTTTTTTTTTTTTCGTCACGTAAAGGGTATGTTTATGAAAAACCGAGTTTGTTACTAAAATAAAGGTGAAAAAATGAAAAAGGTTTTTGGTGGGTAAAAAAAATTGTTTTGGGGGTAATGAAATGAAAGGTTTAGGCTCAAAGGGGTTTTCTAGGGGGATTTTGGGTAGGTAAGAAAATGAAAAATAATGGTTTTGAAAGAAAAATAGTTAGTCCTAATGCCTCCATCATTTACTTACTTGGGTTTAAGTTGGTAAGGACCGGGAATGTATCGTCGTGGCAAGTTCTAGATTTGTAAAGACCGAGCGGCTATTCACACAAGAAACGAAAAATGAGCATTTAATCTAAATATGTGTATTTTTATGCTCAATAAAGGCTCAAAACTCACTTTTTGTGGGAATGGGTTTTTAGTGTGACCAAGCATATATAATCGAATTTTAGCTAGACTTGTTATACCGGTTCATAATTTTCTTATGTTAGTTCTTTTTATCACGACGCTATCGGTTGTAAGTTTGTAAAAATATAACCCTTTTATAACTTGTTATTCCCAACTTAAACTAAGACAAGTAAATAATAAAAAAAAAATGAAAAAGTTTTTGAAAAAATTTGGGGTGTTTAGCGGTTCCAATAGAGTTTTGTGTAAGGCTTGTTTTAGGATTTTGCAAAATTCCAAGGTTTTAACATCCCCCCCACACTTAATTTACACATTGTCCTCAATGTGTCCAAAAATAAAGTTTTTGGTTGATTAGAATATGTAAAAGTGTGTTTAAAAACAAAGATTTGTGTTACTGGCGCTCTGGACACGGCCCCGTGTTGACCGGGCACGGCCCCGTGGTCAAGTGCCAGTAACAAAAATTATAGAAGTGAGACAGAAGCCTGGACACGGGGGCGTGTTCGCTGAACACGGCCCGTGTCCAGTTACCTGAACTGGGTGATTTCCTGCAGGGGGCTCAGCACGGGGCCGTGTTGGTTGGGCACGGCCCGTGTGGAGCCTTCTGTTATGGAGATTTTTGTCGGTTTGTTCTGTTCTTCTGCATGGTTCCATTTTTTCTCGTTCCCTTTTTCATCCATTACCACCACGAGCCCATAAATCATAAAAACCATCATAACATTGCTAATAGAGAGATAATACATAAAAAAAAATTACATAGATAGTAAGCTTATGGAGTTCTAGCCCTATGTTTTATTTTAATGTTAGCAAAATTTCCAAGAATCTACTGATCTTGGTTAGATAAGGCTTTGTAGAGCTCCATCTTTCGGACACGTTTTTCCTCATATGTCGGCAAGCCACTCCTCTACCTCCCTTGGAAGGAGGAAGGAAGGCTCGTTTGCATTTGTTTGAGGAGTTTCAACTTCCGCCGGGACTTCTTGTGGGATTTCCATAGGAGGTTCCGCGGGGATGTCTCCCCACCCGGTAGGGTTGTTAATACCGAGTGCTAAGTTCCAGTCTTGTTGTGGAAGGACTGGTTCCATGGGAGGTGCCACCAAAATGTTTAACCTTTGGTGCAAAAGGTTAATCTCTTGGAAGCTGCTTTCCAATCCCATCGTAAGATCGTTGATACGGTCAATGAGGACCTCCTCTACGGACGTCATTTCGTCGAGAGCCTCTCTTAGTGCTATCACGTAGTGCACAAGTGTGGCTTCAACGGAGGGCCTCCTTCCCCTTCGGCTGTTTGAGGAATGAACGGATGATGTTTCGCTGTTTTCACTCGCCATTCTACGAAAAATAAACCAAAAATAGTTTATAAGACTAAACAGTTTCTGGACACGGCCCCGTGCTCATTGAGCACGGCCCCGTGTTCATCTTTCTGCAGAATTTTGGAGCAAGGAATCTTGGGTTTTTAAGTTATTTTCTGGGTTTATGCAAGCTTTTTGTCAGCAAATAACTTTAAACAATGTTACATAACATGTTTTTACCAAGATTCTATGATCAAAACTCATTGTTCCCTACCACAAAGATTGAAAATTCAAACTTTTCATGGTAGTTCTTGAAGAAAGATGAAGAAGAAGGAAATGTCTAGAAGAGGAAAGGACAAGATGGTTTGTTGGAAACTTCTTTTAGACTTACCTAGGATTGTTTGAGAGAAGATTCCTTCAAATCTCTGTCCCCAAGTTGGTCCAAATGTGCAGGATTTTTGGCTGCATTTATAGAAAACGACAGCCTGCTGGACACGGCCCCGTGTCCGCTGGACACGGCCCCGTGTGCAGAGAAAATTCTGACACAGTTTGTCCGTATTCTGACGTCATGATCAGAAGGGAATCTTTTGATGGACACGGGGGCGTGTTGGCCGAGCACGGCCCCGTGTCGGAAAGCTGATTTATGAAGTTTTGTCTTTATTAAGGAGCTAATTCTTATCGGGTGGCTCCTGACTTGTTGGAACAACCCCAAAGTGCCTAAGATACCTTAATTGTCCTATACTAAGGCGAGAACGCAAGAGGTTGTCGGTGAGGGTAATTCCTATTTTCATTCTAGGTGGACAAGTCCAACCCTTTCCCGGGCTCTCGTTAAAGAAGGTGTATGCCGAATCGCTCAGGTCTATGTATGCACCGAACGAGGTCGATGGGGAGTCCTTCACGGCACAATCGGCACGGGGACGACTATCGACCACGTCTTGTCTAGGAAGAAAGGTATTTTCGGGAGCAACGAGGTTGTCAGAATGCGGTTCCAACATTTCCTCATGGTCATCATCTTGGGATGGATCTAAGAAATCCTTCCTAAGTTCTTTTGACCAATTTAGAAGTAGTTCTTCTAGTTGAAATAGCTCGTCAAGGAGCATATCTCCTAGAATATCCGGTTGGGCGCATTCGAGGGAGAAATAGTGTTTATTTTTACTTTCGCCCCTCTTAAGGCTACAAGGAATTGGTGGGTCTATATAGTGTGGCCTATAAGTGAGGAAGAAACATTTTAATTCCTCGTGTTCGCCCCCACATAATTGACACCACAAACCATAAGAGTGCCGAAAGTAAAAAGAATCACTATTACTCATGGTTGTATCAGAAGTTACCAACCGCCGGGATCAAACGGTTCTGTTTTCAGTAACTGAATCTTGGGCACGGGGGCGTGTTGAGTGGACACGGCCCCGTGTTCAGCCTACTGTCTGATATAAAACAGGATTGCCAGTTCCAATGATTGGGCACGGGGGCGTGTTCAGCGGGCACGGCCCCGTGCTGAGCTCTGCAGAAGCTGAAAAATCAAAAAAAAATCCTAAAAATTAAAGAAAAATAAAAAGATGATTAGGCCGTTGATTCCTAACTTTCTTAAAATCCTTGTGTCCCCGGCAGCGGCGCCAAAAACTTGATGCGTGTTAGTGTATATATGTTTTTAAATGTTTATTTAAGCCCTTTTTACACTTTTAGCCAAGTTTTAAATTTATAAAACACGATATTTACTAACACTAAGCACACATATGGGCAAGTGCACCCATCGTGAACGTAGTATAGTGTTGGTAAGATACCGAGGTCGTCCAAGGACACAAGAGCTTTTAATACCGGTTTATCCTCAACGTCTAATCAAATCAAAAAGTTAGAAAAATGTTTTAAACTAAGAAAAATAAAAACTAACTAAATGCTGAAAAATAAAATAAATAAAAAACAGATAGACAAGATGAATCACTTGGATCCGACACGTGTATTAGTATAACCTTTGATTATTTTCGCACTTTTGCACTTGTTTAAGAGATTATCTTAGTTATTGTAGTAGGCCCCTTTTTCGAAGGTGACGTTACCCTCAACCCAGTAGTTTGAGTCAGCAAGGATACAATCCTAAAGGGTCGGATTATTGAAAGATAATGAATTAAGTTATTAATGCAAATTATGGTAGGCCCCGTTTTCGGCGGTGACGTTACCCTCGGCTAAGTAGTCTGAGTCAGCAGGGATACAGTCCTAAATAGCCGGGTTATAGTATTAATAGTAGTTAGCTTATGAGGGGGTCAAAGAGTTTGGATCCCCGCCATCCAATACCTATGGGCATTGAAGGAGATCCTACTAAATTTGACCCAGGTCCCAAGCAGGACCTCTAAACGCTGAACAAGGGCAAGACCTTTACCAAACCGTTCCCTTAACCCCCGACCAGGTAGCCAACATACCTCCATATAGACCGTGGAGATATGAATGGTGAAAATCTTTTATTTTATATAGACAGTAAAATAATGCCAAGACACCACGGACAAACGATAAGGAAAGATCACCTTCAACATAAGTAACTAGTTATTAAAGTCATTAATACAAAACCAAATAAAAAGTGCAAAAGATTAAAAATAAAAAGTATTATACTAAACACTTGTCTTCACCAAGTGATGTAAGAGACTTAGGCAAACATGGCCTTGATTGTCAAGAACTCTTACGATCAATCTTGGATCCCGAGACGACTCACACACTCTATGATGGACAATGGATGATGGTGGTGGATGATGGTGTTATGGTGGTGATGGGTGGTGGATGAAGTGTGAGAGAGGTGGTGTGCCAAGGGATGAGAGAGAATGAAACCAAGCTCCTCTATTTATAGGCTGAACAGAACGCTGGACACGGCCCCGTGTCCGCTGGACACGGCCCCGTGCCCGTCTGACATTCTCTCTCTTCATTAATTGTAATTGCGAATTACAATTAATGCGCCTGCTGTACTTTCAACACGCCCCCGTGTCCGCTGAGCACGGCCCCGTGGTGAGCAATGGAAGCTTCTACTGGTTTGTCTTTTCTGCTGCTTCCTGGGCACGCCCCCGTGTTCACTGGACACGGGGCGTGTTCAGACTTCTGTTCTCTTCTCTTTGTCTTGGGAGGTGCCGTTGAGGGTCCGGGCAGTTTACTTTTGTTCCTTTTCTTGTATTTATGGTAGAATTAGTGGTCTTTTTGCTTCTTTTGTGATTTTGAGCTCATTTCATCCTGAAAATACAAAAGGAAGACAAAAACACTCTTTTTCCAACATTAGTACTTAAAAAGGGTTAGTTTTATGCCTTAATTGATGTGTTTTATATGTTGCATTTTACACACATCAATTAGATAGCAAGGCATAATTTGAATAAAGTGGTCAAGTTTTACTAAAATAAATATTGCGTAATACGATTATGAGGTAAGTTTCTAGGAATAGGAACATGAATAATCTTTCTAATTAAAGCAAGCTTTAAAACGCGAGGCGTTACAGTCTCCCCTGCTTTAGGAAATTTCGTCCCGAAATTTATTTAAGAGGAAGACTTGAAAAAGTTTTTGCAAAAATGGAGACTTGAAAATTTTGAAATGTAAAAAGTATGAAATTTTGAAGAATGACAAGATAGGTTTGCAAAGAAGTTCGTTTGTCTAAAATGATTTGAGGTACCAAACATAATTGGAAACGTATAGTTGCGTATATGGAATTGAACGCTTGACTCTTAATAAAGGAATGCAAGTATAAGAATGGCATATGTATTAGATGGACGAAGGTAGTGTGCTAAGATGGAGTCTCGTCATGGATAATCGGATATAATGCGTTTGTGAGTTGTTTAAAGTTTGAATTAGGTCTAAAAGGTCTACAAAACACTGAATTTCTCATGGCACGTCTTACGAAAGTTTGGTAACATGATGAAAACACTTATATATAAGAAGTACCAGCGGCGTATCCACCATGTTTTGACCATGTTACGTCCGTTTCGTATTCGGTGTCATGTTACGCTCCGTGTTTTACCATACACAGTAGTACACTCTATGGTTTTCATACGCCCATCACTATAATCCCGTGTGCACCCGCGATTATTTTGATCGTCGCATGATCCGCATAGCTTGTACTAGTTGTGTATGAATCAGGGTATACATAATTTAAAAATAAGAACATGTACGTATAAGAATATAGTGTATAAGCAAGTCCATGCTTAAGTATGTATGAGACCCACACAAGCGAATCACTCGGATTACGCTCGCGTATAGGTACGAATGTATGAAAAGTATGAGCATAAGTACAAACGACAATGATTACGTATATGGTATTAATTGAAGCATAACGAATTTAAGCATATAAAAACAATCAAAAGGTTGAGTACGTAAAAAAACGAATGGTATAAATGAAACTGTCATGAGATATCGACTAAAACAGTTATGCGTGACGTATTTGTAAAGAACGGAAATGCTACTCTTGTTTTAGAAGAATTTACGTAAGTCGAAAATGGTCGGTCCTATGAAGTTTCCTTGCACACGTGTTTTGTAATTGGAAGGAAGTATTGAGTGGTGTATGTATAAAAGGCTTTTGAAAATAAGGTTCTTACATTGAAATAAGAAATTGGAATTTTGGAGGTTCTTGTGAAAACGTTACTTCTTAAAAGAAATTTAGAATAATGAACTTAGTAATTATTGAAAAAAAAATATTTTAACAAATGATTCGTTGATGTTGAAAAGAGTCTTTGGTAAAACGATCATATAATATCTATAAGATCTTATAAGTATACAAGAAAGTTGGTTTGAATTTCAATTGAGAATGAAAGTCTTTAGTACGGTGGTATAACGTGAGTGTGTGTTTTAGTGATTAAGTCGAATATGAAGTTCATGGGCAAGAGATTCATTGGACCGATTACATTGATAGGTAGCATTTCGTAAGGTTTTGAAATTCAGGTAATAAAATGTTTTAAGACATGATTAAGAATCTCGTGTATATGAGTTGAGTGAAAATAGATTGTAGGATAAGAAATACGTTTGATAAAACAATGCATTTTTGAAATCGGTATAAGTAGGTATTTTGAATAATGATAAACGATTTAGGTATAAAACATGATCGGTTTGCATAATAAGAAATTTTGAAGGAAAATGTTTGGTAACGATCACCTAGGTAAGGGAATCACCCCTAACTCGTTGGTGAGGTTGTTTTAAGAAAAGGGGAGTGGAGTTAATCGTCAAGGTAAGGAAGTCACTCCTATCTCGATGATATGTATCCACTTGTCGTTATAAGGAAAATGAATTTAAATTATATGAAATCATGCATATGTATAAATGTATGGAAAGATTCAATATGATGCGTGTGTGAGAAAAAAATATCGAAAGAAAAATCGAATTTGAAAGATTGCATCGTATAAAATAAGTAGTAGAACACATGTTTGATTAAAATTTGGGATGGTTCCAAAGCGGAACGTTGACTAACCAAAGTGGTCGAAAAGTCTTTCGAATTTGAGGAGCATGCTTTGGCCTAATAGGTGAAATACTCTCGCCGACAAGTCGGTTAACGGCATTTACCCTTCCGGTTACTACATGTCCCCACTTTAATTGAAATTTCGAGACTTGGCGAGATTTATGAAAATCAAGGAGTGGAACTAGTCGACAAGGTGCGGGTTTCACCCCTAACTTGGCGATTTAGTATCCTAAGTGTGGTTGGTACTCGTCGAGTCAAAATTCGAATTCAACACCTTGACGAGGGTCCACTAGAATTAAAAATTTGAACTTCTCCATCAAGGTGAGGATTTCACTCCTAACTTGATGGTGGATTTCATGTAAAATAAAAAGTAGATGGATTGAGGGAATTTCACCAAATTGTGGGTTTCAGCCCTATTTTGGTGAAGTCGTCTCGTTTGTGTAATATGATTGGTTTTGATGTTAGTATAAATGAGTAAAACACGTAAGCTCAAAATAGTAATAACAAGTATAAGCATAATAAGTATTGCAAGAAATAATACGAAAAGGCATTTCAAGGATAGCACATAAGGATGAAATAATGCAACAAGTATTAACAAACAAAGCAAGTATTAACACGAAAGTGGCATATATGTTTAAAAGGCCAAAAGCAAGTAAATAAGGAGTAAATAATGTATCATGCAAGTGGTTCAAGCAAAATATAAGAATAAGGCTCTAGAACAATAGACTAGGTTAAAGCATTCCTACTTTTCCTAATTCCCTATAGTTGTGGCTCTGATACCAATCTGTCACACCCCAACCAATGGCGGAAACATCGGGATGAGACGAAGTGTGAAGATTGCTAGAGACATCATAACGCTATTTGTGACAATATTTAATAAACCGATTTCATTTCATAATTCATTTGTCAACATTACAAAGAAATCAAATAACGTCAAGTTTAAAAGAAATACAATACAACATAATCAAAATTGATATAACGATTAAACCTAAACGTCTATATGTGTATCTAGGCATCAACGCTACTTCATTTCATAGCATCATCATCCTCAACCTGTAACATGTTTAAAATAAAGTTCAATGCAAAAGCAAAGGCGAGTATACAAGTTTAAGCATAAGTATAAGTATAAGTATAAAAGTTTAAAACGAATCCACATGGCAACTTAGTCTATACGAGATCAACCTAGCGTGGCATGCAATATTTCTAGCCAACCTCTGTTTACGCAAGAAAGTTTAATTAATTCAACATGACCCAAGTTTAAGGGGGCGGTGCGTTACTCCTATAGCGCTATACATGTCGAAGGGAGGCTCGAGAGAGCTAATGACTAAAACATATCACATAAGTATGGTCCACGTAAGCATCAAGTATCATAACATAGTATTCATGTATAAGGATTGTTTTGTGCATTGCATAAAGAATAAGTTTAAGTGTAGTTTAATAGTAAATGTAACACCCTAACACGTAATTAACGAAAGTCGCAGCGGAAGTTCATGCTATAAAAATTCTTTCATTATAAACCTTACGTCTTACTTGAAAGTTCACTTTTAAAATAACTCTTTTATATCGAATACAACAAACTAACTCAATTATAGAATAAATCATAGCTTATGTACAACAAATTTACATCCTTAGACAACCCCGTACAATCCCTTAAGTGACTCGGTCTTCAATCTTTATTCCTTGATGATCCTCCGTGACCCGCACAACCTACATTCACCACATACATTCAAAAACATTAGCACACAATGTATAAACTAGATCATTCGCATACACTTCACATCTCGTCCTTTATCAAACTTCAAGCATTTCATCTGCGTATCCATTTCCTGGCGAGGCTTCATGAATGTACCTGCATTACTTATCATTCTCAAGGTACACCATTAATAACATTAATCCTCAATGTGTCTAAATCATACACATATATGTACTTTCATACCCACGTACATATACATCTTACATACGTACATATACTCATACATATCATTAAGCATAACTACATATCCTACTACATACGTACACTTGGAGTTATAAATATACCTACGTGTATGCCTACATACATGCTTACATAACTTCTACATACGTATACAAATACATACAAACACACAAACTTGCTTATCTACATATATACATACTTTAACGAACACGTACTAGATCACGCGTACCTCTTACCTAATCATACATTATTAACGTGGGTCTTAGACTTAGCTTTATAGCCCATAAACATCCAAGGAACCTTCAAAAATCATGTTTGGAAAGTCCGCCGTAGCCCACGGATATCAAACCGAAGCCCACGGTACATAAATTAACTTAAATAACAAGATTTCAGCTTTTGGGACTTGGGAAGGCCGTCACCGACGCCCCTAGGGCCGTCGGCGACGGGCCTTGCATTTACCCGTAGCCCAAAAACCCGTAGACAGGTAATTAACCCGTCAGCACAAAAACTGATTTTCCCTTGCCCGTCGGCGACGGCCCCCTACCCGTCGGCGACGCCCTCTAGATTTTGCAGTTTTCTGCAGAATCGTTTCGTCGTCCGTACGCACTAAAACGCGCGTAACTTTTGAACCGTTTACCCGTTTGACCTCCCGTTTCTTCCTACATGCTTGTAAATTCACATTCTATCATATGAACTTAAAATCCCATATCCGGATTAAGGAAATTCTTAACTTACACTATCGGCTTATTACCCTCTTACCCACAATTCGACCCGTTCATGCATTCATCAACGTAACTTGTTGTTTTACCATAAACACTTATAAACCTAATAATATCAGTGATATCTATCATAAAATAATAAGTTCTTAGACATTTTGCATCTTGTTAACACATTATCGTTCATATACTTAGTTTTGACCCGTTAAGGGTATTTGCGCGTTAAATGGTTTATGACATACCAAAACCATACTCTTCGCTTCCGTATTTGTCCAAGACATTATACTAATCTATAACTTGTTTCTAAAATACTTATTAAGATCGTTTGCCCAAAATACCCATCAAGGGCATTTTGGTCAACTTTAATCCCATCATTTACGACGAAAGACTTTCCTACATATTTAACCTCAAACATCATGTTTAATTAATTTCAACACTTTATTACTTACTTGAACTAAGAAGTGATTACGGAAATCACTTACCTTGTGCATCCGTGTTCATAACCGCTTCCTTGCCTCATCTTGACCCGTTAGCCTTCCATGCTTGGTCCATGCTAGTGTGGTTCCTATTCTTTCATGTCGTCATGCCATAATAATGTTAGTATTCATACTTATTCATATTAACATACATTTTTCCAACTCTTATCTACATTGACTTTCACTAACACGCATACGACATGATTTGTCAACCACTTAGATCATATTGATGACATCATATTAATTTCATACATAATGTTGTATAACACATACGACTATATGATCGCCTAGTCGCATACACAATATACACATACTTATGCTTTCTTAACTCTACATTCGACAACCGCATTGTTCGACATTCGCACAATCAAATTATCATCTTACATATGTACACGACATAATTCCAACATTATCACTTATCAATAAACTACGCATCTCACATTCGTACACATTTGCTCTTAATCACCATGAATCAAATGCATAAAGTATATGGCGAGCATTACATCATTGGGACATAAGGTACAAGTTCCTAATGCATAATTTTACCAAACCATACATTCAAATCCGAATTCTCATAATGACTCCACCTTAAGCATACTTAACTTATTATTTTGCTAACGGCTACACCATAAGCACCTTCTATACATAATTACCCATAACCTTCATACAATTTCACAAATTTTGTTCTCTTAGGCATTTCATCGAACACTTGGCGGGTGTACTACTAACAAAACATTATGTACAAGCTTTTAAAGCGTGATTCCTACTAATTCTTCTCATAACTTATCCACAATCAATCAAGTTCATAACAATATTTCATCCTAACTAGGAACATATGGTTGTGACATCAATTATTCATAACAAGATCATTAACAACAACCAATTAACAAGTAGAAACCTCAAATTTCTAGCCATTCCTTGACATGCAAGTGGGTTTTGCTTAAATCCATGTTCATATTCGAAATCTAACATATCTTGATGTCTACACAGCCATAGTAACCATCATTCATACTAGATTTAACATTACATTCACGAATTACACTAAACCCACTAAATCAAACATCACCAAATTGCAAAATTCGACTTACTTGTTATTAGAAACGCTTACGGGATTAACATTCTTGGTTCATGCATCCAAATGGCCCTCAATTCCCTTTTCAATTTGATGAATTTAGGCTGATTAGGGTTTTGTTCTTCCCCTGCCCTTTCTCTCGATCGCACCACATACACCAAACACTGACTAAATTTTTAGTCAAGTGTTTTATTTATAACATCTTTCATTTTAACCCCCTATCTTTTAAAACATGGCATTTATTTCATTTTACTTACTAACTTGGTTACTTACTCATTATTTAACTCAATTTCATAACCTATTTGTTTTAACCAAGTTTTTAACTAGGTTTAATAACCTAGTTATTCCATTCCTTTCTTTTAAATGTGGTAACATACTAGTAACTAACGAACTCGAGTTTTTGGGGTGTTACAAGTCTACCCCCCTTAAATGAGGTTTCGTCCCCGAAACCTTTCTCATTCAAACTAGACCAATTACACTCTTACCCCTTTCAGGTTGTTCATTCACTATACTTACTACAACCTAAGCGCATTCGGGACCTTGGCAAAGGTTTTATTCATGCATGAACGTAATTGTACACATCGTTCATATGCCCTCATATTAAGTAAATTACTTTCATAATTATACTTATGTCCGACTCTTCTCCAGAGCTCTTATTAGTGTCTTTTACTTTATAATACTAGCTCTTAACACATAGCATTACTACGTTTCTTCCATCGAATTTATTCCAATTGTTTATATTTATTAATTGTACAAACCTAAGTATGCGGCTTGTTTCTAACTCCCTATTTAAGCATATTACATTCATATATTTGCTAATCAAAATAAATCGATTTACTTTATACTACTCATTCATCATATGCCATCTTTCATTTTGTTCAAATGAACATGGCCAACAAGCCGAGCATCAGAGTTAGCATTTCTTAACGATACTTCCCTTCTCATAAATTATATCATAATTTCCATAGTTACGGACATCCAGGTTCACTACCACCAGTTCGCATAAAAGTATTATTCAATTCGTAACTTTCTATTTAACATCCACAAGTTAAACCATTTACTAACCTCGCTAATTTGGAACAACCCAACGTGTAACAACCCGAGTTGACTTGCTCCTTCATGAATCCATAACTTAATAGGGCTGATCTTGTCCATCGGGTGTCATAAGCTTTCATTCTTGAGCATTCTTTCACCGTCCTAGGTAGTTTTATCGCATCGTGATTCCTGCCAATCTCATTATAAAATTAGGGGTTTACACATTCCATTCAATTTCATTCAGGCATGATGTTTATCACATCGCCTTATTTATATATTAATACTTTCTCAATTCCTTCGTAAGACATTAGTGTGTTAGACCTATTCATAACGGGTCAATACATGGCCATTTCTTAACATATCATTCTTATTATTTGACACGTTCTTGACGGGTAGATACATAACCATTATTTCGTAATTCTATAACTCATTTGGTGTACTACTCTACACATTTCCTTTCTTCTCTCTCATACATTCGTTATTGCATTCACGACCACCCGTTCTAAACGGATGGTACCTTATCCTTACTCGACTTGTTCGACTTGAACCGGTCGACTTGCATAGCTTATCATAGCATTCGCTATCATAACCAAATCCGCCAGGGATTTGCATCACTCTTATCCTTCATTCCTTGAATCCGTCTAGCGGATTCAAGCATTGCATTCGCATATTTCGTTCCTTGAATCCGTCTCGCGGATTCAAGCATTGCATTCACATCTTTCATTCCTTGAATCCGTCTCGCGGATTCAAACATTGCATTCACATCTTTCGTTCTTACAAGGTACTCTCAATCCCCCGAGAGTTTACTACCCATTTCACCCACACGCCTAGCTGCTACCAAACTCTATCGGACATACCTGTAATAATTATCACGGTCTCACGAACGTCATACGTTTCTTGTGTACTGGCCAGGTACACATTCCACGTACTAGTTTCGTGCCTTCGCGTAATTGCCACCTTATGTCCGAAGAATTTAGTTTCGGCTCGTGTAACCTTTTCAAAACTTATTTATCATGTCGTTATTATATTTTGCTAAAAATTTTCTTTCACTTGCTTAATTATACCATTTCATATGCCCACACGTTAGGTTTACGTACCTGGGGTCAATTCGCCTTTTTACTTGCCTTGATGTCGGTCCTAGACCGCATCCACAGATCATCCCTTCCAAACGATTGCGCTTACCCTTCATATAACATACTATTAATTTCCTTCAATTACATAAGTTAATACATACTTACATTTACTTTTACCTTTAGGCCTTGATCGAGTCTTGGATTGTACGGGTTCCTTATCATAAGAGCACACAAGTTTGAGTTCAAGTACTTACTTTCTCGTACTTGATTCTCTCAAACCAGGGCTCTGATACCAACTTGTAACACCCTAACACGTAATTAACGAAAGTCGCAGCGGAAGTTCATGCTATAAAAATTCTTTCATTATAAACCTTACGTCTTACTTGAAAGTTCACTTTTAAAATAACTCTTTTATATCGAATACAACAAACTAACTCAATTATAGAATAAATCATAGCTTATGTACAACAAATTTACATCCTTAGACAACCCCGTACAATCCCTTAAGTGACTCGGTCTTCAATCTTTATTCCTTGATGATCCTCCGTGACCCGCACAACCTACATTCACCACATACATTCAAAAACATTAGCACACAATGTATAAACTAGATCATTCGCATACACTTCACATCTCGTCCTTTATCAAACTTCAAGCATTTCATCTGCGTATCCATTTCCTGGCGAGGCTTCATGAATGTACCTGCATTACTTATCATTCTCAAGGTACACCATTAATAACATTAATCCTCAATGTGTCTAAATCATACACATATATGTACTTTCATACCCACGTACATATACATCTTACATACGTACATATACTCATACATATCATTAAGCATAACTACATATCCTACTACATACGTACACTTGGAGTTATAAATATACCTACGTGTATGCCTACATACATGCTTACATAACTTCTACATACGTATACAAATACATACAAACACACAAACTTGCTTATCTACATATATACATACTTTAACGAACACGTACTAGATCACGCGTACCTCTTACCTAATCATACATTATTAACGTGGGTCTTAGACTTAGCTTTATAGCCCATAAACATCCAAGGAACCTTCAAAAATCATGTTTGGAAAGTCCGCCGTAGCCCACGGATATCAAACCGAAGCCCACGGTACATAAATTAACTTAAATAACAAGATTTCAGCTTTTGGGACTTGGGAAGGCCGTCACCGACGCCCCTAGGGCCGTCGGCGACGGGCCTTGCATTTACCCGTAGCCCAAAAACCCGTAGACAGGTAATTAACCCGTCAGCACAAAAACTGATTTTCCCTTGCCCGTCGGCGACGGCCCCCTACCCGTCGGCGACGCCCTCTAGATTTTGCAGTTTTCTGCAGAATCGTTTCGTCGTCCGTACGCACTAAAACGCGCGTAACTTTTGAACCGTTTACCCGTTTGACCTCCCGTTTCTTCCTACATGCTTGTAAATTCACATTCTATCATATGAACTTAAAATCCCATATCCGGATTAAGGAAATTCTTAACTTACACTATCGGCTTATTACCCTCTTACCCACAATTCGACCCGTTCATGCATTCATCAACGTAACTTGTTGTTTTACCATAAACACTTATAAACCTAATAATATCAGTGATATCTATCATAAAATAATAAGTTCTTAGACATTTTGCATCTTGTTAACACATTATCGTTCATATACTTTGTTTTGACCCGTTAAGGGTATTTGCGCGTTAAATGGTTTATGACATACCAAAACCATACTCTTCGCTTCCGTATTTGTCCAAGACATTATACTAATCTATAACTTGTTTCTAAAATACTTATTAAGATCGTTTGCCCAAAATACCCATCAAGGGCATTTTGGTCAACTTTAATCCCATCATTTACGACGAAAGACTTTCCTACATATTTAACCTCAAACATCATGTTTAATTAATTTCAACACTTTATTACTTACTTGAACTAAGAAGTGATTACGGAAATCACTTACCTTGTGCATCCGTGTTCATAACCGCTTCCTTGCCTCATCTTGACCCGTTAGCCTTCCATGCTTGGTCCATGCTAGTGTGGTTCCTATTCTTTCATGTCGTCATGCCATAATAATGTTAGTATTCATACTTATTCATATTAACATACATTTTTCCAACTCTTATCTACATTGACTTTCACTAACACGCATACGACATGATTTGTCAACCACTTAGATCATATTGATGACATCATATTAATTTCATACATAATGTTGTATAACACATACGACTATATGATCGCCTAGTCGCATACACAATATACACATACTTATGCTTTCTTAACTCTACATTCGACAACCGCATTGTTCGACATTCGCACAATCAAATTATCATCTTACATATGTACACGACATAATTCCAACATTATCACTTATCAATAAACTACGCATCTCACATTCGTACACATTTGCTCTTAATCACCATGAATCAAATGCATAAAGTATATGGCGAGCATTACATCATTGGGACATAAGGTACAAGTTCCTAATGCATAATTTTACCAAACCATACATTCAAATCCGAATTCTCATAATGACTCCACCTTAAGCATACTTAACTTATTATTTTGCTAACGGCTACACCATAAGCACCTTCTATACATAATTACCCATAACCTTCATACAATTTCACAAATTTTGTTCTCTTAGGCATTTCATCGAACACTTGGCGGGTGTACTACTAACAAAACATTATGTACAAGCTTTTAAAGCGTGATTCCTACTAATTCTTCTCATAACTTATCCACAATCAATCAAGTTCATAACAATATTTCATCCTAACTAGGAACATATGGTTGTGACATCAATTATTCATAACAAGATCATTAACAACAACCAATTAACAAGTAGAAACCTCAAATTTCTAGCCATTCCTTGACATGCAAGTGGGTTTTGCTTAAATCCATGTTCATATTCGAAATCTAACATATCTTGATGTCTACACAGCCATAGTAACCATCATTCATACTAGATTTAACATTACATTCACGAATTACACTAAACCCACTAAATCAAACATCACCAAATTGCAAAATTCGACTTACTTGTTATTAGAAACGCTTACGGGATTAACATTCTTGGTTCATGCATCCAAATGGCCCTCAATTCCCTTTTCAATTTGATGAATTTAGGCTGATTAGGGTTTTGTTCTTCCCCTGCCCTTTCTCTCGATCGCACCACATACACCAAACACTGACTAAATTTTTAGTCAAGTGTTTTATTTATAACATCTTTCATTTTAACCCCCTATCTTTTAAAACATGGCATTTATTTCATTTTACTTACTAACTTGGTTACTTACTCATTATTTAACTCAATTTCATAACCTATTTGTTTTAACCAAGTTTTTAACTAGGTTTAATAACCTAGTTATTCCATTCCTTTCTTTTAAATGTGGTAACATACTAGTAACTAACGAACTCGAGTTTTTGGGGTGTTACAAGTCTACCCCCCTTAAATGAGGTTTCGTCCCCGAAACCTTTCTCATTCAAACTAGACCAATTACACTCTTACCCCTTTCAGGTTGTTCATTCACTATACTTACTACAACCTAAGCGCATTCGGGACCTTGGCAAAGGTTTTATTCATGCATGAACGTAATTGTACACATCGTTCATATGCCCTCATATTAAGTAAATTACTTTCATAATTATACTTATGTCCGACTCTTCTCCAGAGCTCTTATTAGTGTCTTTTACTTTATAATACTAGCTCTTAACACATAGCATTACTACGTTTCTTCCATCGAATTTATTCCAATTGTTTATATTTATTAATTGTACAAACCTAAGTATGCGGCTTGTTTCTAACTCCCTATTTAAGCATATTACATTCATATATTTGCTAATCAAAATAAATCGATTTACTTTATACTACTCATTCATCATATGCCATCTTTCATTTTGTTCAAATGAACATGGCCAACAAGCCGAGCATCAGAGTTAGCATTTCTTAACGATACTTCCCTTCTCATAAATTATATCATAATTTCCATAGTTACGGACATCCAGGTTCACTACCACCAGTTCGCATAAAAGTATTATTCAATTCGTAACTTTCTATTTAACATCCACAAGTTAAACCATTTACTAACCTCGCTAATTTGGAACAACCCAACGTGTAACAACCCGAGTTGACTTGCTCCTTCATGAATCCATAACTTAATAGGGCTGATCTTGTCCATCGGGTGTCATAAGCTTTCATTCTTGAGCATTCTTTCACCGTCCTAGGTAGTTTTATCGCATCGTGATTCCTGCCAATCTCATTATAAAATTAGGGGTTTACACATTCCATTCAATTTCATTCAGGCATGATGTTTATCACATCGCCTTATTTATATATTAATACTTTCTCAATTCCTTCGTAAGACATTAGTGTGTTAGACCTATTCATAACGGGTCAATACATGGCCATTTCTTAACATATCATTCTTATTATTTGACACGTTCTTGACGGGTAGATACATAACCATTATTTCGTAATTCTATAACTCATTTGGTGTACTACTCTACACATTTCCTTTCTTCTCTCTCATACATTCGTTATTGCATTCACGACCACCCGTTCTAAACGGATGGTACCTTATCCTTACTCGACTTGTTCGACTTGAACCGGTCGACTTGCATAGCTTATCATAGCATTCGCTATCATAACCAAATCCGCCAGGGATTTGCATCACTCTTATCCTTCATTCCTTGAATCCGTCTAGCGGATTCAAGCATTGCATTCGCATATTTCGTTCCTTGAATCCGTCTCGCGGATTCAAGCATTGCATTCACATCTTTCATTCCTTGAATCCGTCTCGCGGATTCAAACATTGCATTCACATCTTTCGTTCTTACAAGGTACTCTCAATCCCCCGAGAGTTTACTACCCATTTCACCCACACGCCTAGCTGCTACCAAACTCTATCGGACATACCTGTAATAATTATCACGGTCTCACGAACGTCATACGTTTCTTGTGTACTGGCCAGGTACACATTCCACGTACTAGTTTCGTGCCTTCGCGTAATTGCCACCTTATGTCCGAAGAATTTAGTTTCGGCTCGTGTAACCTTTTCAAAACTTATTTATCATGTCGTTATTATATTTTGCTAAAAATTTTCTTTCACTTGCTTAATTATACCATTTCATATGCCCACACGTTAGGTTTACGTACCTGGGGTCAATTCGCCTTTTTACTTGCCTTGATGTCGGTCCTAGACCGCATCCACAGATCATCCCTTCCAAACGATTGCGCTTACCCTTCATATAACATACTATTAATTTCCTTCAATTACATAAGTTAATACATACTTACATTTACTTTTACCTTTAGGCCTTGATCGAGTCTTGGATTGTACGGGTTCCTTATCATAAGAGCACACAAGTTTGAGTTCAAGTACTTACTTTCTCGTACTTGATTCTCTCAAACCAGGGCTCTGATACCAACTTGTAACACCCTAACACGTAATTAACGAAAGTCGCAGCGGAAGTTCATGCTATAAAAATTCTTTCATTATAAACCTTACGTCTTACTTGAAAGTTCACTTTTAAAATAACTCTTTTATATCGAATACAACAAACTAACTCAATTATAGAATAAATCATAGCTTATGTACAACAAATTTACATCCTTAGACAACCCCGTACAATCCCTTAAGTGACTCGGTCTTCAATCTTTATTCCTTGATGATCCTCCGTGACCCGCACAACCTACATTCACCACATACATTCAAAAACATTAGCACACAATGTATAAACTAGATCATTCGCATACACTTCACATCTCGTCCTTTATCAAACTTCAAGCATTTCATCTGCGTATCCATTTCCTGGCGAGGCTTCATGAATGTACCTGCATTACTTATCATTCTCAAGGTACACCATTAATAACATTAATCCTCAATGTGTCTAAATCATACACATATATGTACTTTCATACCCACGTACATATACATCTTACATACGTACATATACTCATACATATCATTAAGCATAACTACATATCCTACTACATACGTACACTTGGAGTTATAAATATACCTACGTGTATGCCTACATACATGCTTACATAACTTCTACATACGTATACAAATACATACAAACACACAAACTTGCTTATCTACATATATACATACTTTAACGAACACGTACTAGATCACGCGTACCTCTTACCTAATCATACATTATTAACGTGGGTCTTAGACTTAGCTTTATAGCCCATAAACATCCAAGGAACCTTCAAAAATCATGTTTGGAAAGTCCGCCGTAGCCCACGGATATCAAACCGAAGCCCACGGTACATAAATTAACTTAAATAACAAGATTTCAGCTTTTGGGACTTGGGAAGGCCGTCACCGACGCCCCTAGGGCCGTCGGCGACGGGCCTTGCATTTACCCGTAGCCCAAAAACCCGTAGACAGGTAATTAACCCGTCAGCACAAAAACTGATTTTCCCTTGCCCGTCGGCGACGGCCCCCTACCCGTCGGCGACGCCCTCTAGATTTTGCAGTTTTCTGCAGAATCGTTTCGTCGTCCGTACGCACTAAAACGCGCGTAACTTTTGAACCGTTTACCCGTTTGACCTCCCGTTTCTTCCTACATGCTTGTAAATTCACATTCTATCATATGAACTTAAAATCCCATATCCGGATTAAGGAAATTCTTAACTTACACTATCGGCTTATTACCCTCTTACCCACAATTCGACCCGTTCATGCATTCATCAACGTAACTTGTTGTTTTACCATAAACACTTATAAACCTAATAATATCAGTGATATCTATCATAAAATAATAAGTTCTTAGACATTTTGCATCTTGTTAACACATTATCGTTCATATACTTTGTTTTGACCCGTTAAGGGTATTTGCGCGTTAAATGGTTTATGACATACCAAAACCATACTCTTCGCTTCCGTATTTGTCCAAGACATTATACTAATCTATAACTTGTTTCTAAAATACTTATTAAGATCGTTTGCCCAAAATACCCATCAAGGGCATTTTGGTCAACTTTAATCCCATCATTTACGACGAAAGACTTTCCTACATATTTAACCTCAAACATCATGTTTAATTAATTTCAACACTTTATTACTTACTTGAACTAAGAAGTGATTACGGAAATCACTTACCTTGTGCATCCGTGTTCATAACCGCTTCCTTGCCTCATCTTGACCCGTTAGCCTTCCATGCTTGGTCCATGCTAGTGTGGTTCCTATTCTTTCATGTCGTCATGCCATAATAATGTTAGTATTCATACTTATTCATATTAACATACATTTTTCCAACTCTTATCTACATTGACTTTCACTAACACGCATACGACATGATTTGTCAACCACTTAGATCATATTGATGACATCATATTAATTTCATACATAATGTTGTATAACACATACGACTATATGATCGCCTAGTCGCATACACAATATACACATACTTATGCTTTCTTAACTCTACATTCGACAACCGCATTGTTCGACATTCGCACAATCAAATTATCATCTTACATATGTACACGACATAATTCCAACATTATCACTTATCAATAAACTACGCATCTCACATTCGTACACATTTGCTCTTAATCACCATGAATCAAATGCATAAAGTATATGGCGAGCATTACATCATTGGGACATAAGGTACAAGTTCCTAATGCATAATTTTACCAAACCATACATTCAAATCCGAATTCTCATAATGACTCCACCTTAAGCATACTTAACTTATTATTTTGCTAACGGCTACACCATAAGCACCTTCTATACATAATTACCCATAACCTTCATACAATTTCACAAATTTTGTTCTCTTAGGCATTTCATCGAACACTTGGCGGGTGTACTACTAACAAAACATTATGTACAAGCTTTTAAAGCGTGATTCCTACTAATTCTTCTCATAACTTATCCACAATCAATCAAGTTCATAACAATATTTCATCCTAACTAGGAACATATGGTTGTGACATCAATTATTCATAACAAGATCATTAACAACAACCAATTAACAAGTAGAAACCTCAAATTTCTAGCCATTCCTTGACATGCAAGTGGGTTTTGCTTAAATCCATGTTCATATTCGAAATCTAACATATCTTGATGTCTACACAGCCATAGTAACCATCATTCATACTAGATTTAACATTACATTCACGAATTACACTAAACCCACTAAATCAAACATCACCAAATTGCAAAATTCGACTTACTTGTTATTAGAAACGCTTACGGGATTAACATTCTTGGTTCATGCATCCAAATGGCCCTCAATTCCCTTTTCAATTTGATGAATTTAGGTTGATTAGGGTTTTGTTCTTCCCCTGCCCTTTCTCTCGATCGCACCACATACACCAAACACTGACTAAATTTTTAGTCAAGTGTTTTATTTATAACATCTTTCATTTTAACCCCCTATCTTTTAAAACATGGCATTTATTTCATTTTACTTACTAACTTGGTTACTTACTCATTATTTAACTCAATTTCATAACCTATTTGTTTTAACCAAGTTTTTAACTAGGTTTAATAACCTAGTTATTCCATTCCTTTCTTTTAAATGTGGTAACATACTAGTAACTAACGAACTCGAGTTTTTGGGGTGTTACAGTAAAACATGTTACACCCCAAAAAGTGGTAACATAAAAAGGGGGTTGCGAGTATACTCACGGTTTTGCAAGCCTTCTACTTGTGAATCCGCGAGTGGGTTGTTGTTGATTAGGAGGTTGGAACACCAAGTCCTTCTATGCGAAGAAACAAGGTGTATGAGTAACGGAGATTAACGGTAGATTAAGGATTTAAGAAATTAAAACACGAGAACATATGTATACGAAAGTAATCATCCTTCAACATCAAGTACTTGTTCTTGACACTATGAAACCTCAAGGGTTAATGTTTTCATGAGTAGTATATTCATTAGAATCGTAACAAGTCTTATGTCTTGGATGATGTATTTCTACTACTTTGACGAATGAACACAAGTTCACCATCAAGAATTCGAATGGTAAATATACGTATAAGTATTATATGTATTATTTAGTCCAATAATCAAGCATGAGGTAGAAGATTAATCTTCATTTAGGTACCTCTATTGTGTCATAGAATTCATGTAGGAGGTAGGAAGAACAAGCTTCCATTTAGGTACCTCTTATGGTTCACCACTACGCTTGATGTAAAAACATACAAGGAGGGTCATGAACTAATATTAATACAAGAATAATAAACATCTACACTATGAGAAATCATCAAGTAATGTGAGGATTCTATGTTGGACAACCCAAGTTGGTCCACAATCACACCTTTATCAAGCTTGAAGCTTGAACACCACTTGTGGGTCAAAAACCCTAAACAAAAACATAAAGTATTTGAGGATTAACCTCTGATTTTGTATGTCTCAACCTTGTTTTTAAGCCTAACTAACCATAGAAGTGGTTATAAGCATAAGGACATAGGTTTGAGATGAGTTAGACTCAAGTTGAACAAGTTTAGTAAAAATTAGATGAAAATCAGAAATGAACAGTGGACTTTGGAGCCTTTTTGCCGGAGTTCCAGTGACTTGTTTACTGTGAAAAACCCATGGAATCGAAGCTAAGGTCAATCCAAGCACATAGGAAAAAGAATGGAGTAAATCGGACAAGAATTGAGTGAGTTATACTCACTTTAGTGAAGGTGCATGCTTCTTTCCGAACTTCAGAGTTTAGCTTTGATTTTGGATGATTTGAGAGTAAGATTTGAGTTTGTAAAGTGGTAAGGAGGCTGAGATTAAGTTGTATTTATAGGAGGAAGATTAGGGTTAAGTTGGGTGGCATTTAAGAGTTTAGTTGGGGGGTTAACTTAATAAAAAAAAAAGGATAATGTGGATGCCTTGGACCTGCGACCGAATAGGCTGTTTCATCCATAAATGTCTTTTAATTTTTTTTTCCTAGTTAACATATAAGTTAAGGTATTTTACCTATTAATATATTATAGGTTAGTTGTACAATTACTAACCACTAAAATATTATATGGAAGGTTATTTAAAAGAGAAGAGTTTTTATGGTTGGTTGTAGTGTTTGGCCGCAAGGCTGTTGACTGTCATTTACTTACTTTTTTTTTTTTTTTATAAAGATTATAGTATATTAGTTGACACTATTATGTAATAATTAAAACAACGAAACAATGACTTATGTTGTGAATTTAGGGTGTCCTTATTAATTAAAATTAACCAAACACTTTTAGCCATACTACTTGCAGCCGCAAGTTAGTAGGCTTTGTATATATTTCCTTTTTTTTATTTTATTGATGTATATTAATATAATTGTGATATATTAGATCAGGTTTGTACATATTTTATTATGTTAGGTATATAACTAACTATTAATATCATGAAGTTAGGTGTTTAATCAATAAAAAAACACAATTATCACATGTTTATACGAGGATAGTGAATATGTGTCAAATATTTGTACGGGTTTAAATGTAGAAGCATGATTAGATAGCAAGGCATAATTTGAATAAAGTGGTCAAATTTTACTAAAATAAATATTGCGTAATACGATTATGAGGTAAGTTTCTAGGAATAGGAACATGAATAATCTTTCTAATTAAAGCAAGCTTTAAAACGCGAGGCGTTATAGAGAGAGAGACCTGTGTGATGGCGGAGGTGGTGCGGTGGTGATGGCGAAGGTGGTGCGGCGGTGGTGGTGGTTGTAGAGAGAGAGAGAGACCGTAGAGAGAGAGAGAGAGGCGGTGGTGTGATGGCGGAGGTGGTGGCAGAGGTGGTGCGGTGGTGGTGGTGGTTGTAGAGAGAGAGCTTGTGTGTGTGTTGTGTGGTTGAAGTGGTTTTTGAAGAAAAAAAAAACAAACGCTCTTCTCCTTGCAGACTGCAGACATTTGGGCCACATCTTCTCTTGCAGATGCCTGCAGATGTGGTTCGCAGACTACAGACATTTTACATCTGAAAAAACAAACAGCACCTAAGGCTCTACTGGAGAGCACTATCTAATCCGACTTGCTTTAAACATTGTTTATAGTTGTGTTGTTGTTGTTTTATACTTAAGTATTTAAATAAGATAATAATTAATTTAAATAATATTTAGTTATAAAAATATAAATAGTAAATGTGTTCTTTTGTTGTTGTTGGGAATTATATACTTAAGTGTTTAAATAAGATAATATTGAATTTAAATAGTATTTACTTATAAAAATATAAATAGTAAATGTAAACATAAATGTTAACAAATTCTACAAATATAGTTTTTATTTATAACATTATATATAACATTTATTAATTAGTTGAATTTAATATTTAAATTTTAAATTTTTATTTTTTTATTCCTTATCCTTTTAATAATATATTTGGTATTTAACAAAACTTATTGCTCGGGTGGTGTCGGGCGGCATGTCGCGTCATATCAAATAAAAAAGTTATTTTGGTTCGAGTCAAAATAATATTAAAGACAGGTCGTATTAGATTATGTTCTTCATTGTATTTACTTGTAATTGTAATGTAATATGTTTATAATTAAATAAATATTGTATGAATTATATCTTTAGGGTATACTTGTAATTTATAAATTCTAAAACACTTAAAGAAAACTTATAATGCATTTGGTGCAATATATAAAGAACCTCTCATTTATCATTTTGTCTTTCATGTGATATTCATAAAATATTCAATGAACATAAAGATAACCCACCCTACTTTAAAGATAACCCACCCTACTTTAACCACATATTATTATTAATATTAATATTATTATTATCATGTAAATGTTTACTAATTATATACTTAAATATTTAAATTTAAATAAATGATAAATTAGAATATTATTATTAATATTTGAGTAACTATTAAAATGGTTACTGATGTTTGGTTACTTTTGTCACTTTAGTCTAAAACTCAAACCTTTTAAATATGGGTCCCTGTAGTTTCGATTTTGTTGCCATTTTCATTCAAAATCAAAATCTGGTCAGATTTTTCATTTAACATCCAGTTTTTTTTGTCTTTTTCATCCCTTTTAATGAAGGGCAAAATGGTCTTTTAACATTTTATTATAACAAATTAAAAAAAATCTGACCATTTTGCCCTTCGTTAAAAAGGAGGAAAAAGACAAAAAGCTAGATGTTAAGTGAAAAATTTGACTAGATTTTAATTTTGAATGAAAATGACAACAAAATTGAAACCACAGGGACCCAGATTTAAAAGCTATGAGTTTTGGACAAAAGTGACAAAAGTGACCAAATCTCAGAGACTATTTTGGCAGTATACTCTTAATATTTTTATAACTACATAACTATATAAATATTTAGTAATTATATACTTAATAGATGTATTTAGTTATAAAAATATAAATAGTAAACGTAAAATTAAATTTAGTTTAAAGTATTATAAATAAGATATTACATAGAGCAATTGTACCACATGTTTCAAACGTTGTTTCATGCGTCTTAAAAGTTTTGTGAAATTACATTTGTATTCCAAGGAGGTGCTTTATTAACGGAAACAAAGTAGAAAAGTGTAAAGAGTAAATACTCTTATTTCTTCTTCTTCTTATTATTATTATAACATAATGAAAGACAAAAATATAGCAAAGCGAGATATGAGGATTTAGAATAATACAAGATAGAATCATTATATGTTCATAACATTAACATGTCTCACTAAGTGTTAATTTTGGTTTTTCAGTTGTTCTTTGATGACAATATACAAGCTTCAAAACTCACATGCCACACCATTATGTTGGTATGTCAATTTTGTTTTCAGTTTAAGCATTAAAGTTGATATCGTTATTGAACACAGTGTGTTTTTTAACTGTGGGTCCAAACAAGGTGGGTCATCACAACTTAAACTAAGGCCGTGGGGTATGGGGATTGGAATGGGCGTGGGTTGGGGGAAAACGCCCAAGGCATCACCCCGGGTGGGCTTGGGTTGGGGCGTGGCCCCTTGGGGCTTGGGTTTCAAGCCGGGCGTGGGGCGGGGGACCAAGGTGACATGGCGGTTTGTGAATGGGCAAAAGAAAAAGATCCGTTGGGCTAGCCGTTGGCCAACGGCGACATTAAAAAAAAAAAAAAATTTCTTCTATTTTTTCACTATAAAAATCACATTTTACTTCCTTTTTTTACCACATTCAACCATATCTTCTATACATCTTCAATTCTCCTACTACAAAACGAAAAAATGCATCCTTACAACCGTCCTTTTGACCCGAGCAACCCGTATGGATTCCAAGAAAATAATACTAGCCCACCACCCACTCGTCCAGTAGCTCGTCCGTTTTTCATACACTCTCCTATGCCCGACATAGCAAGTTATGCATCGTATATTGGGAATCGTTTATATACTAACTTTCCACACACCGAAGATTCAATACCTACCCCGTTTTCACAATCGCCCGTCGACCTTTCACCAACCTCCATCGACCTTTCACAAAACGAATCCGTTCCCGAAACTCAACCACCCAAAGAGGGTCCTTCCGCATCGAACCCCATCAAAAAAAGAAGTCATAAGAAAAAAACCGAGGAGGATAAAGTAGTTGAAACCGCCAAACGAAAACAACAAAAATGGAGCTACGCTGAAGAACTTGCATTGGCGAGGGCTTGGTGTAAACAATCTCAACATTCAACTTTATGTATTCTTAACCTTCGTTTATATTAATGGAATGGTTATTTTTTATATAACTTTGTACTATATTAATATTTTTTTATTAAAATAGGAAATTCGCAACATCGAACCGCCCTGTGGGAATCGGTTAGTAGACTATTCCATGAAGAAATGGGTAAGGGGACTTATCGTGAAAACGATAGCTTATCCTCAAAGTGGAGCGAGATAAGATCCCAACTTACAAAATTTAGTGGTTATTTAAATAAAGCAAAGCAAAACCCTAAAAGTGGTGAAACCGAAGCCGACGTTTTGGCAAATGCAGTAAATGCATTCAAATCAAATGTGGGGACCGGCTTCCGTTTCATGCATTGTTGGGAGATTTGTAAATTCCATCCAAAGTGGGCGACTACCCCATTCAAATCAAATGTGGGGACCGACTTCCGTTTCATGCATTGTTGGGAGATTTGTAAATTCCATCCAAAGTGAACGACTATCCCCATTGGTAGTGAAACCAACTCGTCCTCCAAAAGGTCAAGGGCCTCGTCCCAAGCCCAATCTGATGCACGAGATCAAGAGTTTGAGGACCTTTTGGATGATTCGCCAAGCCCAAACCGGCCTGAGCATGGAAGAAATGCCTCAAGAAGGCGTGCTCAAAAACAAACGCCGTCGCCTTCAGCTGGGAGTTCTGGCTCGCGTAGGGGAATATACAGCGACCAGTTGGATGACATTTCATGCAAGAGCTTTGGGAATCGAAAAGTAAGAAATTAGATGTTGGTCTTTCACTTTCACAAAAGATTGCGATCAAGACTCTTGTGGAAGCTTAGATCCACAACTGTCCTTCTTCATGTAGTTTCCATTTTAGGTTTCAATAATCCAAGTCATGTTTTATAGAAACAATCAAATAGTGTAAATTGTGTACTTAAAAATAACAGCAACGTTACCAAAACACAATTCTTAACATTTCTGGTGACCCTTTTGGTCCGTTGCACAAAATTTCAAAATATATACAAACACAAGACTTTACAAACTAACAAAACATCGTACAAACTGGAACGGTTGACATCACTTTGCAGATGGTGAACGCGGAAGTGCTGGTTGTTGGGTAAATCAGTGAGTATCCGCTAACGGGATGGAAATTGATCTTGGGAGAAGAGTAAATTAATAAAAAGTTTATGAATGAGTAAATTAACAATATCTTATACAGGTATATCACAACCCATCAAAAATGACAACCTGATTGTTCAACAAACAACCATCCCCCTCTCTCTACTTTATCTTTTTGTATTCTCTCACCACCACAAACCATCACTACACCACCGAAATCGAAAGAAGAGGCAAGAAAATCAGAAAAGAGCATGGCACCAATTTGTTTCACCCAAGATAACTTATGCAATCAACTGTGTGCATGCTTAATCGTAGCATAACGTATTAGACAACAAACGAATACACAAGGTTTGAGCGGCCTACATGAAATGGACGAAAAAGGCAAGATTTGAAAAGCACGAGGACCTAGATGAAACAAACCTTTGGTCAAAAGTTGCAAAAGCGGCCAGACAATAGACAAAAATGCATTCTACTCGACAATTATAGACACTTGATTGAAGTTAGTTTGACCCACGTTTAAGGTTAAAAATAATTACTCCCGAACCTGTTGGTTAATCAAAGGTACTACCCACAACCAGGGATGAAAAAAAAGATAATGTAAGAACGTCCTAAGATGATTATGCAATCAAACATCATGAGTTTGAACAAAAAACACTTGATTCAACAACATTATATCCGACACAAATAATCCTCATATCGCAAATAAAAATATTAAAAGCCAACATCGTCAAACACAAAAATTCTAGCATGAGGCTAAATTTAAAACCTTTAGTAGGTAACAGGAGCAAGGATCTCCAGTTGTGGGCCGAGTTTCTCTTCTGCCGCCTTTTCTGCCTTGGCGCGCAGTTTGTTAAGCTGCTTCTTTCTCTCGTACACCACTTGGGCCTTCTCTTTCCTCTTCTTCTCAAGATCCTATATTTATAATCAGGCGGTCAAAACTACAAATCGACTTGCAGATGTATGTACACTATGAAGGCAATCAGCATTGTACGGCAAAACAAATGAAACTTGCCAACAAGACATTTTGACCATTTAAGATCAAAATAGTTCTAAAATTGTTAAAATAATATAACAAATTACTAAACTTAAACCTAACCAATAAACATGTAATAAAACAATAGTCATGAAATTTGCCAAAATGACATTTTAGATAATTATATTATATTATAGTTGAACAATGGCGCTTTATATGATATTAGTTGACCCTTTAAAATCAATATTGTTCTAAAATTGTTTAAAATAATAGAACAAATCACTAAACTTAAGAGTGTATAAAATAGAGAAAACAATGATAATAATAAACTTGAGCAAGTGTATTATGATACAAAAGCATCTAAAAGCTTAAAATGTCTTACACACCAAGTCAACCAATAAATACTAAACATTCAAAACTATATCTAAAAAAAGAAGAAAAATAAATTATGAAAGTAATAATTTATTTCACAAGTCATTATTGACAACAAAAGGTTAAAAAAGAACAAATAATTCATGTAAGCATACACAAATATCAAGTACATCTAACAAATTTGAAGAGAAATTTCATAAAAAAAATAGTCGGAGAACCAAGGTTATCACTTTATCATAGAATAAAAGTAATGGCGTCAAACAAAAGTTTACCTTGATGGTTTCATAGTGATTCCATCCAACCTCAGATGATAATCGGCCCAACAAGCAGTACTTGTGTCCAGCAGTAAGCCTCAAAACCCTGCATTGTAATTACACAAGCAACTGTGATCACAAATCATGTTTACCAAGCATAAAACAACATCCGAATCAACACATAGTTACAATCCCACAAACAGCAGAGAATCAGTACTAACTTGAGAGCATCAGGGATAACCATTCTCTTCTTCCTGTTGTAAGGAGTAGGAACTCCTTCGTAAACCTTCAACCTTGCAAGTGCAGCTGCTCCACGCTTAGTCTTGTGTGGAATCATTCTAAACACACATATAACGGCTCAGAAAAATAAACAACAATATTTCTTAAAAAGGAAATAAAAAACTGTTATTAAAACCCCATTAGTGTTAGATAATTAACATATCAAACCTCTACACATTTCATATAATTTTCTTACTCCGTTGGAGTTAGTATACTTATTCCTTATCCATATAGTTTACCAATTGCTTTAGTGAATTGGTAAAAATACCAATCCCCGCCTCATTCCATATAATTAACCATTTGGGGTGTGGAAGATGTTAGGAAAAAAAATCTCTAAATTTATTCGATAAATGTGTTTTTTGGTTAAATTATAAGAATAAATATAAAAATCCAAGGCGGATGTTCAATAAAGCTAGTTAAAATCCTAAAACAAATTCTGTAACAAACACTTGTGCCTGTAGCCAGTAATCCATTCTTAAATTTACATCCTCATAAAAAAACTTCTCTCAGAAACAAAACCACATTTATATTAAGATCAAAATGTCACAAACTTAGTGTCACATTCACTAATTCAAATACATTAACTCAAGCATACAATGACTTGCATTGCACTTGCCAAAAAACACTTTACACCTCCAAATAACAATACTACTGTATCAAAATACACAACTAATTTAACTGTAAGTATAAAACTTGCATCACTAGTTCAGTACAAATTAAAAGCCAATAACCACTAACGCATTCATCATGAGTGTATTTACACATAAATAGTACTAGTGAATGCTAAGCATAAGCTAAATACACACAAACACACACATATATATATATAAGTGTAACAGTTTTACCCTCTGATCGTACGCCAAAGAATCTTGGAAGGAGCACGGAAATGAATAGGACCATGAGACGGCTTAGTGTTCATACGCTTCCTCAAAAAGCGAAGGTACTTCATTTTCTGACGAACGAGACCGCCAGAAAGGCAGATCTCTTCGCATCTGACGACGGTAACTCTCTGGCCATTGAGCAGTTCTTTGGCCAAAATGGATGATAATCGGCCCAGCATGTGGTGGCGAGCGTCAACCACCACTTCCTTAGCGCAGATTCCGGATCCTGACACCATTTTCTCACCTCTCTTGCCTGCGCCTCCCTCTCTCTCTCACTAGAGTTGCAGCAGGATTATTGTTGTATAGAGAGAGAATTAGGGTTTCGGTTAGGGTTTTTGTACTGAGGTTGTTTGGTTTAGTGGGCCTGGTTTGAGCCCAGTTAGGAATTTTATGGGCCGGTTATGGAGCATTATGTCATGAAGAAGAATTCGGTTAATTGCGAAAAGTGAATAATAGGTCTAGGGTGAGCAAACTTCGGTTAGGTTCGGTTTAGGGGCTATTTTGTTTCAGTTTTTAGTGGTTGAGACCTTCTACTGGTACAATACTTAAGGTAGCGTTTGGTACGAAGGAATAGAAGGCGGAATGGAATGGATCATTCTATTGAAATGAAAAGAAACATGTTTGGTTATCAAGTGGTAATGGAATGGAGTATTCCATAAGGAATGTAAACCTTCCAAATATAATAATTTTCATTCCTTGGTAAGATGGTGTTTTTTTTTTCATTCCTTCAAGGAATGGAAAGATATATTATTATTATTATTATTATTATTATTATTATTATTATTATTATTATTATTATTATTATTATTATTATTATTATTATTATTACTAGCAGCCGTTGTCATAAAATTGTGTTAAGTAGTAGCAATACTATACCATTGTCAACGATCACCAACACCGGAAAAGCTCGTAAAAACAAAATAAATAAAAACGGGAAAAAAATAACGCCGACCGAAAAGCAGACGTAAAATCTTTGAATCACACACGCTCGTTGCTGAGAAATTAAATCGAAACGTAAAACATAGAAAAAAACAACTAAGTCCATCCAGGACCCGCGTGTTGGACGAACTTGTCAAATGCAGAAAAATAGATGTGACGCAACGGGCCAATCAAACGGAAAAAAAATATACGAAAAAATGTTGAACCACGCACGCACGTTTCGGTGCGTTAACTCGCAAAATTTACAAGGAAACGAAAAACTTTGGAAAGATGAAAAGTATGGTGGACCAAAATTGAAAATAAAAAAGAGTTGGGATTAAATTGCAAAAGATGAAAAACTTTGGGTTAAAAGTAAAAAACAAAAGGTCTAAATTGCAAAATTGAAGTTATCTATTAATTTTAGATAAAGATAAGGATAAACATAAGTGATATCTATATATTGGTTATTAATTAATATTAATATTAAAAGAAATTTATTAAACAAATATAAATAAAATTTATGAGATTGAAGGAGAGAATGCCATGTGGCATTATTTGGAGTATTTTATTATAAGTTAGATTATTAGATTATTAGATTATTATTATTATTATTATTATTATTATTATTATTATATTTTTTTACAATTATTATTATTCTTATTGGTTTTAATAACTCACTCAAGGGCGACACCACCACTTCCATAGATGTCGCCATAACTACCGTCGCCGCCGTCACCCACTTTCGCCGCCGCCACCACCACCACCACCACCCACCTCCACCCCAGTTATTTACCGCCACCACCCACTTCAACCCCAGTCGTCACCCACCATCCACACCTCCGCCCCCGCCGTCACTTGCCACCACCCACCGCAGCCACCCACTGCCAACACCTCCGACCATCGCTACCATTGCCACCTATCACCACCCATCACCACCGACTACCGTCACTCATCACCGATTTTATTACTTCGTCTATTCTTTCCTATCAAACAACACAAAGTAATGATTCATATTCTCACATGGTAACCAAACAAGACATGGAATGCTAATGATCCATTCCATTACATCGTCCATTCCATTACCTCGTACATTCCATTCACCCGTCTATTCCATTACGCCATACCGAACAGACCCTAATAGTTTAGACGGTTTGTTTCGTGAGCAGATGTCTGAATGGTTTAGAGATTTGACTCTAAATGGTTAAGCATTATACTGAGTCTGAATGGTTAAGACCTCTTATATGAATTGGTCAGACATTTGCCTCTGAATGGTTAAGTTTTATACTGGATCTTAATGGTTCAGATCTTTTACTGGTTCAACACTTCGGTGGTGTTTTTTTCCGAAAAAAGATCTACGCAGGCTCTTCTGTCTGGGTCGCATAGACCACGCGCAAACATTATCATCTGCAGACTGTTTGCTTTTCCGAAGACGTTTCATTAAAAAACGTATGCGCGAGCTCTTCTTGGTGTTGACTTGGCCCAACAACCTCTAAGATCTTCTAAGGTCTGCAGAGAGTTAAACACCACCGTCCGCCACCACCCACGTCCATCGTCCACCACTGCCACCAGTTTATTTTAGAAGTCTACATACGTTAAAAACACACAGTCTTCTTTCTGCATACTGTAGATGTTTGTTCTACCTCTTCTTCTATAGATTTCTATAAATGTGGTCCGCAAACTTCAAATATTTTACATCTTAGAAAACAAATTGCACCTTAATGTTTCAGACCTCTTACTCATTCATCACTTACCCATTCAGAAGTTGTCAAAAAAGCCCCTTAGTTTGGTGTTTATAAGTTTTCACCAAAACCGATATTTTTTTTATTAAAGTTTTATAATCTAATCAGTCTTGATTATTTCGATTTTGGTTAATCGGTTTTAATGTTAATTATAGCTAATCGGTTTTTTATATAAAATGAAAATGTGTGGGCCATGCAAAAATAAAAGTTAATAATATGCACATGAAACAGTTGTGGTTAATAGTAAAACAAAGTAAAGGTTATGCTTTACTATTAACCACATGAAACAGTTGTGCAAAAATAAAAATTAATAATGTGTAACAGTTTTTACTATTAATAACAAAAATTAATCGGTTTTATATAAAATGGAGAAATTAGTATTTATAAGTTGGCCTAGCTTTTTTAACAAAGCTTATAGCTTTTTTAGTTTTTTTTTTTTTTTTACAAAATAAGTTTAACTTGGTGTTTGATTTAGCTTTTTAAGCTTATGATTATTAGCTTATATAAACTAATTTGAAGAAGCTTGATTATTAGCTTATATAAACTAATTTGAAGAAGCTTATTTGAAGATGGTTTTTAGCTTATTTGAAGAAGCTTCTAAATGATATAAAATAAGCTAATTCAAACACTTAAAAAGAGTTTATCAAATAATATTAAACTAGAAACATTAAAGTTTTGTTACAAAAAATGAGTACCATAAAGTTTAATATGCAAAAAAAAATCACAAAGGACAAAAGAAATACTATTGCTTATCATGTTGTGAATCTATACTATCTATAATAAGAAACTTTTGGCTGATGTAAATCTGCTTATGTGTCAACTCCTAAGCTATGCCACGTGTACATGCTGATGTCATAATTCCGTTTTGTATATATTTATAAAAAAATAATGTAAATAATGTAATGTTGTATTTCATAGGATTTTATTATTATGAAAAATTGATTTTGTTTAGGAGGGATTTTTGAATCTGCATGGGGAGATGAAATTGGCATTTAATGCACGTGAGAGAAGTAATCATATCTCAACTCTCTCTTTCTTCTTCACACTTTCAACATCTCCATCTCTCTCCATCTCTTTCTTCTTCACACTTTCTTCTCATTTCAAAAATTCCATCCGATTCTAGGGTTTACTTTCTTCATCTTCTATACAAACCATGTCATCCGCCAAGAAATCCTTCGGTGAATCACTGCACTCTTTCCAATCCCTTTTGTTCTATGGATCTGGAACTAAAGTATCAAAATTCATATGACGCTCCTTCAAAATTCAGAAGAACAGAAACCTAGGGTTTTGTATACGGATATACTTCTTTGGCTCTGGTACGTTCTCTCTTTACTTCCTTCTGAAACTAGAGTAAACCCTAAATATTCATCATTGCTTAATCGTCGCCGCCACCACGACCACAAACTTGCGCTGATTGATTCGCTTCAAGGTAAGTTATCTCTGATTGCAACCCCTTTTTCAGTAGTTGTTGATTCTTGAATTGAAATTGACTCTCAGCTATGATTGAAAATATGCTCGAATACTATTTGACTTTTTCATTGGTTGATTCTCTTCAAAGTGTATCGAAGCATCACGAGGATTCATGTTTTTAGAAAGAACTTAGGGATTTTGTAACACCCCGAAAACGGGTTTGGTAATCAAACCCCGTTAATACTAAAAGACGAGTAAATTACCGTTAAGGGTAAAAGTAACCCGGTGAATATTAGGATTTGAATAAATAATCCTGAATTAATCAAAAAGAGGAATAAATGCTTTGAGAAAACACGATTTATTAGGAACCTGATATGCGCAAAATGCAACATATAAATTATATCAATTGTGGCATAAAACTAACCCCTTTTTAGCACTAATGTTGGAAAAAATGTGCTTTTGTCTTCCTTTTGTATTTTTAGGATTAAATGAGCTCAAATTAACAAAAGAAGCAAAAAGACAGCAAAATCTAACATAAATACAAGAAAAGGGACAAAAGCGGAATGCCCGATCCCTCAACAGCATCATCCCAAGCAAAACTAATAAAGCAGAAGACTGAACACGCCCCGTGCTCAGCGAGCACGGGGCCGTGCCCAAGAAGCAGCAGAAAAGACAAACCTATAGAAGCTTCTACTGCCCACCACGGGGCCGTGCCCAGCGGACACGGGGGCGTGGTCAACTTGCTGCAAGCGCATTTATTGTAATTGCGAATTACAATTAATGAGGAGAGAATGTCAGATGGACACGGGGCCGTGCCCCGGCTTCTGTTCAGCCTATAAATAGGAGTGCTTGGAGCCATTTCAACTCATCCCTTGGCACACCACCTCTCTCACACTTCACCCACCACTCACCACCACCATAACACCATCATCCACCACCATCATCCATTGTCCATCATAGAGTGTGTGAGTCGTCTCGGGATCCAAGATTGATCGTAAGAGTTCTTGACAATCAAAGGCCATGTTTGCCTAAGTCTCTTACATCACTTGGTGAAGACAAGTGTTTAGTGTAATACTTTTTGTTTTTAATCTTTTGCACTTTTTAATTGGTTTTGTATTAATGACTTTAATTACTAGTTTCTTATGTTGAAGGTGATTCTTCCTTATCGTTTGTCCGTGGTGTCTTGGCATTATTTTACTGTCTATATAAAATAAAAGATTTTCACCATTCATATCTCCACGGTCTATATGGAGGTATATTGGCTACCTGGTCGGGGGTTAAGGGAACGGTTTGGTAAGAGTCTTGCCATTGTTCAGTGTATAGATCCTGCAAAGGACCTGGGTCAAATTTAGTAGGACCTCCTTCAATACCCAAAGGTATTGGATGGCGGGGGTCCAAACTCTTTGATCCCCTCATAAGTTAAACTACTATTAAAATTTTAACCCAGCTACTTAGGACTGTATCCCTGCTGACTCAGACTACTTAGCTGAGGGTAATGTCGCCTTCAAAAGAGGGGCCTACCACATTATGCATTAATAACTTAATTAATTATCTTTCAATAATCCGACCTTTTAGGATTATATCATTGCTGACTCAAACTACTGGGTTGAGGGTAACGTCGCCTTCAAAAGAGGGGCCTACTACAATAACTAAGATAATCTCTTAAACAAGTGCAAAAGTGCGAAAATAATCAAAGGTTACACTAACACACGAGTCGGATCCAAGTGATTCATCTTGTCTATCTGTTTTTATTTTTATTTTCAGCATTTTAGATAATTTTATTTTCTTAGTTTAAAAATCTTTTCTAACATTTTGATTTGATTAGACGTTGAGGATAAACCGGTACTAAAAGCTCTTGTGTCCTTGGACGACCTCGGTATCTTACCAACACTATACTACGTCCACGATGGGTGCACTTGCCCATATGTGTGTTTAGTGTTAGTAAATATCGTGTTTTATAAATTTAAAACTTAGCTAAAAAGTGTAAAAGGGCGTAAAATACATACCTAAATTATATACACACTGACACGCACATCAAGTTTTTGGCGGCGTTGCCGGGGACACAAGGATTTTAAGAAAGTTAGGAATCAACGGCCTAATCATTTTTTTTTATTTTCTTTTTAATTTTTTTTAGGATTTTTTAATTTTTCAGCTTCTGCAGAACCCAGCACGGGCCGTGCCCGCTGAACACACCCCGTGCCTAATATTTGGAACTGGCAATCCTGTTTTAAGTCAGACAGTAAGCTGAACACGGGGTCGTGTCCACTCAACACGCCCCCGTGCCCAAGATTCAGTTACTGAAAACAGAACCGTAAGATCCCGACAGTTGGTAAATTCTGACACAAAAATGAGTGATAATGATTTTTTTTACTTTCGGCACTCTTATGGTACGTGGTGTCAATTATATGGAGGCGGACATAAAGAATTAGAATGTTATTTTCTAAATTATAAGCCCCACTATATAGACCCATCGTTTCCTTGTATCCTTAAGAGGGGCGAAAGTAAAAATAATCCTTATCTCTCCCTCGAAGGCGCCCAACCAGATATTTTAGGGGAAATGCTTCTTGATGAACTATTTCAACTAGAAGATCTGATTCTTAATTGGTTAAAAGAACTTAGGATGGATTTCCTAAATTCTTCTCAAGACAATGACCAAGAAGAAGTGTTGGGATCGCATTCAAACAACCTCGTTGCTCCCAAAAATACCTTCAATTCTAGCAAAGACTTGGATGATAGTCGTCCCTGTGCCGATTGTGCCGTGAAGGACTCTCCATCGACTTCGTTCGGTGTATACATAGACCTGAGCGATTCGACATACACCTTCTTTAACGAGAGCCCGGAAAAAGGTTGGACTTGTCCACCTACATATAGCATAGGAATCACCCTCACCGACAACCTCTTGCGTTCTCGTCTTAGCTTAGATCAACTGAGGTATCTTAGGCACTTTGGGGTTGTTCCATCCAGTAAGGAACCACCCGATCCAGATAAGTTCCTTAGAAACAGACAAACTTCATAATCAGCCCCTCGACACGGGGCCGTGTCCAGCCAACACGCCCCCGTGTCCACCAAAAGATTCCCTTCTGACTTTTACGTCAGAATACGGACAAACTGTGTCAGGATTCTATCTGCACACGGGGTCGTGTCCAGCCGACACAGGGCCGTGTCCAGAACGCTGTTGTTTTCTATAAATGCAGCCAAGAATTCTGCACATTTGGATCATCTAGGGACAGAGATTTGAAGGAATCTTCTCTCCTACCATCCTAGGTATGTTCTAAAAGAAGGTTCCAACAACCATCTTGTCCTTTCCTCTTTTATCCATTTCCTTCTTCTTCATCTTTCTCCAAAAACCTCCATTAAAGCTTAAGGTTTCAAGCTTTGATGAAGGGATTAATGAGTTTTGCTCAAGAAATCTTGTTAAAAATAAGTTGAACAACATTGTTTTAAGTTAATATTGCTCAAACAGGCTTCATAAGTTAGAGGAATAACTTAAAACTTCAAGATTTCTTGTTACAAAATTCTGCAGAGAGATGAACACGGGGCCGTGTCCAAGATACTGTTACATAAAAATAAGCTGTTTTCGGTTTATTTTCGTAGAATGTCGAGTGAAAACAGTGGAACATCTTCCGTGCATTCAACAAATAGTAGAAGAGGAAGGAGACCTTCCATTGAAGCTACCCTTGTACACTACGTCGTTGCACTTCGGGAAGCTCTCGATGAGATGACTTCGGTTGAGGAAATCCTAATTGACCATATAAATTATCTTACGGTGGGGCTGGAAAATAGTTTTCAAGAAATTAACCTCTTGCACCAGAGGTTAAATATTCTTGTAACACCTCCGATGGAACCCATCCTCCCTCAAGAGGATTGGAACCTGGCACTTGAAGTCAACAACCCGACCGGATGGGATGACATTCCAGTGGAACCTCCCCTTGAAGACCTACAAGAAGTCCTGGTGGAAGTTGCACCTCCTCAAACTAACGCTAACGAGCCCTCTTTTCTCCTCCCAAGGGAGATAGAGGAGTGGCTTGCCGACATATGAGGAATCCATGCCCGGAATAAGGGGTTCTATGAAGCCACATCCAACCAAGACTATTAACTTCTTGGAAATTTTGCTAATTAAAATAACTTGTAGGCTAGAACTCCATGGTTTATGCTTCTTATGCTTGCTTATCTAACTTAGTAGCATTTTAGGACTATGTATCTCTCTATGGTTTTTAATGAAATGATGGTCTTAAGGTTTGGATGGTATTATAATAAAACCCGCTCTGGATGGTCAAGGATAACAAGGGAAACGAGAAACATTGCCCCATGCACTAGAACATAGCAATCCGACAACGATCTCTCCATTACAGTAGGCTCAGCATGGGCCGTGTTCACCCAACACGGCCCCGTGCTGCACAGTCTGCAGCAAATCGCCCAGTTCAGGTAACTGGACACGGGGTCGTGTTCACTGGACACGCCCCCGTGCCCAGGCTTCTGTTCCTTTTCTTAAATTTTTGTTACTAGCACCTGAACACGGGGCCGTGTCCGGTCCCCACGGGGCCGTGTCCAGACTGCCAGTAACATAAAATTTTGCTTTTAACACCATTTTACACATTCAATCAACCTAAAAACTTATTTTTGGGACACATTGAGGACAATGTGTAATTTAAGTGTGGGGGGGGGGGGATGCTAAAACCTTGAATTTTGCAATCCTAATAACAAGCCTTACACAAAACTCTAATTGGAACCGCTAATCACCCCAAATTTTTTCTAAAAAAAAAATTTCATTTTTTTTTACTTGTCTAAGTTTAAGTTGGGAATTCAAGTCTTAACAAGGTTATATTTTTACAAGTTTACAACCGATAGCATCGTGATAAAAAGAACCAACATAAGAAAATTATGAAAAGGCATGACAAACTTAGTTAAAATTTGATTATATATACTTGATCACATAAAAAACCCTTTTCCCACAAAAGTGAGTTTTGAACCTTCAACGAGCATATAAATATATATCTTTACACTAAATGCTCATTTTTCATGTCTTGTGTGAATAGCCGCTTGGTTCGTACGACTCTAGAACTTGCCACAACAATACATTCCCGGTCCTTACCAACTTAAACCCGAGTAAGTAAATGATGGAGGCATTAGGACTAACCCTTTTTTATTCTACACCATTATTTTTCATTTTTTTTACCACCTACCCAAAATCCCCCTAGTTAACCCCTTTGAGCCTAAACATTTTCATTTCTTAACCCAAAACAACCCTTTTTACCCACCTAAACCTTTTTTTATTTTTAACTCTTTTTTTTAGTAACAACGTTCGGTTCTCTTATGACTTCTTAAAAAAAATCTATATTTCTATATTTTGATGAAACCAAATAAATAAACAAACTTTATCAAAAAATAACTTTGTTTGAACAATTCATCAAAATAAAATAAAAATATGAAAAAAAATAAAAAGTCTTTCAAACCGACGTTTGTTACGCCTTTCGATCTTTTTACTAACCACTAACCCAACCACCCACCTTTAGCCCAAGCCTAACCCTTCACCCATAAAGTCCTCTTGATATTTACAAAGGCATATAGTTAAAAAGGACGAGGATTGATTGCTTGGCAAGCTTATGGTAGGAGTAAGTTCCATGCCGCTCTCGAGTGATTCACTAAAAATACACCTTCGGCCGAGTGTTGAGTGATCCCCCGTGAGGTATGTGAACTTGTATATAAATAGAATTTTGAAAAGGTATGTTATGCCCTAATAAGTAATTTATCTTAAGAAACGTTCTTAATAAATCATGCCGAATAGGATTGTAAATAAATAAAAATAAAACCTCAATAAAGAATCGTGGAAATCCCGACACTTTATGACAAGCCCAAAAACCTTCTCTTCTACCCATTCCATTTGGGAGTGAATAAAGCCACATTATAAAGAGTTTTGCTTGAGGACAAGCAAAGATTCAAGTGTGGGGGTATTTGATATGCGCAAAATGCAACATATAAATTATATCAATTGTGGCATAAAACTAATCCTTTTTTAGTACTAATGTTGGAAAAAGTGTGCTTTTGTCTTCCTTTTATATTTTCAGGATTAAATGAGCTCAAATTAACAAAAGAAGCAAAAACACAGCAAAATCTAACATAAATACAAGAAAAGGGACAAAAGTGGAATGCCTGATCCCTCAACAGCATCTTCCCAAGCAAAACTAAGAAAGCAGAAGACTGAACACGCCTCATGCTCAGCGAGCACGGGGCCGTGCCCAAGAAGAAGCAGAAAAGACAAACCTATAGAAGCTTCTACTGCCCACCACGGGGCCGTGCCCAGCGGACACGGGGGCTTGGTCAACTTGCTGCAGGCGCATTTATTGTAATTGCGAATTACAATTAATGAGGAGAGGGAGTGTCAGATGGACACGGGGCCGTGCCCGGGCTTCTGTTCAGCCTATAAATAGGAGTGCTTGGAGCCATTTCAACTCATCCCTTGGCACACCACCTCCCTCACACTTCACCCACCACTCACCACCACCATAACACCATCATCCACCACCATCATCCATTGTCCATCATAGAGTGTGTGTGTCGTCTCGGGATCCAAGATTGATCGTAAGAGTTCTTGACAATCAAAGGCCATGTTTGCCTAAGTCTCTTACATCACTTGGTGAAGACAAGTGTTTAGTGTAATACTTTTTATTTTCAATCTTTTGCACTTTTTAATTGGTTTTGTATTAATGACTTTAATTACTAGTTTCTTATGTTGAAGGTGATTCTTCCTTATCGTTTGTCCGTGGTGTCTTTGCATTATTTTACTGTCTATATAAAATAAAAGATTTTCACCATTCATATCTCCACGGTCTATATGGAGGTATGTTGGCTACCTGGTCGGGGGTTAAGGGAACAGTTTGGTAAGAGTCTTGCCATTGTTCAGTGTATAGATCCTGCAAAGGACCTGGGTCAAATTTAGTAGGACCTCCTTCAATACCCAAAGGTATTGGATGACGGGGGTCCAAACTCTTTGATCCCCTCATAAGTTAAACTACTATTAAAACTTTAACCCAGCTACTTAGGACTGTATCCCTGCTGACTCCGACTACTTAGCTGAGGGTAACCTCACCTTCAAAAGAGGGGCCTACCACATTATGCATTAACAACTTAATTAATTATCTTTCAATAATCCGACCCTTTAGGATTGTATCATTGCTGACTCAAACTACTGGGTTGAGGGTAACGTCGCCTTCAAAAGAGGGGCCTACTACAATAACTAAGATAATCTCTTAAACAAAAGGGACTAAAAGAGGCAAAAAGGGAAAATGTTTTGATTAAATAAAATACTAACACCAAAACACACACTCTAAGTGTGTGTTCTGGTCGAGATTTCCAGAAGAGCCAGGGAGCTCTCATCTTCAAACCCTAGACTCACTAATTTGCTCAAAATCAAGGAGAATTCAAGACCCGAATTGAAGCACGAACGTATATTAGTGATTACCCAAGCTAGGGGATCATAAGGTATGTAAAATCTTGACATTTGGTGATGTTGTAAAAATTTGATAATCATCCTAATCACGAATTAGGCATGGATTAGAGAAGCTATGGCTAGATTAGTGATGTATACTTTCTTAGGAACGAAACCCTAAGTGAAAATCATACATAACATGCTATGAATTGAAGGATTTGATGAATTAACACACTTAGATAAGTGGGTTTTAATGTTATGATGAAATTGATGATATGATTATGGTTAGAATCATCATGCATGTTAAGTAATCAGGAAATGCTTAAACAATTTGCAAGTTTGAGTATTTGATCATAAGTGATAGCGGTTGAATTTTGATGTTAATCTTGGTAAAAATGACTAGTTATTATGCCCATTAGGTGTTTGTTAAAATGCCTAAATGAGAAGTAAAGTGTTGAAATTCAAGTGAAACGCGTAATTGGCAAGCTTGACTAATTACATGAGATATGGGATAAAAAGGGTTCTAATCATAATGTTGATTTGCCTTAATCATGCATATTATATGATTAAAGGTAGTTGACTTTAGAAAGTCAAACAAACCTATGATGAAGTCGAATAGAAGTTTCGACATAAGATCCGTAAGATGAAATAGTCATAATAATGATGACTAATCTAACCTTCTTATGAATTATGATGCTAGTTTGACTCTTGACAAGCTAGATGGAGGCTTGGGGAAAGAAGCGGGTCAAACGAGTCAAGTATGAAGGAAAGCGCATTTAGGATGCGAGGTAAGTCAAAACTTACACCTTTTATTTAATACCTATTTGTTTTATTGGTTATGAATCATAGAAAGTCATGTTTGAATTATGATGTTTCGACACGACATGTGCGGTTCGGAATAAAAGACAAGGGTAATAAACCATGTATAATGGTTTGTTGAACTATATGATCATAGAAATAAATACCAGATGGATATGTACATCACTATCGCTTAGCGGCTACTAAGGCAAGGTATTAAAACGAATCAATATATTGATTCGAGCCAGGTATGTATATTTGGTCAATTCATTATTAGAACTTGAAGTTTAATGAGGGTTAAACAAGTTAAAATGGGCATTTGGTTATCTTTTAAATAAACCGAATGATTTAAGTTATAGTCATTGTGTTTTAAAAACATGATGGCTATTTAAACAAGATCCTACTTTAAAAAGTGGAATTTTGGTCAATTACGACATGAAAAGTCTTTGTTGTAAAGAAAGGATTTAAGATGACCAAAACGCCCTCGTAAGCAAAATCGAGCAAATGAACCTTAAGAGTTGTTTAAAAACAATTTATATGATCAAGCAAATACTTTGAATAAGTATAAAGAGTGAAAAGGGTAAATCTTGGGTCAAATGACTCAATATGGGTCTTTGCCGTAAAATGATAGTCCGAGGGATAAAACTCGGAATATATGGATCTCCACAATAAATCCACCACAACTATAGTTGTGGTGGAAGATTACTTGGTAAGAAATGTGGAAATATAAAGCTAGATACAAATGAACGCGAATCGTGTTTAAAATATACTTAAATACCCTTAACGGGTCAATACAAGCTTCTAAGTCAAAACGGGTTAAAGAAGGTATATAAACCCGTGATTTTGAGCCTAATATGATAGGAGATATTGAAATTATGAAGTTCATGAGTTTAAAGATCAAATAAACATGTTTGTTTGATAAAATCACAAACGGGTCAAAATTTTGGTAAAAAGGGTAATAAGCCGAAGACTTAAAAGTCTTAAATTTTGTTAATCCGGATGTTGAATTTTAACTCCATATGATGGAGAATTTAATTACGAACGCGTAGGAAAAAGAAAGTTATGCAAGTTCTAAGTTAATATTTGGTGAATTTTCGTAGCTAGGCAAAGTGCAGCAATAATAAAGGAACTTGCTGTCAAAAAAGGGGCTAGGTGGGGCGTCTAGCCCCCCCTGAATCCCAGAATTGTTTAATTTTGTTTGTTTGACCCACATAACTTGTTTAAACTTGTTATTTAACTATCAAAACTAACTTTTAAGTTGGTTTTGATCATAGGTGAATGTCAAGAGTGCCCGGATGAAGATCAAGTGGCGAGCAAGAACCCAACACACGCTAAATGAAGCTTCCGCATCAAATCTAGAGTTGTTTGCTAAAAGTGAATTATGTAAACATTTATAAATATGTACTTTTTGAAATGTTGTAAACTATGAGAATGTTAGCATATCAAGTTTATATTTTTGTAAAGTCACATTTTAGCCTATAAAATGTGTACCTTATTAATAAAATCCTGATATAAAAGACGGGCGTTACAAGTTGGTAATCAGAGCTAATGGTTAAAGAATAAAGTGTGTTCGGTTCGAGGCTTGATCACAAATCCGGTAAGTACATGTATGTTAATAGTTTAGCATGCTAAAGGGTTGTAAATAACACATAGGGTTATCGTGTAATACATGTTACCCTCAATTAAATGATTGAAATAGTTGACGAAATTACACGCGTTGAGGCGTATAGTAGAAAAAGCCTTGTATTATAATACGGGTGATTATTGAACTTGATATTATTAACTCTTGAAAATGCTTTAGTTAAAGGACACTCGCATATGAAGATAGCGAGAGTTTAACAAATCAAGGATCTGATAGAGGAACGGTCCAAAGAGTATGCTCATCAATGACCCAAATCGCGTAGCGATCGCGAACAAGGCTAATGGCAATAGAAGCTCGTTAGAGCAAGCATTACCAGGTGCACATTTTAAATTTAAATTGCACAAATAGTAATATGCAACAAATACGTAGAGATTGAAAGTTGCATATGTAGATTGAAAACTTGGAAAAACCCGAATAGAAAACCTATCCGGGATATTGTTTCCAAGAGAAACAAATAGAGGCATTATTTACATGGGGTGTAATGTAAGTGGTGAGCACGTGGTACCAATGAACTTTTTATGATGGACATGCTTACATCCAATGTAGTAAGGACGGGGTGAGCGGGACAAATTAAAAAGTACCCAAATGAATCAGATAAGCAAAATATTTGATAATAATGTAAACGCACAGCCGGGTGACGGAAGCGTATTACATTAGGATAATGAGCCCGAGTGAAAGGACAAAGATTGATGTAAAATGATTTAAACATGCAGTGGGAGGGGGTGTACTTACACTCGAACCCGGAAATGCAAACATGTAAGATGATTTAGACATGTATTGGGAGGGGGTGTACTTACACTCGAACCCGGAAAATATAAACATGTAAAATGATTTAGACATGTATTGGGAGGGGGTGTGCTTACACTCGAACCCGGAGGATGCAAAACATGTAAAATGATTAAGATACGCATTGGGAGGGGGTGTACTTACACTCGAACCCGGAAAATGCAAATATGTCTCTTAACGGATTCATAAAGAATCCGATAGTATATGAAAGCGATGGATATCGCTAAGTCAACTAAACTAGTGGAAATAACGAGATTACGTTATTTCAAGTTACACTATGTCGTATGAGATACGTAGATGATTAATAACCAAAAAGATATTACCATACTTTTCGGGTAATACTAACAATTGGTTAAAATATGAGCAATGTTCAATTGATTATCGAGAGCAAATGCATGGAGTTAAACTTGATAAATTATGTAAGAAAAGGTTTCGAGGACGAAACCTCCTTAAGGGGGGTAGATGATGCGTGTCAGTGTATATATGATTTAGATGTATATTTTACGCCCTTTTTACACTTTTAGCCAAGTTTTAAATTTATAAAACACGATATTTACTAACACTAAACACACATATGGGCAAGTGCACCCATCGTGGACGTAGTATAGTGTTGGTAAGATACCAAGGTCGTCCAAGGACACAAAAGCTTTTAGTACCGGTTTATCCTCAACGTCTAATCAAATCAAAATGTTAGAAAAGGTTTTTAAACTAAAATTAAAAACTAACTAAATGCTGAAAAATAAAATAAAAATAAAAACAGATAGACAAGATGAATCACTTGGATCCGACTCGTGTATTAGTATAACCTTTGATTATTTTCGCACTTTTGCACTTGTTTAAGAGATTATCTTAGTTATTGTAGTAGCCCCTCTTTTGAAGGCGACGTTACCCTCAACCCAGTAGTTTGAGTCAGCAAGGATACAATCCTAAAGGGTTGGATTATTGGAAGATAATGAATTAAGTTATTAATGCAAATTATGGTAGGCCCCGCTTTTGGCGGTGACGTTACCCTCGACTAAGTAATCTGAGTCAGCAGGGATACAATCCTAGATAGCTGGGTTATAGTATTAATAGTAGTTAACTTATGAGGGGGTCAAAGAGTTTGGATCCCCGCCATCCAATACCTATGGGCATTGAAGGAGATCCTACTAAATTTGACCCAGGTCCCTTGCAGGACCTCTAAACGCTGAACAAGGGCAAGACCCTTACCAAACCGTTCCCTTAACCCCCGACCAGGTAGCCAACATACCTCCATATAGACCGTGGAGATATGAATGGTGAAAATCTTTTATTTTATATAGACAGTAAAATAATGCCAAGACACCACGGACAAACGATAAGGAAAGATCACCTTCAACATAAGCAACTAGTTATTAAAGTCATTAATACAAAACCAAATAAAAAGTGCAAAAGATTGAAAATAAAAAGTATTAAACTAAACACTTGTCTTCACCAAGTGATGTAAGAGACTTAGGCAAACATGGCCTTGATTGTCAAGAACTCTTACGATCAATCTTGGATCCCGAGACGACTCACCCACTCTATGATGGACAATGGATGATGGTGGTGGATGATGGTGTTGTGATGGTGGTGGGTGGTGGATGAAGTGTGAGAGAGGTGGTGTGCCAAGGGATGAGTTGCAATGAAACCAAGCACTCCTATTTATAGGCTGAACAGAAGGCTGGGCACGGCCCCGTGTCCGCTGGACACGCCCCCGTGCCTGTCTGACACTCTCTCTCTTCATTAATTGTAATTCGCAATTACAATTAATGCGCCCGCTGTACTTTCGGCACGCCCCCGTGTCCGCTGGACACGGCCCCGTGGTGGGCAATAGAAGCTTCTATAGGTTTGTCTTTTCTGCTGCTTCTTGGGCACGGCCTCGTGCTGGCTGGGCACGGGGCGTGTTCAGTCTTCTGCCTTCTCTATTTTGCTTGGGAGGATGCTGTTGAGGGGTCGGGCAATCCACTTATGTTCCTTTTCTTGTATTTATGTTAGATTTAGCTGTCTTTTTGCTTCTTTTGTGAATTTGAGCTCATTTAATCCTGAAAATACAAAAGGAAGACAAAAACACTCTTTTTCCAACATTAGTACTTAAAAAGGGTTAGTTTTATGCCTTATTTGATGTAATTTATATGTTGCATTTTACACACATCAAATACCCCCACACTTGAACTTTTGCTTGTCCTCAAGCAAAACTCTTTAATATGTGGCTTACACTCCCAAATGGAATGGGTAGAAGAGAAGGTTTTGGCTTGTCATAGAGTGTCGGAAATCCAAGATCTTTTTGGGTTTTATTTTTATCTATTTACAATCCTATTCGTTATGATTTGTTTAGAACGTTTCATAGGAGAAATTACTTATTTGGGCATAACATGCCTTTTTAAAATTCCATTTATATACAAGTTCACATACCTCACGGGAGAAATCACTCACACTCGGCCGAAGGTGTATTTTTAGTGAATCACTCGAGAGCGGCATGGAACTTATTCCTACCATAAGCTTGCCAAGCAATCAATCCTCCTCCTTTTTAACTCGTTACCTTTGTAAATATCAAGAGGACTTTTTTGGGTAAAGGCTTGGGCTAAAGGTGGGTGGATGGGTTAGTGGTTAGTAGAAAAGGGCGAAAAGCGTAAAAAGCGTCGATTTTCGTAAAACATTTTGTTTTAGTGACTTTTTATTTCGAAGTATTTCTTCAAACAAGCTTTTGTTTTAAGAGCTTTGTTTGTTTATTTCAAACTTCATCATTTTTTTTAGTCACACGAAAACCGAGCTTGTTACTAAAATAAAGGGTAAAAATAAAAAGGGTTTTTGGTGGGTAAAAAGGTTTTAGGGTAAAGAAATGAAAGGTTTAGGCTCAAAGGGGTTAACTAGGAGGATTTTGGGTAGGTGGTAAAAAAAATGAAAAATAATGGTGTAGAAAGAAAAAGGGTTAGTCCTAATGCCTCCATCATTTACTTACTTGGGTTTAAGTTGGTAAGGACTGGGAATGAATCGTCGTGGCAAGTTCTAGAGTCGTAAGAACCAAGCGGCTATTCACACAAGAAACGAATAATGAGCATTTAGTCTAAAGATGTATATTTGTATGCTCAATAAAGGCTCAAAACTCACTTTTTGTGGGAATGGGTTTTTCTATGTGATCAAATACGAGATGCTCAGGTAGAAGCATTGAAACCAGAAAATGTCAAAGTTGAAGCCTTACGCGGCTCATGACAATGAATGGAACAGAAGGCAGACGGCGCCTACTATGTTACGGGGCGTATTTGGGTCCCACTGTATGGCGGTCTACGAGAGCTTGTGATGGACGAAGCACACAAGTCTTGCTACTCGGTACATCCAGGGTCGGATAAAATGTACCACGACATCAGAACTACTTATTGGTGGCCTAGCATGAAGGCCCACATCGCTATGTACGTTGGAAAATGCTTGACCTGTGCGAGAGTCAAGGTTGAATATCAGAAACCAGCTGGCCTACTTCAGCAGCCTAAGATACCTCAATGGAAATGGGAAGAAATTTCCATGGATTTCGTTACAGGCCTACCTAGATCCCAGCGTGGGAATGATACCATATGGGTGATCGTGGATCGACTCACCAAGTCTGCACACTTCCTAGCTATAAAGGAAACGGATAAGTTCTCCACTCTCGCAGACATTTACCTTAAAGAAGTTGTTTCGAGGCACGGGGTGCCCACTTCCATCATTTCGGATCGGGATGCACGATTCACGTCAGAACTATGGCAAGCGATGCACAAATCTTTCGGCTCACGGTTAGACATGAGCACAGCATATCATCCTCAGACGGATGGGCAGTCTGAGCAAACGATTCAAACTCTTGAAGACATGCTTCGGGCATGCGTTATCGATTTCGGCAATGGCTGGGAAAAGCATCTCCCTTTGGTGGAGTTCTCATACAATAACAGTTATCACACCAGCATACAAGCCGCTCCATTCGAGGCATTGTACGGACGTAAATGCCGGTCACCTCTCTGTTGGGCAGAGGTGGGGGATAGTCAGATTACGGGTCCAGAGATTGTAGTGGACGCCACAGAAAAGATAGCACAGATACGACAACGCATGGCGGCAGCACGCGACCGTCAGAAAGCCTACGCAGATAAGCGTAGAAAGCCATTGGAATTTCAGGTCGGGGACCGGGTTTTACTTAAAGTTTCACCCTGGAAGGGTGTAGTTCGTTTTGGCATACGGGGCAAACTAAATCCGCGGTACGTCGGACCATTCGAAATCATAGAGAAGATAGGCAAGGTAGCCTACAAGCTAAACCTACCAGCTGAACTCGGGGCAGTTCACAATGTCTTTCACGTGTCGAATCTGAAGAAGTGCTTATCAGATGAGACCCTTATCATTCCTTTCAAAGAACTCACTATCGACGAGCGGTTGCAGTTCGTCGAGGAACCAGTTGAAATCACGGACCGGGATGTGAAGGTCCTCAAAAACAAGAGAATCCCTCTTGTTCGAGTACGTTGGAACTCCAAACGTGGCCCAGAGTACACCTGGGAACGCGAAGACAGGATGACAGAAAAGTACCCCCAGTTATTCGGAACCAATGCAACCACTACTGAGGCTGAAGCTACTACTGCGGAATTTCGGGACGAAATTCCAGATCAACGGGGGGAGGATGTGACACCCCAGGAAAACCAGTGAACGATACAGCTTACCTAGCTTCCTCAGTGAGTGCATACCAAATTTCGGGACGAAATTTCTTTTAAGTTGGGGATAATGTGACAACTCGTATTTCGGACCTACTTTGTGTAACGTATGTGAACATGTTATGATTATACGAGCTTTGATTTAAGTGAATGCTATGTTATTATGTGCTACGTGTGTTGTGTATGTAATGTGTATGTATGTTAATGAAATCGATCGCACAACACCCACTTGACCGCACAAGGCCTCTTGGGCCGTATTACCTACACTCGAACCATTAGGGCGGCCCATGGATGGGTTCGGCCCACTTCTATTTACACAAACAAGCAACCGTGTTGAAGGGTTGCCTCACATTTGTTACAACCACACAAGTTACACAAACCCTAGACTTTCTCTCTCTCTCTCTCGTTTTGCTTGGAACCCGACGGCACAAGATCATCCCCTTGTTCGGATCACACTTCTCTACTCGTAATCGGTTAGTGTTTTGATGTTGATATCTTGTTGAATGATGTTTTGATTGTATATGATTAAGTAAATCCGTTTGGGGTTCATGTTAGTAAAATCGATGATAATAAGGTACATGGTTGTTGATGATGTTTGATGATAATGTCCTTGTTAATCGGTTACATGATTAGGAAATCGGAATTTGTGTGATGATATTAATCGGCTACCATGATGTTTACGTGTATGAAGATGTCAATCGGCTGCCATGTATTGATTCGGATTGTTTGATGATGCTTGTTAGATTGACTATTATGTTAAGTTTTCGGATTATTGCACAAAGATTTGGATGTATTAAGTGTTTGGATCGGATGGTTAAATGTTGTTAGTTACTTGATTTCTTTGAATGTGATCTAGGGTTCATAAGGATTGGATGTTAACTATCTTGTTTGATCGAAATCCATCATGTGTTGAAACTGTTAGATGTTAATTGAATATGATAAAATTGGAAACCATTAATTAGTTGCAACCGATTCCTTAATATCCGGAATGTTTAAACAATCGCACATGAGGCCCAATCGCACAAGGTGGCCCACTCGCACAAGACCCCTTGGATCGCACAAGTTGGGCTGGGTAAACATACTGGATTGGGCTGGTACGGGTTACACAAGCCCAATTCCAATCGCACAAAGCACCTAGTCGCACAAGCTTATCAAATCGCACAAGGTATAAATTTGTTAACTGTTGGGCCATAAAGCCCAAGACACGATCGCACAACCCGAACTGGATCGCACAAGTTCATTACGTGTTATGTAGTTGGGCCGCATATGTTATTGGGTCACTTACACTAATTGGGCCGGTACATGTTGGATCGCACAACATGTTGTGGATCGCACAACATGTTGGGCCGTTTACATTTGGGCTAATAGTTTGGACGCACAAGTATGATTACATTGTTATGCTTTGGCTGTTTACGTGCTATACGTGTTGCTATGATTCATACGTGCATTACTTGAACCGAACCTGACTTGTATGGTAACCCTGTTAGGACGTGGTTGACCACTTTAGTTCAAGAACCTTTTATTGTGTATCTGCCGAGCAACCCAAGGTGAGTTCACACTCTTACCAAGGCATGGGATTCCCGGGGTGTTGGGAATGGGATTGATAAGGATAAGGTTGAATAGACTCATACAGACATTGTTACTAGACTACCAAACCATCGTCCTCGGTTGTGCAGGACACATACGTAAAACCTACGTATACTTATGCTACTCGCTATCCTCGGTTGTGAAGGATACTCACGTAAAACCTACGTGAACTTATTATACTCACTACTGCCTCGGTTGTGTCAGGCACTTACGTAAAACCTACGTAAACCCCCGCGTACTCCTATCCTCGGTTGTGAAGGATACTTACGTAAAACCTACGTAAACCCCATACGCGCTACTGTTCTCGGTTGTGAAGAACACTTATGGTTACGCATAGTCTAGTGGATTAATAACATGGGAAGCCCCCACCAATAGAAACCTATGTTGGCCCAGTAGAGCCACCTGATACTCATGAACTTACTATTACGCATTTACTTTCTGTGAACTCGCTCAACTAGTTGTTGACTCTCTGCTGCATGCCTTGCAGGACCTTAGGTACTAACGGAGCTTGCACAAGGAGGAGCAGGTCGTTGTGGGCAGATGGATCGTGATTACTTATTAAACACTTATGACATTTCAAACATTAATACTTATGTCGGGTTTTACATAAATGCTTCCGCTACATTTACTTATGTTGGTTTTGATAAACACCTTTCGTATTGATGGATAACTTTTACTATTTAATTACATGTTCAATATGATTGGTGGCTTGGTCCTGGTCATGTCACGCTCCCAGGCGGTGATACTCCGCAGGTGGATTTTGGGGGTGTGACAGATTGGTATCAGAGCCATTGGTTATAGAGAACTAGGTTTTAATATGGGGAAACGTTTTTATTAAAACCAGACTATAACGAGAACAGTGCTCTCAACGATCCACAACGATGCTTCGCTCCACGTGCAAGACTCGACATCCTAGGTAATAAGGTTTATGTTTATTGCCTGTTTGCTAGAACTGCTTAGAACTTTGTGTAGAACTTTGCTAGCATTACGCTTAGATACACATGACTTTATTACATGAGAACACCTACGTGCTTACACTTTTCTGTCATCGCCCTACTCGCGAACCACTCTCACTTACGTTACTTCTGCTATGATGATCATGGCTGGACATACTAACATGACTCAAGCCCAGCTAGAGGCTCTCGTTCAAGCTCAAGTTGCTGCGGCACTTGCAGCCGCACAAGCAGGAGGTATATCCTGTGGTTACAACACACACTAGGATCTTTAGACCCTACACTCCTAAACTAGCCCTTGTATTTAAACTTTGCCCTATTCATACACAATAGGTCAACACGCGCAGCAACCTGCCTGCACTTTCAAGAATTTCATGGACTGCCGTCCAAGAACCTTCAGCGGCACGGAGGGAGCGGTTGGACTCCTCCATTGGTTCGAAAGGCTCGAAACTGACTTCGAGGTGCATGATTGCCCTGAGTCTCGTAGAGTAAAGTTTGCTACTAGAACACTCGAAGGTGCTGCACTAACCTGGTGGGAAGCACAGGTTCAGATGATAGGGCTGGCAGCTGCTAACGCCACTCCCTGGAACTAGTTCAAGGACCTAATTAAGGAAGAGTTTTGCAGTCAAGAGGACATCCACAAACTAGAGGTAGAATTCCTCAACCTACAGATGGTGGGGTCTGAAATTGAAGCTTATACGAAGAGATCGAATGAATTAGCCACATTTTGTCCTACTATGGTAGACCCTCCCACCAAACGCATCGAACTGTATCTCAGGGGTCTGGTGCCCGAAATTCAGAGTCATTTGACCGCAATCAACCTTGGTACTATCCAGGAAGTCACTCGTCTTGCTCATCGTCTCACAGATCAGGCAGTGGATCAGAACAAGCTGCCAAAACGCATCAGTGCTACCACTACTGCTGTCACTGTTTCTGCTACCCCCAGTGACAACAAAAGAAAATGGGATGGGGATTTCAGCAAGGGATCAGCTTCAGTTCAGTCACAGGTTCAGCAGCAAAAGACTGACAGTTATCAGAGTCCCAGTCATCACTCTTCAGACAACCAGGGGCAGGGTGAATATCGGGGAATTCACCCGCTATGTAACAGGTGCAACAGACACCACAGTGGACGGTGTCGCAAGGAACGATGTCAGAGATGTCTCAAGATTGGTCATGAAGCTAAGGATTGTCGAAGCTCACGTCCTGTAACTCAAGAACCACAACGACCGCCTCAATCCTCACAGAACCAGCAACTGCAACTACCAGCTCCTTAGAACCCACAGCAGCAGCAGCCACAGCGTGGAAACCGGGGGTGTTTCCAGTGTGGGGCTGAAGGTCATTACAAACGCGATTGCCCTCAGTTGAACCAGAGTCAGAACCACAACAATAACCAGGGCAACGGGAACAACAACAACAACGGGGGAAACAACAACAACAATGGCAATGAGGCAAGAGGTCGAGCTTTCGTGTTAGGACGAGGAGACACAATGAACGATATTTGAACTTATAACTTATTTTGGGTTTTCATTATTATGTTTCCGCTACTCAAACAAAGTTTGGTTTGAACATCAATCGTATTAGGTTTTATGAATTATTTTAACTACTATACTTTATGTTTGATATGATGGATGGTTTGATATTATTGAACGCACCTGCCGTATTTATGGACCTTATGAACAGGGTGTGCAAACCCTATCTTGACAAGTTCGTCATTGTCTTCATCGACGACATTCTGATCTACTCCCAGAGTCAGGAGGAACACGAGCAGCACCTACGCCTTATTTTGGAACTCCTACGGAAGGGACAGCTGTACGCTAAGTTTTCGAAATGCGACTTCTGGCTTCGTGAAGTCCACTTTCTAGGCCACGTAGTGAACAAGGATGGGATCCATGTCGATCCATCCAAGGTAGATTCGATCAGGAACTGGCCTGCACCACGTACGCCAACGGAAATACGCCAAATTTTGGGTTTGGCGGGGTACTACAGACGTTTTCTTAAAGACTTTTCAAAGATTGCTCAGCCGCTTACGTTACTGACACAGAAGGGTGTCACCTACCGTTGGGGAGATCCCCAGGAAACTGCTTTTCAGCACCTAAAGGATAGACTTTGCAGTGCACCTATCCTCTCTTTGCCAGAGGGCACAGATGACTTCGTGGTTTATTGTGATGCATCCATTCGGGGACTTGGATGTGTGTTAATGCAGCGTGACAAGGTTATTGCTTACGCTTCACGCCAACTTAAGATTCATGAACGGAACTACACGACGCACGATTTAGAGCTGGGAGCTGTTGTTTTCGCGCTTAAGATATGGCGACACTACCTGTACGGTACCAGGTGCACGATTTACACCGATCACAGGAGTCTCGAGCATATCCTTAAGCAAAAGGATTTGAACATGCGTCAACGAAGATGGGTTGAACTACTGAACGATTACGAATGCGCCATCAAGTACCATCCAGGCAAAGCCAATGTTGTGGCCGACGCCCTCAGTCGGAAAGACACTCTACCTCCGCGCGTACGAGCACTACAGCTTACGGTTCAGTCTAGCCTTCCTGCACAAATACGAGATGCTCAGGTAGAAGCATTGAAACCAGAAAATGTCAAAGTTGAAGCCTTACGCGGCTCATGACAATGAATGGAACAGAAGGCAGACGGCGCCTACTATGTTACGGGGCGTATTTGGGTCCCACTGTATGGCGGTCTACGAGAGCTTGTGATGGACGAAGCACACAAGTCTTGCTACTCGGTACATCCAGGGTCGGATAAAATGTACCACGACATCAGAACTACTTATTGGTGGCCTAGCATGAAGGCCCACATCGCTATGTACGTTGGAAAATGCTTGACCTGTGCGAGAGTCAAGGTTGAATATCAGAAACCAGCTGGCCTACTTCAGCAGCCTAAGATACCTCAATGGAAATGGGAAGAAATTTCCATGGATTTCGTTACAGGCCTACCTAGATCCCAGCGTGGGAATGATACCATATGGGTGATCGTGGATCGACTCACCAAGTCTGCACACTTCCTAGCTATAAAGGAAACGGATAAGTTCTCCACTCTCGCAGACATTTACCTTAAAGAAGTTGTTTCGAGGCACGGGGTGCCCACTTCCATCATTTCGGATCGGGATGCACGATTCACGTCAGAACTATGGCAAGCGATGCACAAATCTTTCGGCTCACGGTTAGACATGAGCACAGCATATCATCCTCAGACGGATGGGCAGTCTGAGCAAACGATTCAAACTCTTGAAGACATGCTTCGGGCATGCGTTATCGATTTCGGCAATGGCTGGGAAAAGCATCTCCCTTTGGTGGAGTTCTCATACAATAACAGTTATCACACCAGCATACAAGCCGCTCCATTCGAGGCATTGTACGGACGTAAATGCCGGTCACCTCTCTGTTGGGCAGAGGTGGGGGATAGTCAGATTACGGGTCCAGAGATTGTAGTGGACGCCACAGAAAAGATAGCACAGATACGACAACGCATGGCGGCAGCACGCGACCGTCAGAAAGCCTACGCAGATAAGCGTAGAAAGCCATTGGAATTTCAGGTCGGGGACCGGGTTTTACTTAAAGTTTCACCCTGGAAGGGTGTAGTTCGTTTTGGCATACGGGGCAAACTAAATCCGCGGTACGTCGGACCATTCGAAATCATAGAGAAGATAGGCAAGGTAGCCTACAAGCTAAACCTACCAGCTGAACTCGGGGCAGTTCACAATGTCTTTCACGTGTCGAATCTGAAGAAGTGCTTATCAGATGAGACCCTTATCATTCCTTTCAAAGAACTCACTATCGACGAGCGGTTGCAGTTCGTCGAGGAACCAGTTGAAATCACGGACCGGGATGTGAAGGTCCTCAAAAACAAGAGAATCCCTCTTGTTCGAGTACGTTGGAACTCCAAACGTGGCCCAGAGTACACCTGGGAACGCGAAGACAGGATGACAGAAAAGTACCCCCAGTTATTCGGAACCAATGCAACCACTACTGAGGCTGAAGCTACTACTGCGGAATTTCGGGACGAAATTCCAGATCAACGGGGGGAGGATGTGACACCCCAGGAAAACCAGTGAACGATACAGCTTACCTAGCTTCCTCAGTGAGTGCATACCAAATTTCGGGACGAAATTTCTTTTAAGTTGGGGATAATGTGACAACTCGTATTTCGGACCTACTTTGTGTAACGTATGTGAACATGTTATGATTATACGAGCTTTGATTTAAGTGAATGCTATGTTATTATGTGCTACGTGTGTTGTGTATGTAATGTGTATGTATGTTAATGAAATCGATCGCACAACACCCACTTGACCGCACAAGGCCTCTTGGGCCGTATTACCTACACTCGAACCATTAGGGCGGCCCATGGATGGGTTCGGCCCACTTCTATTTACACAAACAAGCAACCGTGTTGAAGGGTTGCCTCACATTTGTTACAACCACACAAGTTACACAAACCCTAGACTTTCTCTCTCTCTCTCTCGTTTTGCTTGGAACCCGACGGCACAAGATCATCCCCTTGTTCGGATCACACTTCTCTACTCGTAATCGGTTAGTGTTTTGATGTTGATATCTTGTTGAATGATGTTTTGATTGTATATGATTAAGTAAATCCGTTTGGGGTTCATGTTAGTAAAATCGATGATAATAAGGTACATGGTTGTTGATGATGTTTGATGATAATGTCCTTGTTAATCGGTTACATGATTAGGAAATCGGAATTTGTGTGATGATATTAATCGGCTACCATGATGTTTACGTGTATGAAGATGTCAATCGGCTGCCATGTATTGATTCGGATTGTTTGATGATGCTTGTTAGATTGACTATTATGTTAAGTTTTCGGATTATTGCACAAAGATTTGGATGTATTAAGTGTTTGGATCGGATGGTTAAATGTTGTTAGTTACTTGATTTCTTTGAATGTGATCTAGGGTTCATAAGGATTGGATGTTAACTATCTTGTTTGATCGAAATCCATCATGTGTTGAAACTGTTAGATGTTAATTGAATATGATAAAATTGGAAACCATTAATTAGTTGCAACCGATTCCTTAATATCCGGAATGTTTAAACAATCGCACATGAGGCCCAATCGCACAAGGTGGCCCACTCGCACAAGACCCCTTGGATCGCACAAGTTGGGCTGGGTAAACATACTGGATTGGGCTGGTACGGGTTACACAAGCCCAATTCCAATCGCACAAAGCACCTAGTCGCACAAGCTTATCAAATCGCACAAGGTATAAATTTGTTAACTGTTGGGCCATAAAGCCCAAGACACGATCGCACAACCCGAACTGGATCGCACAAGTTCATTACGTGTTATGTAGTTGGGCCGCATATGTTATTGGGTCACTTACACTAATTGGGCCGGTACATGTTGGATCGCACAACATGTTGTGGATCGCACAACATGTTGGGCCGTTTACATTTGGGCTAATAGTTTGGACGCACAAGTATGATTACATTGTTATGCTTTGACTGTTTACGTGCTATACGTGTTGCTATGATTCATACGTGCATTACTTGAACCGAACCTGACTTGTATGGTAACCCTGTTAGGACGTGGTTGACCACTTTAGTTCAAGAACCTTTTATTGTGTATCTGCCGAGCAACCCAAGGTGAGTTCACACTCTTACCAAGGCATGGGATTCCCGGGGTGTTGGGAATGGGATTGATAAGGATAAGGTTGAATAGACTCATACTGACATTGTTACTAGACTACCAAACCATCGTCCTCGGTTGTGCAGGACACATACGTAAAACCTACGTATACTTATGCTACTCGCTATCCTCGGTTGTGAAGGATACTCACGTAAAACCTACGTGAACTTATTATACTCACCACTGCCTCAGTTGTGTCAGGCACTTACGTAAAACCTACGTAAACCCCCGCGTACTCCTATCCTCGGTTGTGAAGGATACTTACGTAAAACCTACGTAAACCCCATACGCGCTACTGTTCTCGGTTGTGAAGAACACTTATGGTTACGCATAGTCTAGTGGATTAATAACATGGGAAGCCCCCACCAATAGAAACCTATGTTGGCCCAGTAGAGCCACCTGATACTCATGAACTTACTATTACGCATTTACTTTCTGTGAACTCGCTCAACTAGTTGTTGACTCTCTGCTGCATGCCTTGCAGGACCTTAGGTACTAACGGAGCTTGCACAAGGAGGAGCAGGTCGTTGTGGGCAGATGGATCGTGATTACTTATTAAACACTTATGACATTTCAAACATTAATACTTATGTCGGGTTTTACATAAATGCTTCCGCTACATTTACTTATGTTGGTTTTGATAAACACCTTTCGTATTGATGGATAACTTTTACTATTTAATTACATGTTCAATATGATTGGTGGCTTGGTCCTGGTCATGTCATGCTCCCAGGCGGTGATACTCCGCAGGTGGATTTTGGGGGTGTGACAGACACGGCCCCGTGTCTGGCAAAAATCTGCAGGAAAGTAACCAAACAGCAGGTCTGGGAGGTGAGCACGGGGGCGTGTCGGCTGGACACGTCCCCATGTGGACAGTCTGTAAGCCTGAAAAATAGGTTCCTTCCTCCGGTTTTTCCATCCTGGCTTTATGAGTGCTAAGGCTTAGCACTCTAAGCCTCGGTTTGTACCTGTTTCATCACTAAATACCACACCAAGCAACACAAACATCCTACATTACCATAGTTAATTGTTCCAAGCATAAAATAAAAGAAAAATAAAGCGAAAAATAAAAGTAGTCAAGGAAAGTAAATTGTTCAACACTTGGCACGCAGGCCACAAATTGTTCGATAGATAAAGGGACTTAAACCTGTGGGCTTGCCATCAACCCGCTCCTGCTTCCCCTAGTCCATGTCTTCATCGCTGTCATCACCTCCATCCCCATGCCCCGCCATATACTCCCGGATGCTGCCGATATCGTCTTGTATATCGTTGATATTGCGTTCAATGGCTCCGACCCGGTGGTATGTATTGTTGGCGAGGTTGTAGGCGTTCCTGGTACACATGAGGTTTTCCTGCAAAAGATCATGTAAGCTTTGAAAATTGGGAAAACCGCCTCCTTGTGAGGAGGATTGACCCGGATCACCATGGGGTTGGTACTGGTAGCGAGGAGGTGGTGCGTGAAGAACTAGGGCCTCCTGCAGATTCCATGCATAGCCTTGCGTCCTTTGGAAGCTCACTGTCCCGTCTTCCGCCTCATAAAGTAAGTTCATGGCTCGGCAAATGTGGTAGTCAACTCGTCCCAACCATGGGCTTCTTTCAAAGGACCTTGGAATTCGCGTGAAGTGCTTGAAGATGCGGTACACCCATCCTCCAAAGAAGATAGGTGTTGGAGCACGAGCAAGGCGGTTGAGATGCATGTTTCGTAACAGGAGATATGGAACATCGAGAGGCTTCCGGTTGTGGATACAGTGAAGGACAACCAAATCTTTCAACCCTACAACGCCACTACTGTCGTGACGTTGGCTAAGAGAGTAGGTGAGGAGCCTGTGAATGTAGCTATAGAGCGGATCTCTCAGCCTAGTACTCTTGGTGCTGTTAGGGTTGTAGATTCCTTCACCGATTTGAGCCCATGCGGCTTGACGTTCATTTTCATCCAAATCTCTTAATCCCCCGGTGTTTTCCTCATTTCCAGATTCCTCTTCCCCGTACAGTCCCACTATAGCTCCAAACTGTGCCATAGAGATCGAGTACCTTGTCCCGCCACACCGAAATGCAACCCCTTCATTGTCGAACGGATCACACCTTGAGGTGAAGGTAAAAGTACTATAGAACTCCATGGTGCATTGATGCATCGACCGAAGCCGAGTGTTCAATGCAACTGCTAGTGGTCCCGTAACGATGTTGTTGAATCGGTCCAGCTGGTTTTTCAAGGTTAACAGGTCCGTGCATGCTCGCCTGGGGTACTCCTCGGGTCTTGTTTGAAGTATTTCGTATCTTGCCCTAGCATCGAGCTCACTTGCGTTGAACCTTGTGAACTTTTCCATCTGAAAGAATACACCAAAAACTAGCACGAAACAATGAGATTTTTAAAGAAACTGCAAACAGTGGGCTGGACACGGCCCCGTGTTCAGTGGGCACGACCCCGTGTCCAGACGTCTGTAACCCAAAAACTTCATTTTTCGTCCCGGTCCCGAAAATTTGAAAATTTTTGGCCAAGTAGGTGCGGTTTCCCCCGAAAATGAAACCCTAAGTGTCGTTTTTCCAAAACAACCCATTTACCCTTCCAATTTCATCTTTTTCGGTTCAAAAACAAGGGTTTGAGGTTTCAGTGAGAAATCGGACAAATCTATCAACAATACAAGTGTATTTACTTCCCATTATACTAATCTAAACTAATACTAACAGATTCCATCAAAAATTTGAAGTTCGATCCGGATAAACTTGAAGAACCCTAGATTTTTCCCCAAATCTTTGATGTTTAACTACATGCAATTAAGTAATCTAACTACTAATGATGATAGAATCATACCTTGTTGTTGTTAAACGTGGAAGTAACGTCGGAAATCTGCGGAAAATCGCCTTGAACCAGAGCGTTTTCGGCAAAACGGGGCGTGTGGAATGAGGTAACTGTTATGAAAAGAGGGTTTTATCCCGATAGTTGCCTCGACACGGCCCCGTGTCCAGCGGACACGGCCTCGTGCCGAGCAAAAGTTTTGATTTTTTTTTTATGTGCTCGTGTGCATACCCCTTTTTCCGAAAACATGGTTAGAAGACTTACCGGTTTTGATGTATACTCGTTTGTTTGCAACATTTCGGGTATGATGTGGATGCTTTTCATTCGTTAACCGTTTGAAGCGAGATCTCCTCTTCTTCATCCTCAATGGATCCTCGGTAGAGTTTTAGCTGTTGGCCATTGACTTTAAATGGTATACCATTTCGAGCTTTAATTTCTACTGCACCGTGAGGAAAAACATGGGTGACGGAAAAAGGTCCTGACCACCTAGATTTTAGTTTACCAGGAAATAATCGAAGTCGTGAATTAAACAACAGAACTTGGTCTCCTACCCGAAATTCATTAGACTTAATATATTTATCGTGTAAATTTTTCATTCTTTCCTTATAAATTTCGGAGTTAGAGTATGCATAATTCCTTAATTCGTCTAATTCATTCATTTGACAGAATCGATTTTTACCTGCAGTTTCTAAGTCTAAGTTTACGTTTTTTATTGCCCAGTTGGCTCTGTGAGCTATTTCTACCGGTAAGTGACAACTTTTTCCATAGACGAGCTTATATGGGGTTATGCCTATAGTAGTTTTATAAGCAGTGCGAAAAGCCCATAAAGCATCATCTAATTTATCAGCCCATTCCTTTTTATTTAAACCTACGGTTTTTTCAAGTATTCGTTTTAAACCTCGGTTAGTCACTTCGGCTTGCCCATTTGTTTGAGGGTGATATGCTGTTGAGACCCGGTGATAGACCCCATACCTTGTTAATATTTTTTCGAGTTGATGATTGCAAAAATGGGTACCTCTATCACTTATCAAAGCTTGTGGTGTTCCAAAACGAGAGAATAACTTTTTCAGAAATTTTACCACTACTCTTCCATCGTTAGTTGGAAGAGCTTCGGCCTCTACCATTTAGACAAGTAATCGACTGCCACAAGTATATATTTGTTTCCTTTTGACGGTGGGAAGGGTCCCATAAAATCGAGTCCCCACACATCAAAAATTTCACAAACGAGAATGCCGTTTTGAGGCATTTCATTTTTGGAAGAAATATTACCTGATCTTTGGCAAGCGTCACATGCCTTTACAAGATTTTGTGCGTCTTTGTAAATGGTTGGCCAATAAAATCCTAAATCAAATACCTTTTGTGCGGTACTAGCAGCACCATGATGTCCTCCGTATGGACCTTCATGACAATGACGGAGAATTCTTCGTGCTTCATTACCATGGACACACCTTCGGATGAGTTGGTCGGCACACAATTTGAAAAGATAAGGATCTTCCCAAAAGTAATGCTTTACATCAGCAAAGAATTTCTTTCTTTGGTGATGCGGCCATCCTTTGGTGACTATACCGCTAGCTAAATAATTTGCATAGTCAGCATACCATGGTTCTTGTCTACTCTCCATCCTTTCCAAGGACTCTGTGGGAAATTTTCGTTGATCTGCTCGTCCCTGGTTGCCTCCAAAGCTGGGTCTTCTAGGCGTGAAAGATGATCTGCAGCAGTGTTTTCTACTCCTCTTTTGTCTTTGATTTCAATGTCGAACTCTTGGAGGAGTAGAATCCATCTGATCAAACGGGGTTTTGCGTTTTGTTTCTTGAAGAGGTATATGATAGCTGCATGATCTGTATAGACTACAGTTTTAGAAAGAACAAGGTAAGAACGGAATTTATCAAAAGCAAACACCACAGCTAGTAATTCTTTTTCTGTAGTTGTGTAATTTTCTTGTGCATCGTTAAGCGTTTTACTAGCATAATAAATTGGGTGGAAATGCTTTTCTTTTCTTTGTCCCAAGACTGCTCCAACAGCAAAGTCACTTGCATCACACATGATTTCAAAAGGAAATTTCCAATCGGGTGCTATCATGATAGGTGCATTGACTAGCATTTTCTTGAGGGTTAGAAATGCTTGATTGCATTCCTTGTCAAAGATGAAGGGTGCATCTTTTTCAAGTAATTTTGTTAGAGGTCTTGAAATTTTTGAAAAGTCCTTGATAAACCTTCTATAAAATCCGGCATGCCCTAAGAAACTTCTGATTGCTCTAACGGAGGATGGTGGAGGTAGTCGAGAAATAGTTTCTATTTTTGCTCGATCAACTTCCATACCTTCGCTTGAGATTTTGTGACCGAGTACTATTCCCTCTGTTACCATGAAATGACATTTTTCCCAGTTAAGGGCGAGGTTAGTTTCCTCACATCAGGATAGCATTCGTTCAAGGTTATCGAGGCATTGGTCATATGAGTCTCCAAAGATAGAAAAGTCGTCCATGAAGACTTCCATGTCTTTTCTATCATATCATGGAAAATGGCTACCATACAACGTTGGAATGTTGCAGGTGCATTACATAGACCGAATGGCATGCGTCGATAGGCAAAAGTTCCGTAGGGGCATGTGAAAGTCGTCTTTTCTTGGTCTTCAGGTGTTATCAGGATTTGAAAGTAACCTGAAAAACCATCCAAGAAACAATAAAATTTATGACCGGATAGTCGTTCTAACATTTGATCAATGAAGGGCAAAGGAAAGTGGTCTTTCCTTGTTGCTTCATTTAATCGTCTATAGTCTATACAAACTCTCCATCCTGTGACGGTTCTTGTCGGTATTAATTCATTTTTTTCATTAGTTATTACCGTCATACCTCCTTTCTTTGGGACTACTTGGATGGGACTTACCCATGGACTATCGGAGATAGGATATATTAGTCCGGCGTCAAGTAGCTTGATGACTTCATTTTTAACCACTTCTTGTACATTGGGATTTACTCTTCGTTGTGGTTGAATTACTGTTTTGTAATCATCATTCATTAAAATTTTGTGCGTGCACATGGAAGGACTTATTCCTTTAATATCTACAAGCTTCCAAGCAATCGCATTTTTGTGTTTTTTAAGAAGAATAACTAATTTCTCTTTTTCTATGCTACTTAATTTAGATGAAATAATTACAGGCAAATTACCATCTTTGTCTAGAAAAGCATATTCCAAACCTTTAGGAAGTTCTTTGAGCTCAATGGGTGGGTCTTTAGGAGACACCTTATTTTGTGGCTCATCTAGATCAAGAACCTTAAAGGTTTGTTCTATGGCGATCTCTTCTTCAACAAAGTGGTTATCTTCTTCAGTTGTATCGGGTGGCTCATCCTCATCTTCAATTAGGGGGTCATTATAACCAAAAGGATATTTCATTGAACGCTCAAGATCTATGCTCCTTTTGAATGCCCCTAATTGAAGAGGTAGATTGTTAAATTTCCGGTTTTTCAAAGCTTTATGAGTTTTTACAAAAGGTTTTCCCAAGACTAGAGGAGCGTCATCGAGGATGACGAAGTCGGTTGGAATAACCATTTGATTTGCTTGAACCAAGACATCCTTAACTACACCGATTGATTTCATTACTTTCTGATCGGATAGAAAAATGGGTATTTGAAGTGGAGCAAAATCACTAATACTTAATTTTTCAAAAATGTAGTTAGGCATTATGTTAACACAAAGATCTTTATCAATGGTGATATTACTAATAAATGAATTTTGAAAAAAACATGGAACCGGTGTAATGTTAATTTCAAAAGGGTCTTCTTTTATTAGTGAGGTTTGATTATTTGTTAACTTAACACTTACCATTTCTTCAATTTTAGTGTTAGTGCTTAACTCTTTTAAAAACGTGGCATGAGGGGTTACTAAATAATGATTTTCGAAAGAAGGTGACAAGAGATTAATTTCTTTAGAATTAGACTCTTCTTGAATTTTAACATTATCGGCCTCACTTTTTTCGTTGTTTAACTCATGTGTCGGTTTTTCACTTTCTTGTTCTTCCATTTTTACATTTTCAACTATCTCTACGTTATTATTAAAATTTAATTCTTCTCTTGCGCAGGACTCCTCTTCCCTTGCGCGAGATTCTTTTATGCAACGTTCGATAGTTTTAATGCGTTCTAATATCCTATTGGTTACTTCGGTGAGAGAGAAAGAATTGGGATCCTCAAAGCTTGAATCCGATTGTTCGATCCTTGGTTCCTCATAGTACCCATATGAAGTAGATGGTTCACACCATTGTTCTTCATTGTAAGTATATGATGGATAAGGGTCATAACTTTGTTCTTCATAGTACTCATATGAGGTGGGTTGTTCACGCCATGGTTCCTCATAATAAGTGTATGAAGGTGGTGGCTCATATCTCGAGTCATCGAAGTATGAGTATGAAGGCTCATACCTTGGTTCATCAAAATATGAGTATGAGGGAGAAGGTTCATACCTTTGGTCTTCATAGGATGTGTATGAAGTTGATGGCTCGTACCTGGGCTCCTCATAATAGTTGTATGAAGCGGATGGTTGAAACAAGTTACAATATTGTACCGAGTGCGGGTTTCCACAATTAGTGCAATAGTCTCTCATATAATCATCCTCCTCATAGGTGTAGTTGTAACCTCCTGAGTATTGATCCATAAGAATCACTCAGTAGACCACAACTGAGTCTCGGGACCAGAAAACAAAAACAAAGACGAAAACAGAAGCTGGACACGGCCCCGTGTTCAGTGGACACGGCCCCGTGTTCAGGATCTGTATATGGGCGTTTTAATTAAAGTTACTGGTCACGTTGGACATGGGGGCGTGTTCAATGAGCACGACCCCGTGTTCAGACTCTGTATCTGGGTATCTAACTAAAAAAATGCAGCACGGGGGCGTGTTCAGTGAGCATGGCCCCGTGTTCAGGCTACTGTAAATGCAAACTAAACTAAAATGCAGAAAAATGTGCGGGCGTTTTAAAAAGGTTTTGAAAAACTGATTAGGCCGTCGATTTTAAGCTTTCTTAAAATTCTTGTGTCCCCGGCAACGGCACCAAAAACTTGATGCGTGTCAGTGTATATATGATTTAGATGTATATTTTAAGCCCTTTTTACACTTTTAGCCAAGTTTTAAATTTATAAAACACGATATTTACTAACACTAAACACACATATGGGCAAGTGCACCCATCGTGGACGTAGTATAGTGTTGGTAAGATACCGAGGTCGTCCAAGGACACAAGAGCTTTTAGTACCGGTTTATCCTCAACGGCTAATCAAATCAAAATGTTAGAAAAGGTTTTTAAACTAAAATTAAAAACTAACTAAATGCTGAAAAATAAAATAAAAATAAAAACAGATAGACAAGATGAAACACTTGGATCCGACTCGTGTATTAGTATAACCTTTGATTATTTTCGCACTTTTACACTTGTTTAAGAGATTATCTTAGTTATTGTAGTAGGCCCCTCTTTTGAAGGCGACGTTACCCTCAACCCAGTAGTTTGAGTCAGCAAGGATACAATCCTAAAGGGTTGGATTATTGGAAGATAATGAATTAAGTTATTAATGCAAATTATGGTAGGCCCCGCTTTTGGCGGTGACGTTACCCTCGACTAAGTAATCTGAGTCAGCAGGGATACAATCCTAGATAGCTGGGTTATAGTATTAATAGTAGTTAACTTATGAGGGGGTCAAAGAGTTTGGATCCCCGCCATCCAATACCTATGGGCATTGAAGGAGATCCTACTAAATTTGACCCAGATCCCTTGCAGGACCTCTAAACGCTGAACAAGGGCAAGACCCTTACCAAACCGTTCCCTTAACCCCCGACCAGGTAGCCAACATACCTCCATATAGACCGTGGAGATATGAATGGTGAAAATCTTTTATTTTATATAGACAGTAAAATAATGCCAAGACACCACGGACAAACGATAAGGAAAGATCACCTTCAACATAAGCAACTAGTTATTAAAGTCATTAATACAAAACCAAATAAAAAGTGCAAAAGATAGAAAATAAAAAGTATTAAACTAAACACTTGTCTTCACCAAGTGATGTAAGAGACTTAGGCAAACATGGCCTTGATTGTCAAGAACTCTTACGATCAATCTTGGATCCCGAGACGACTCACACACTCAATGATGGACAATGGATGATGGTGGTGGATGATGGTGTTGTGATGGTGGTGGGTGGTGGATGAAGTGTGAGAGAGGTGGTGTGCCAAGGGATGAGTTGCAATGAAACCAAGCACTCCTATTTATAGGCTGAACAGAAGGCTGGGCACGGCCCCGTGTCCGCTGGACACGCCCCGTGTCCGTAATTGTAATTCGCAATTACAATTAATGCGCCTGCTGTACTTTCGCCACGCCCCCGTGTCCGCTGGACACGGCCCCGTGGTGGGCAATAGAAGCTTCTATAGGTTTGTCTTTTCTGCTGCTTCTTGGGCACGGCCCCGTGCTGGCTGAGCACGGGGCGTGTTCAGTCTTCTGCCTTCTCTATTTTGCTTGGGAGGATGCTGTTGAGGGGTCGGGCAATCCACTTATGTTCCTTTTCTTATTTTTATGTTAGATTTAGCTGTCTTTTTGCTTCTTTTGTGAATTTGAGCTCATTTAATCCTGAAAATACAAAAGGAAGACAAAAACACTCTTTTTCCAACATTAGTACTTAAAAAGGGTTAGTTTTATGCCTTATTTGATGTAATTTATATGTTGCATTTTACACACATCAGTAGACTTGTAACACCCCGAAAACGGGTTTGGTAATCAAACCCCGTTAATACTAAAAGACGGGTAAATTACCGTTAAGGGTAAAAGTAACCCGGTGAATATTAGGATTTGAATAAATAATCCTGAATTAATCAAAAAGAGGAATAAATGCTTTGAGAAAACACGATTTATTAGGAACCCGAGTTAACGGGAGTTAAAAATAAAACGGGTTATGATTCCCCACACCCACCAAGTTAACTAGGAATAGTTAACCTACTTAGTAATGGGTAATTAAAGGAAGAGCTATGAAATATAGCTTCTTTTGTAATAAATGAAACAAAAGGGACTAAAAGAGGCAAAAAGGGAAAATGTTTTGATTAAATAAAATACTTGTTGGTGCATACATCTGTCGACTTCGTCTTGTATCGAGTCTTAGATTTCATTGTATAGATCTGGGCACGTAGAACGAGGAAATAGGAAGTCTTAGTGTGTTACAGGTCTGATTTCGCTCATATAAGCTGATTTCACTCCAAAGTGTCTTTATGTGTTTTCGGGCGAAATCACATCATTCAGATTTCGGTCCAAACGTCTTATGTCATCTCGGGCTAAATCAGGTGACTATATATAGGTCACCTGGAGCGAAATCAGTAGTAATTGCCTTGTATTCCATACCGAAGTGCTGTCGGTGTGAAGACTGAGTGTATCTGCGTTCAAATCAATACAATCAGTGTTAAAAGTGAAGATTTAGCTGTTTCTAACTTTGTTTCTTGTTTTTCGCACCTGAAACAAAGTAAAACTCCTCTGAACGACTCATTCGGATCAGTCCCACGATCCTACAAGTGGTATCAGAGCCAGTTAGAGGAGTTCTGCAGTTTACAGCCGAATTTCATTGAAATTTCTAGCTTCTACACCTTCTTTCATAATTTCAGGAAGATTTAACGGTCAAAATCAGTTCAAAATTTCAGAAATTATAGATAATTGAACATTAAAAAAATCCTTGAAAGTTTCACACCTAAAATCGAACTAAAAATGGACAAAAATGAACTCTGAGTTGATTTCACTCGTAATGGACATTTCTGATTTCGCTCGAGATTGCATCTGATTTTGCTTGTGGGATACAAACTTTGGGATTTCGCTCCAAAAGTATTGTCTGATTTCGCTCCAGATTGCCAGATTTCAGATTCCGCTCCTAAGTTTCTTTCTGATTTCGCTCCACTCAACAAACATCAGATTTCGCTCCTAAGTAATTTGTGATTTCGCTCCAAGCTGCAATTTGCTATTTCGCTCGAACTGATTATCTGGTTAATTTCGCCCGAAAACAACTGTTATTGAACAACGTGTTGCCGAATCATGGATAACGATTTCTACAACGCGTTTGCAACTTCATCTACTCCGGCTGTCATTGCTCAAGCCATGAATTTGGAAAATGAGACAGGAACTACACAAAAGCCCCCGAAACTAATGAGTATCGAAGAATATTACGGGTGGAAAGACAGATTCGAAAACTGGGTCCAGGCAAATCATCTTAGGTCTTGGGAATGTATTATGAAGAAATATATGTTACCACGTACAGATTTGCAGGTTATCAAAGAGCTATTAGAGTTTACCGATCAAGAACGAAATATGTACAAAGCTGAAAAAATGATGATCAGTTTGCTTCAACAAGCTATCAAAGAAGACATCTTCATACTGCTTCAGCATGACAAAACATCGAAATCAATTTGGGATGCTCTTCGTGTGAAATTTGAGGGTAGTGAGAACATGATTAAGAGCAAGAAAGCATTGCTCAAGAAAGAGTTTGACCTGTTTAGCAGTTTACCGGGAGAAGATACGAAGAAGCTGATTGAACGATACTGCTACTTAGTGCGATCCATGTCGATGCTGAGTATTAATAAAGATCGTGAAGAGTGGGTAGACAAATTAGCTGATGCGTTACCGCAGAAAGAATGTGGAACTTATTTGATGATTTTAAAAAATACTGGTGTTTATGATGGATTGACTATTTCTCAGTTTATTGAAAAGATTGAAAGTCAGGATTTGGAACAACAAAATAGCAAGGATGAACAGTCCAAGTGGTCAACATGATGTAAAAATGTACTACAAAGGTAGTGTTCCAGTTCCAGAGGCTGAGAGAAGTCCGAAAATCCAGACTGCATTTAGTGTTGGGGATTCTACAGAAAAGATTGACCAGAGTTCAACTAAAAGCAGTAGTGGATTCTCTTCATTTCCAAGTGTTAATCCAAAAGAGTTAACTACAAGCTTCCATTCTCAAAGCACGAAAACTGGAAATGGTTATGTGAGTCAGTGCAACATTGCTTTGAATCTTCCAGAGGGTCAAAGTTTTTCTGAAGAAATTGCTAAAGACCACATGTCTTTACTTGGTTCTGTGTTACTCTCGTATGAAAGTCTAGTTGCAGGACGAATCGGGAATCCTATGCTCACAAAGGAGGATTACGATCAAATAGACGCCGAAGAGATGGAACTAATGGATATTAAATGGTGTCTAGCTAGTGTTCTTAGACGATCTGAAAAGTTCAAGCTTATTACTGGGAGAAATGACTTTCTTGATGCACATGTTTCTACTTTAGGTTTTGATAAATCTAAAGTTACTTGTTTTCGATGCAGGGAGAAAGGCCATTTCAAGCGAGAGTGCAAGAACAGGGAAGCTAGTGGAGCTCAGAATCCGTTTGGAAAAGACGATTACTACCGGAAAGCCATTTATTAGCAAGTGGGTCAGCAACAATTATAAGAACCACAGGTGGCTCATGGAAGAAAGATCGAGGATTCTAAGAGAGCTTGTTTGGTGGATTTTGACTGGAACAACTACATGTCGCCAGAAAGCAAAGTCTGTTTAGTCAATCAGGATGATGAAAAATTACCTGAAGGCTTCAGCTGGGATATGTTTGTTGATGAAAAAGGAGAGTTTAAAGCATTAATTGCTAAGATCGTTAGAGAACCAGATATGTTTGCCACATGGATGAAGTCTATTGGTGAGACTGTGAAGAATGTGGAGAAAGAATCTGTTGTATCTGATGAAAGCTTAGAAAGTATTGATGAAAGCTCACAAAGTTCAGATGAGAGTGTACAAAGTGATGACAGTTCTGAAAAAGAAATTATTTTTGATAAAACTCCATCTTATACTGGTTCATCGGATGATAGTTCTAAAAAATCTGTAGAGTTTGATCAGTCACCTCCAGATAACAGCAGTGATGATGAGGAAGAAAAACATATTAACATTGCAAAATCTCATCTTTCTCCTGAAAGTTTTCATTTCTATTTTGCAGATCGATTGGAGAAACTGAAGAAGAAACGAGCTGCAAAAGAGCAAAAAGAAATGAAGACTGAAAGTGTTGTTCAAAATGAGAACGTTGAAAGTGTTGCTGAGGAGATTAAGGAGACTGAGCAGGTTAATGAAGCAGAAAAGGTGACTGAAGCTGAGAAAGTGATCGAAATTGAAAAGATTGTTGAAGTTATCAAGCCTTGCACAAAGTGTCTTGAACCATGCAAAGCATGTGCAACTAAAGATGAGATGATAGCTGAATATGAGAAGAAGAAAGAGCAGTTGTTGTTCAATCTCAACTATGTAAAGGAATCTTATGATGTCTTGAACAAAACTGTAATTGGTCTTCAAAAGACAAACTCTGAAAGAGAACAGGCATTAACGATGATGAATGCGGTTATGATGACAAAGCAGAAAGCTATCAACTTTTACATCGAAGAAAGTGCAAAATGGAAGCAAGAGTTGGAATCAGAAAAGATTGAGAATGAGAGAATCAGACGTTTGTTACAAAGCTATTCTAGTTCTGATTATCTTATTGATCGAATTTATCCAACTGTTGCAGGTATGGAAGCTTTTCAAGATGAGAAATCAAAGAAAAAGGAAACTGGTAAGAAACCGACTGTTAGCTATAACAAGTGTCCGCCTCCGATCTGGGAAGGGTATTCTCCTAGAAAACCAAACGAGGAGCAACTTGAAAAAGCAGTCAATATAAAGCTAAAAACCGACACAACTGATGAATTACCAGAAAACATTGACGTCACGTTTACCTCGTCTGACACTGATCATGAGTCTGAGTTAATAAAAAAGGTGGTCGATCAGGTGTTAGATACTGATGAGGAGTCTGAGTCAAAGTCTGAGTCCAGAGATCAAAGTTCGTCAGTCAATGGTCCAAAGTCATCGGTCAAAAAGGCTTACAGTAAAAAGTTTTTGTTATCAAAATCAAACTTGAATGATGAAACATTCGAAGTAGCATATACTTTGAATGATTCTGACAAAGAGTTTCCAATAAGAAGTGTTCGGTTTGACATGATCAAAAAGGTTTTCAAAATGACAGAAATTAATATTTCTGAAATAAAAGATTTAAATCTTAGTGAAAAACCTAAAAAATACACTTCAAGAGTTCAACAACGTTTAAACAAGAAAAAGGGTTACAATTCTGGTTCTGGTTTTCAAAAGAAATCAAACCAAAATCGTAGCTACAAAAAGAAAGGTTTAGGTTTTATTCCACCAGAAAACTGTAAAAATGAGAAAAATTCTAAAACAAGAACAAAATTTGTTTCAGGTGGAAGTGCTGAGGAAGAACAGAAGAAACCGTTCTGGAGACAATCAAACCAGGAGTTTCTTGCTGAGAAGAAAAGGAATGGAACTGGAGTGTTTCATCCAAGAGAGACTCGCACCTGTTTCAAATGCAATGAAGTTGGTCACATTGCATGGAACTGTCCGAAAAACGTCAAGACAAAATAGGGAGTTTCTGAAAAATTGAAAGAAAAAGTTGTTGATGTTGAACCACCAACTGAAAACTTCAAAATTTTTGAAAAATCCATTCATGAAGTTGGTGAGTGTTCAAAGAAACATGTTTACAAAAAGAAAGTAAAAGACAAACAAGTGTGGGTTGTTAAAAAGGTTGATGAGAAAGTCGGCGATGAATCTGGTCCCACAAAGCCAGAGGAGCCACAAGGTGAGGTAAAAGAGGTAAATTCTGTGTTTTCAGTAAGTGATGATGAATTTCCATCACTGAAATTTGAAGAAATTAAAAAGAAAGTTGGTAAGATTGAAATCTCAGATCAGTTTTATTCTGAGAAAAATGAGTTTGATGTCGAGAAAATATTCAATGGGAATGTTAAGAAAATTTTTGGGAAAATGCTTAATGGGAAAGCAAAAGGGGTTAAAGATTTTTACGCAACAAAAAGGCAACATTTAACCCAACTGAACAAGAGCTGAAAGAGCTAAAAACACCCAAGGTTGGTCAGACTTGGGTGGAAATTCTTTTCCCTTGAACATCTGACTATGCCGGAGATCCCAAGTTTGTAATCGTGGATCAGGAATCGGCATCATTCTTGTAAAGTGTTTTTGTGAAAGATTTGAAAAATTGTTGAAATTTTTACAGGTTGAAGAACTACGCCGGAGCTTCCAGGTTGGTAAGTGTGAAGCAGGAATCGGTATTTTGTTCTTACAATCAGAAAAAGATCTAGTGTAGATGTTTTATTCCTACACTGGACAATGGTGATGGTATTTGTACAATTGGTACAGAGGGTGAATATTTGCATATGGTAAATCAGGGACATTAATTTGTACTTGATCTACTACAAATGTTTGATGAACAATTTGATGAACCATACTTCTAAATTTTCAAGTGATCCTACAAGTGGTAAAAACAAACTTATTTTCCGGAAAAATCATTTTGATTAAAACAAACTTAAGTGTTTTGAAATCTAAATGAGAAAATAGTTTGTTGAAAGGGGGAGTTCTGATTGTTTATGCCTAAGTGGATGACGAATTGATGTGGTTCGATATCGGTTGTCAACTTACTGTATATTTTTATCTTACAATTGGGTCAAGAGTTTAGTCGTGTTTTCAATTTTTCTTTAATGTGTTTGCATTTTAGGGGGAGTAGGAAAATTTCAGAAAATCCAAAAACATTAGAAAATTTGAAAAAGTCAAAAACATGATAAATCAAAAATGAGTTTTGGTGAAAATAGGAAATGATAGTACATCAGTAGACTGTCACAACATGCTAAAGAATTGGAAAGTTGAAATGTGATAAACAATCTCACTGTGGATATGTCAGTAGGTTTTTGCACATTTAGTAGATTGTGACGAGATATAAACCTAAAAATTCAAACTTGCTTATTCTGTGGGTAACAACTTCTTGGATATATAGGTAACCCCTGAAATCTTGTTTGAAAGGTCCCTTATTCTGAGATACTAGGTCTTTATGCTCAGTGATATCTGGGGTATTATCCCGGGACTTCTGCTGTATGGAAATACTGACCTAGTCCCTGGATAATACTTTCTGCAAATGCTTGAAACACAGCATCGCCCTCAGCAAGTTGATGAAACAATAAAATTGATAGTCACTGCTGTTGTAACAAAAGATCCTCTAAAGGGGACACACCAAAAGTCGAAGCCGTCATCTCTTTGCGTATCGACCTGAGCTCTCGCGGCCCTCGCATTTAACCCCTGAACAGATATCATCTGTGGTATACTCACCTGTAAGACTGGATATTAGGATCTGGATACGGGAGTATATTCAAGTAGTGGGACACGCGAATGAGTTTAAGTATCTAAAACATTAATATCGTATCTCGAAGCAGTTGAACTTTGTGTGAAAATTTAAGTGGACCAATATACTAACAATCTAGGTGAATTGTTTAGAGCTTAAAATGTAATCAAGCTTAACGATGTTAGTGACTCGTCTTATATACTGATATGATCCTCTTACACAAACTCACAAAAATATTGTTTGTGAATATTTCTTTACGGCATTTTATTTCTCTTATTTTAAAATCCAAAAAGATTTTAGTGTGTTTTAGCATAAATTTTTGAAAATTCAAAAAGATTTTCGACAACTGGTATTGAAAAGCTGATTTTCAAAATCTCGAGTGCTGAACATGATGAGCAAAATTTGAGGGGGAGTGTGTACTTTGAAAATTAAATGTTTTCAAGATCTAATCTTTCAAATTGGTTCATCAAAAATTCTGTGTTTGATCTGAGGGAGAGTGAGTGTTGGTGCATATCTCTATAGTTAAATCATGAGAAATTTACTGTGAGGTAGAGTTTATGCAGGTTAAGTATGAGCTGATTTATCAATCCTGAGTAGAACTAGAGCCAAGTTTCGATCTTGGAACAATCTTCTGAAGAACCAGGTCATTCAATTCTGAGAAGCTTATGAGAGCCAGGTTTCGACACCTGAGGACTCTGTGGATAGAGCTTGTGCTAGGTTTCGATTAGGTGGACAAAGCTTGAGCCAGGATAACGATCATGTACCTGTGAAAGCCAGACAACGATCCTGAAGCAGATGATGCTGAAGAACTAAAGGAATGCCAACATATCGCAAGGGGGAGTCTGAAGATGTGAAAGAGAAGAGAGAGTGAAGTCCAGAGGCTGATCAAGGCTGAAGTCTGTCAAGACTCGACACAGTCAGACTCGTCAACATCTGAGGGGGAGTCTGTTGGTGCATACATCTGTCTACTTCGTCTTGTATCGAGTCTTAGATTTCATTGTATAGATCTGGGCACGTAGAACGAGGAAATAGGAAGTCTTAGTGTGTTAGAGGTCTGATTTCGCTCATAGAAGCTGATTTCACTCCAAAGTGTCTTTATGTGTTTTCGAGCGAAATCATATCATTCAGATTTCGCTCCAAACATCTTATGTCATCTCGGGCTAAATCAGGTGACTATATATAGGTCACCTGGAGCGAAATCAGTAGTAATTGCCTTGTATTCCATACCGAAGTGCTGCCGGTGTGAAGACTGAGTGTATCTGCGTTCAAATCAATACAATCAGTGTTAAAAGTGAAGATTTAGCTGTTTCTAACGTTGTTTCTTGTTTTCCGCACCTGAAACAAAGTAAAACTCCTCTGAACGACTCATTCGGATCAGTCGCACGATCCTACAATACTAACACCAAAACACACATTCTAAGTGTGTGTTCTGGTCGAGATTTCCAGAAGAGCCAGGGAGCTCTCATCTTCAAACCCTAGACTCACTAATTTGCTCAAAATCAAAGAGAATTCAAGACAACTATAGTTGTGGTGAAAAGGGTAAATCTTGGGTCAAATGACTCAATATGGGTCTTTGTCGTAAAATGATAGTCCGAGGGATAAAACTCGGAATATATGGATCTCCACAATAAATCCACCACAACTATAGTTGTGGTGGAAGATTACTTGGTAAGAAATGTGGAAATATAAAGCTAGATACAAATGAAGGCGAATCGTGTTTAAAATATACTAAAATACCGTTAACGGATCAAAACAAGCTTCTAAGTCAAAACGGGTTAAAGAAGGTATATAAACCCGTGATTTTGAGCCTAATATGATAGGAGATATTGAAATTATGAAGTTCATGAGTTTAAAGATCAAATAAACATGTTTGTTTGAAAAAATCACAAACGGGTCAAAATTTTGGTAAAAAGGGTAATAAGCCGAAGACTTAAAAGTCCTAAATTTTGTTAATCTGGATGTTGGATTTTAACTCCATATGATGGAGAATTTAATTACGAACGCGTAGGAAAAAGGATCGCGTAAAATGGACTTGTATAGTGAAAGTTATGCAAGTTCTAAGTTAATATTTGGTGAATTTTCATAGCTGGGCAAAGTGCAGCAACAATAAAGGAACTTGCTGTCAAAAAGGGGCTAGGTGGGGCGTCTAGCCCCCCCTGAATCCCAAAATTGTTTAATTTTGTTTGTTTGACCCACATAACTTGTTTAAACTTGTTATTTAACTATCAAAACTAACTTTTAAGTTGGTTTTGATCATAGGTGAATGTCAAGAGTGCCCGGATGAAGATCAAGTGGCGAGCAAGAACCGAACACACGCTAAATGAAGCTTCCGTGTCAAATCTGGAGTTGTTTGCTAAAAGTGAATTATGTAAACATTTATAAATATGTACTTTTTGAAATGTTGTAAACTATGGGAATGTTAGCATATCAAGGTTATATTTTTGTAAAGTCACATTTTAGCCTATAAAATGTGTATCTTATTAATAAAATCCTGATATAAAAGACGGGCGTTACAGATTTAGAGGAAAATGGTGACTGGAATTTGCTTCCATTTGAAGGGTATGATACATTGATTATGGATGGTATTATTGATTTGGATCGAGAGGTTTCTACTCGCCCTAAATGTTGAATGTTAGGCTTATTTCCCTTCATCTCTATAAAATCAAGTTTTATTTTCTTTACTTTCTTTTGTAATTGCTATGTTCTTTTCTTCCAAAATAATGTATTTGTGTACCTACTAAACAAAATCCTAACAAGATAACATCATCTGGGTATTTGAATGCATCTGAGTTATTTGTTTGGTGTGAATCTTGGCAATAATTTGTTGCAGCGGTGATTTGATATACTTAATTAAGAATTTTGCAAAATTTATTGACTTACGATCCATCCAAAAAAACTTCACAAACCTTGACCGCACTGAGACTGCCGGTTAAGAATATCCGCCAGTGATGTGCACAAAATGCAACATATAAATTACATCAATTGTGGCATAAAACTAACCTTTTTTTAGTAGTAATGTTGGAAAAAGTGTGCTTTTGTCTTCCTTTTGTATTTTCAGGATTAAATGAGCTCAAATAAAAAAAAGGAACAAAAAGGCAGCTAAATCTAACATAAATACAAGAAAAGGAGCAAACGTGGCATGCCTGACCTCCCGATAGCATCTTCCCAAGCGAAACAAGAAGACAGAAGACCGAACACGCCCCGTGCTCAGTGAGCACGGGGGCGTGCCCAAGTGTCAGTAGAAAAGACAAAGTGGTAGAAGCTTCCATCGCCCACCATGGGGCCGTGCTCAGCGGACATGGGGCCGTGGTCAACTATAAGATTCGCGGAATCTAGGCAAATCTTGATAGTACAGATATGCTTCTGCACACTGGGTCGTGCTCAGCGGACACAGGGGCGTGGTCAACTAATGCAGACAAACTGCATTTAATGAAGAAAGAGAGGAGGATGGACACGGGGCCGTGCCCGAGCTTCTGTTCAGTCTATAAATAGGAGTGCTTGGAGCTCTTGCAACTCATCCCTTGGCAAACCACCTCTTTTACACTTCACCCACCACCCACCACCATCATAACACCATCATCCACCACCATCATCCATTGTCCATCATAGACTGTGTGAGTCATCTCGGGATCCAAGATTGATCGTAAGAGTTCTTGACAATCAAAGGCCATGTTTGCCTAAGTCTCTTACATCACTTGGTGAAGACAAGTGTTTAGTGTAATACTTTTTATTTTTAACCTTTTGCACTTTTTAATTGGTTTTGTATTAATGACCTTAATTACTAGTTTCTTATGTTGAAGGTGATTCTTCCTTATCGTTTGTCCGTGGTGTCTTGGCATTATTTTACTGTCTATATAAAATAAAATATTTTCACCATTCATATCTCTACGGTCTATATGAAGATATGTTGGCTACCTGGTCGGGGGTTAAGGGAACGGTTTGGTAAGAGTCTTGCCATTGTTCAGTGTATAGATCCTGCAAAGGACCTGGGTTAAATTTAGTAGGACCTCCTTCAATACCCAACGGTATTGGATGGCGGGGGTCCAAACTCTTTGATCCCCTCATAAGTTAAACTACCATTAAAACTTTAACCCGACTACTTAGGACTGTATCCTTGCTGACTCAGACTACTTAGCCGAGGGTAACGTCGCCTTCAAAAGAGGGGCCTACCACATTATGCATTAATAACTTAATTAATTATCTTTCAATAATCCGACCCTTTAGGATTGTATCCTTGCTGACTCAAACTACTGGGTTGAGGGTAACGTCGCCTTCAAAAGAAGGGCCTACTACAATAATTAAGATAATATCTTAAACAAGTGTAAAAGTGCGAAAATAATCAAAGGTTACACTACACACGAGTCGGATCCAAATGATTCATCTTGTCTATCTGTTTTTACTTTTATTTTATTTTCAGCATTTTAGTTAGTTTTATTTTTCTAGTTAAAAACCTTTTTCTAACATTTTGATTTGATTAGACGTTGAGGATAAACCGGTACTAAAAGCTCTTGTGTCCTTGGACGACCTCGGTATCTTACTAACACTATACTATGTCCACGATGGGTGCACTTGCCCATATGTGTGTTTAGTGTTAGTGAATATCGTGTTTATAAATTTAAAACTTGGCTAAAAAGTGTAAAAAGGGCTTAAAATATATACCTAAAATATACTACACTACACACGCATCAACCAGCAAGATCTTCCTCAGCCATTATCATCTATTGGCGGATTGACCAGGTTGGCGTCATTATTCTTACTGTTTATACAATTGTAAATTGGTTTGTATTATGGAACCGTTTGGGAAAATGCAGGTAGGTGATGCAGGATCATTCGAAGTTTTACCTTTTTATATTTATTTTATTTGTAATTACTGATTTTAATGGAATATGATTATGCAGTTTCATCAGTGGGATAGTCAGCACCAGCACCATCTAAAGTATTGAAAACATTGACTTGTTGTGTTACCAGACATCCTGTAGTAAAGTGTGTTGACACGGTCTGTGCATACACATTTGGAGGTCTATACTTGGTGGAGGTTAGTGTTTTTGGTGGCTCAAAGTGCATTCCTTTTGATTTGGTAGCTTGTAATTTAGTTTCTTGAATTAGGTGGACGTCATCATTTTTTAGTTCAATATTTTTTTCATAAGTTCTTCCATTTTCTTTTCACTAATGAAGTGGTACCGTCACAAAGTTTCATGTAATTTGATTATTTGTTTGTTATGCTTCCTATTTGAAAGAGTAGATTAATATACATTATTATCATTTAGATTGCTAATTTGTATCTAACCTGTATGATCTTGTGTTATGACAGGTTGATACCTCTTTGGAGCAATCATAGCTTTTATGCTAGATTTGATGGAACTACGAGGGTACTGGTAACTTTATTATAACTATTATTATGTCATTCCATTATCATTTTTGTTATATTATCTAGAAATTGTATATTTGTACATGTTAAAAAAATGAGCCCCTCATAAGGGTTAACATAGCTTTTATTGACCATGTATGTTCTGCATAATAGGGAGAAACATTGGTTTTATATAATTTTTCATCTTGTATGCAACAATAAGTAGTCAAAATGTCATTCTATACTACAGGCAGCTCATATTCTTTAATTTGTTGTGTGCTGACAGCAATTGTGCAGCAAGAAAAATGTTTGGAATTCCAGTTCGTGGAACATATTCACATGCTTTTGTTAGCTCATTTATAGTTAGTGTACCATATAACCTTTTTGTTTCATTCGCACCTAGCAATCATGACCCGTTAAATGGGATGATTTGGGTAAATTTTTTGTTTACTTATGGCTACCCACGGGTTGTTTTATTTTATTAGTTATTAATCATGTATATTTTTTTAAATATAATGGCTTATTTTTTTTTTAATTTCTGAGGACATTTTTAATTCTTAATCTTAATCTTAATACAATAATATATTAAAACAATCTCATTTATATATGTTAACCAAAAAAATGTAAGTAATTTTATTTATCTTATATTTTAAATGAAAACCTTGATGAATGTTAAAGATGAGGATGGTAATTAGTTTTTGTTTGTTAAGTTTGATTTAATAATTCAATATGGAAGTGAAGTTTTATGATTATTAAATATATTATTTACAGGTGAGACGCCTCTTATTCATGCTGCAAGGCAAGGGCATATTACTACTGCTAAATACCTCTTCGAACATGGGGCTGATCCTTCGCTATCGAGTGAGGTGCTAAAGTAAATATCATTGCTGGTGGAGCAAACCCACTACATATCGCTGCTGATATTGGTAACGCAGAATTGATCACATGCTTTGCTTAAAGTTGGCGCTGATCCCAATATGACCGATGAGGTGATCAAAAGTCGCAAGTTCTACAAACACTTGATTTCTCATCCCGTTGTCAGGGTACTGGAAGCCGTGCAGGTATGACTGATCACTTGCATACACGCAACAAAAATCACATAGTTTTGTATTCCATTCCAAGTGACGATGGCTTAAGAACTAATTCAAAATCATTTAATTCTCTAAAGAGATTATGATGGAGGTTAACAACAGAAGGGAAAAAGAAGGTGGGATTATTCCAGATCCAGATATAGGCACTTTTATTAAGGTAATGTACTTATATGATTTGAATTGATTATGTAAGCCTAAGGGAACTTATTCCTACAAAGCAAGCTTACAAGTTGGGTTTTTTGCAGTCAATTCTATTCGCTTTATACATAGAATCCTTAATTTTGTCATATTAAAGGGTTATTTTATGATTAAGTTACCAGTTGAGCCAAACGCCCCAATATTTCATTTTTTCATGGGACAAAGAGAGTATGTGTTTTCTGGGTTCTTGATAATGGTTTCAAATGAACAGTGGAGAAGTTGCTTTTGTTGGGTTTGATGTTGCAATACAAACGGATATTTCTGCTGAAAAAATGTCATTTGGCGTATTGGGGGTTAATCCTCATAGAAGAGCTGAGCTAATTAAGGTAGGTCCCATTCTTCACTATTTCTTATATAGGGGACCCACATTATGGAACGAATGTTTGGTTTCGGCTTTAATCAAACGTCGAGGTGATCTGATTATTTTTGTAAAGGAGTATATAAGAAAATGAAAAGAGCCAGTGCTGTTTTTTCAATTTAGACATCCGTGTTTTAATTTGAACTTTTCTGCAGAAATTTAAGAATCCATCTCTACATTGACGTTGTAGATGAGTCTGTATCAGTTTCACTGTACACTTTGTATATTTCGCTAATTAAAAATTAAGGATGATTAAAAGTTTGGGTGCGGATTAGATATTGATCTGTCAATAACATTTCAGGTTTTAGATATTGATCTGTCATGGAGGATGCATAAGGTCTTTAATGGTCAGCGAAGAAGAGTGCAAATATGCATGGGCCTTCTAAAGGAAGTCAAGGTATTACAAATAAGTTGATAATATTGATTTGGGTCCATGAGATTTTATTTTATATTTTTCACTAAATGGTAAATTTGACAATCGGTGAAATGTTGGTTCATGTGATGAAGTGTTAGATTTCAGTTTCTTTTCTTTTCTGATAACATTAACCATTTGCTTTTCGAGTTTGTTTTTATACGTTTATTTTATACGTTTATTATTATATTAATCCATAGGATATAGAGGCCCAGGTTTTAAACAGATTCAGGAAATCATTATGTTAGGCTTTGTTTAAGACACAGTTAATTTTTGATCTTTTAAATGAAAAGTATTAAGGTTAAAGTATATAAGATTACTGATTTATTATGTATCTACTAATTAGTATGGTTGCTTAAATTGCCAACAACAATAACTATTTGCGTATTTTACAATTTTCGCTATATAGCCGACCCATTGATTGTTCCTTTTAATATTTCTCATTCTATCTAATCACAAACATCATTCTACAACCCATAGAGTAATTTTATTTTATGTGGTTTATTTTTGTTCCGGCACTTTTTGCTAAAAAAGTAAGGTGTGTTCGTTCATATTCTTGAATCATTTACAACAAATTAAGTCAGGGATAACAAATGACATTATCAAACAACGATTAGATATGATTCGATGGTGTTGCAAGCATATCAAGGTATGTCGTTGATAATTACATTTTCTTTTATTTATTGGTTGGCGTTTTAGCATGGAAGGACTAGCAAGTGTTGGTACCATCTCTTCAAACCACATAAATACTGGTTGTACTTTAGCCCTGTCATGTTAGAAGTATATCTTATTTTATTGACTTCTAGGTTTGTATCTAAACATGTGCAAGAAACTTCCATCTGATGCTGCTGATTTTGTTATGGATGCTATTCCTTTATTGACTAATCTTTTTCTACCATTACCATAATGCTAAGGTGAGTACTAAAAATATTTAATTTTAGCTACCTAAGGATGGTTAAATGATTTTTTTATTAAAATATCATTATATTTACAAGTTTTGGTGCATGCTTCAGTTTGTTTGACTCGAGTTGCTGAGGTATTTGTAGCATCTCCTGATCAGCAAGACGAGCTTTAGGGTTGTTCATGGTCCGGTTTAGCCGGTTTTGGGTCAAACATGAACCAAACCGTTAGTCACGGTTTTTGGTGATTAAAAACCGAAACCGAACCGTTGAATTCTTAAACCAAATCAAACCAAACCGTTATTAACGGTTTGGTTTCGGTTCGGTTTCAATGTTTGAACTATTTGGGCCTTAATTGCTAAAAGTGAAAAAAAAAACAAAAGAACGAAAAAAATAAACTGTCCAAATTAGAGGATATAATAATACTTATCCATAATGCTTAAACCATATTGTTTCAAATATGGACTGTTAGCTGCTGTTAGTTTGTTACATCAAAAAGAGATGCCCATATACATCAAAACAAAAGGTGTTGGCTGCTGTTGTGGATGTTGTCCAAAAGGTTGTTGTCCAAAAGGTTGTTATCCAAAAACTTGCTACCCTAACTTCAAACTGTGAACATTCAAAACAAATAAAAATAGGCTGAAGTTGGGCATTCATATATGTGTAAGAATGATAAAATCAAGTTACCTATCAACCGATGTGGTCCGTGCAAATGTTAAGCTTGCTTGCAAAACCTGAAATAGAAGTTATATATTAATTAATGAAATTGAAAGTGGCCCATTTTATAGTTAACACTATTAGTTTACTTAGATTAAATTTAGTTGTATTTTTTTATGTCTATATATAATATGTGATGATATATTAAAAATAAAATAAAATATATTCTACGGTCCGGCCCGGTTTATTACGGTTGGTTTTTGCTATAAACCGTAAACCAAACCGTTTGCTACGGTTTGCAAATATTGAAACCGACCGACCGAAAGATAACTAAAAAAACCGACCGTCAAACTGAACCAGACCGGTTTGGGTGGTTTCACGGTTTGAAACCGAACCGTGAACACCCCTAACGAGCTTTGTACCCATGGATTGCTTAAATGATTTGCTTTTTTGGTGTGCAGTTTTTTTAGATTGTGACTTTAGCAAATGAGCTTCTTCCTTGGTTTCCTAATGGAACCATAACTCTTCATACAAGTAATAATGCAATTGAATTACTTACAAATCGTATCCATGAATATATACGAGGAACAACGATGATTTTGTTCATCTTGCTCCAGCTCAAGTATCAAGGGTCTCTAATGTTGGTTTTTTTTTCTCTCCGTTAAACTCCTTGAGCAACATATCCTTTTATATATAATAGATTATTTCACTAAAGTTTATTAATGTCAATTTTCTATATTTTTAACTGTAAGTTATTCCTACCTTTTGTAGTTTAAACTGTGGCTGCTAAGGAGCTTGATAAAAAGGCTATTTATCTTGGTAAACTATTTATTGCTGAGTGGTTAGAAACGAAATGTATGGATACTCCTCGGGTGAAGAAGTTATTCAACCTTTGTCAAGTGCACTTGTGCTGATGATCCACACAAAAAGATGGATCCAAGATTGGGACTCTCAACATTAAGCATGGCAGTGCCAAGTGCCAAGGTTCGATACAAATTTTATACGATCATTAATTTTTCTTTATAATTATATTGTGTAGATTAATAATTGTAAATTCGTGTGCTATTTTTTATGCAGAAAAGAAAGAAAAATATAAATGGAATGAAGGGCCAGGTCAATATAATAGCTTTATGAGATTTAGCACTATGGCAAGGCTGGATTTTTTTAAACTCTACTTTTGGCGTATGACTTAAAATTTGATTAGAGATTTGGCTCACTTGTATCCTCTCTATTGTTGATGACATACAATTAATAACAAAGGTGATCACCCTTTATATTAAGCTTTTGCATAGTCATGAAATGTCCCAATAGTTTATAAAATTACCTTACAAACCAATAGTGAGATTTGGCAGGATGGTGATGATTGTTATGTTTAGTTGCACGCTATAAAGTTCACATAATTTAGAGTTAAAAGGCAACATCTATAATTTCACATATAAAGGATCAGATTACTTATTTAACTTCGGCTCAGTTTTTTAAGTTCTGAGTGATCGAAAGTTGCCATCATTGTACAGAGATCAATGAATCTAATAAAATTTTTGTTAAACAATTAGAGGAGATTGTAAATAAAATTCATACACATTTTTTTGATTTTTTTCAAACATTATTCGTCTTTTAAATTATATATAAAGTTGTGTTTAATAAATTTTAAATATCCGGATCCGTGAGTATTCATTGGTGATAACCTATCTATTATAAAGAAAAATAAAGACGACGTTTTTTCTTCGGCCTATTTGATTCTAATACTCTAAGTTGGCTTTAACTATGCCTATGACTACTAATTGTATAGTATATCCTAAATTCAAGAGTTCTTCATAGTAGACATACCACTATTTAATAGTTCATTACTCAATGCCCAGTATGATGTTGCATTTTTATGACAGTACAATGGTTTTACTTACTCAATGTCCATTATGATGTTGCCTTTTTATGACAACTAGAATTACGACCCGCCGCAATGCGGCGGGGATTCTTTAGTTATAACTAAGTCGATTTAGGACGCACACGTTATGTTGAACCTGTCAAACTGGAAAAAATAGACGATGTAAAAACGTTCACCCACACACGCACGTTGCGTCGTGTTAACTCGCAAAATTTAGAACGAAACGTAAAAACCGAAGCATAAAGCGAAAAATTTGTAGAAAATGAAAATTATAAAGGACCAAAGTTGAAAGTAAAAAAAGTTGTGAGGATAGATTTGTAAAAAAATCAAAGCCAAGATTACAACACATAATTAAAAAAAATCAAAGTGATTAAATCGCAAAAGATGAAAACTTTTGAATTAGAAATGAATAATCAAGTTAATGAAAGGGGTTAAATTGTATAAGATGGAAACTTTTGAATTAGAAGTGAAAAATCAAATTAATTAAAGGGGTTAAATTACCAAACATTAAAACTTTAAACTCAAATTGTCAAAGATTAAAACTTTAGGGTTAAAATGGAAATAAAGATTAAACTTTAAACTTAACTTGCCAAAGCTTGAAACTTTAGGGTTAGAAATAAAAAATCCATTTTTTTTTGAAAAACTCCCAAAGCCACTTTTACAACTACTATATGCATAAACTTGTTGGTTATTTATAAGGTTTTAATTTAATATAATGGTTTTATTTAAACTTGATTAATGCTGTTGTGCTAATCTTTTTTATTTTGTTCACGGATCAAAATCAAGACCAATCAAAGAAACCAAAATTTCAAACTCTATAAAGTAAGTTATGGAAAAAATCAGGTAAACAGGTGCCGCGTTTTGTAAAGATATGTAACTAAATACAAACAATTTAAATAATATATTATAATCTATTTTTTAATATTTGATTTTGATGATTATTAAACCTATCCGTGTATTCATACGGGTCCTACAACTAGTTAATATATGTATAGATAAGCTATAAGCTACTTTAAAATATGTAAGAATAAAAAAAATAAAAGCTAGGCCAAACACCCCACTTAAGTTTATAAGTTTGCTTTTTAGTAGAATCCAAACATCCCTGCATCTTCAAAACCCCCAAATCACAATCCTCTTTATTTGCTCCCAAATCTCTGTTCATGAAAACCCGCTTCACAAATATTCCAATTTCGTCCACAAGCTTGCTCTCTGTTTCATCGATCAATTGCCGTTAATGATTCGAACCTAGGGTTTCAGTTTGTTTCTGAGTCATTCTGGTATGTGCAGGTTCATGACATTCGGATTCAATTTTTTAGGGGATGTATCTAAACAACAGTTTCTTTTACTTGTATAATCTGTTACATTTTACGGTTGTTATGCGTTTTGGTTGTTAAGTGAATCTTTAGGTCACACACATTCAAGGTTGGTGAGGTTGGGTTTGAGTGTATCTTGGCTTAACAAGATTTCATTCATAGATCTTTTTTATATTGCCTTTTGTCAGTTTAGTAAGCTTTTCTAACATTCATATGTAGATCATTTAAAGTTTTAAATTGTGTAGGATTTGACGAATTAAATTAAGTTTGATGATTTCAGTTTGCTAAAGTTGATTACTAGATGAAAAGTTTATACAAGTTTATGAACTGCAACTCTGCAAGTCATTTTTTTCATAAAACGTTTCAAGAGATCCCACGAAAGATGTAGACATTGCCATATTTTTAAAATGACATAACTTTTTATTGGATTTCAGATATACCGCTGTGACGTGATAACTAAATCGCTGCAACGCGCGGGTAGTAAAAGCTAAAAAGAAAAGCCGAAGCTGAAATAAACATTCAGCAGTAGCAGGAGAGGAGCACCCAATTCTCGTCTGATGACGATGTGGATTCTGCGATTAAAACCAAGCAGCAAGTATGCCACTCTGCAATATCTGAACTACTCAACACAACCAATGCACGATCATTTCATGGTGGAGTACCTCGTCAATTCTATAGGTTTCTCCAAAGACCAAGCACTCTCCGCTTTAACAGAGGTAAGCCACCTCAAATCCACCCAAAAACCGGACTCTGTCCTTCACTTCCTCAAACAATGCGGTCTCGACAGTACCCAGGTCAGAGACATTGTATGCTATCGCCCTAAAATCTTAACTACCTCTGTCCATAAAACACTAGCCCCCAAGTTCAGGCTTTTACAACAGTTAGGTTTACCTGCCCCTCATTTAGAGAAGCTCTTTAAACAAAGTTATAATTTCTCTAGCAACCGGTTAAGCGCCAATGTTAACTTCCTGAGGGAATTACTGGGCTGTGATGACAAAGTAAACAAGGTTATTCAGAGATCAGCGTGGATGCTAAACTCCAACTATGCTCACAGACTGTCATCCAGTTGGATGCTGCTCAAGAAAAATGGATTGTCAGATGAAAAGATCCAAACTATATTGCTAAAGAACCCTAACTGTCTTCTGCAAAACCCTGAATGGTTGGAAGCAACTGTTAGCAAAGTTGAACCTGTGTTGGGGATTCCTCCGGAGTCTCCGAGATTTCTTGACGGTCTTGAAATTGTTATTTCGTTGAGTAAATCGACGTTGGATATGAAGTTTGGAATCTTTAGAAGCTTTGGGTGGTTGGATTCAGAGATACTTATAATGGCTAAAGCTTTACCTTTCTGCTTGAGACGTTCGGAGGCTAAGCTTCAAGCTTCTTTGAACTTTTTCATGAATGAACTCGGTTATACGCCTGCTTATTTGGCAACTCACCCCAAGTTATTAGTGTACAGCTTGGAGAAGCGGGTTATGCCCAGAAAGCAAGTGTTAAACATTTTGAAAGAGAAGAAGGTGTTGAAGAGCAATTTTTCACTTTGCTCCGTTGCGGCTCTTTCTGAGGAGAAATTTATAAAGGATTTTGTGTTGCCGTATCGTGAGTTTGTACCTCATCTGTTTGAAGCTTACACCAAAGCTGCTGGTCATCAGATAATTTGATTTCCAATATCGGGTAAGGATCAATCAAACTTAGTCATGTCGTTGCTCCTTGCTCGCTAGTATGATTGTGTATACTTTCTTCAACTTCTTACGAATTTTGGTTTTTTCTTAGTCATGTCGTTGCTCCTCGCTAAATTGAACTTACGAAAATCTAATGAAAGTATTATTTGATATGATGATAAAAGAGCACTTGCGTCTTTTATTTTGTGTTTCACGTAGCTAGAGTAACGATCATGCTATAGTTACTTATGCTCTTTGATGTGGAAGCTGTACACTATTATATGGTTTTTAGTTTGCACCTTTGTGCCATAGCCAAAGCTGGAGAAACCATGCTCAAGTGACGTGTTCGTTTAGCAATGAAATTTCCGATCGGGGGTCGAAAACGTATATACCTAAAAATAATTATAAAACCGGGGGGTCAAAAACGTATATACCTAAAAAATTCTATATGAAACTAGATACCGGACACTACTGGCTAATATATTTAATGCCACAAATGGAGTAATGGATACAAAGGTGGTGAAAAAACTCAAATTATAATGCGTGTATACAGATGCATATATGTTTCAAGTTTGATCTCTTAACAAATTAATTTGCGGGTAAAGTTATTGTACAGAGTCTCATAAATATGTGGAAGGTACAAAGACATAATTGATTACAAAATATAACACAATTTCGAGTAAAATATAACACAATGCCGAGAAATATTTTTAACACAATGCCAAGGAAAAAAGACACAATAAGTCGAAAAAAAACACAATGACGCAAATTTAGAAATAACACAATGCTAAATAACAAGACACAATGATCTAAACAATAATTCTAAAATCTACAAGCTAAAAAATTAAAATAAAAAACCTATAATCTTATATCATAGAGTTCGATGAAACAATTCCAATGTCATTTGAAGGAGGTCAATGATACTATGTTTGATACCTGTCCTAATCACATCCCATAATTTGCCACCTTGCAAAGTCTTCCATGATGTACTCACTTTAGTTTCTTCCCACAAGGGTGGAAGGGGCACCATCGGTGACCCCTTCGATGAGTGTTGTTTACCGATCGGTGAGGGGGCGCCACCCTCAAATCGGTGAGTGGGGAAGAGAAGAGATAGAGGAGAGGGGGTGGGGGGGGGGGGTTAATGGTGGGCCCTACCCTCTTTCAACCAATCACAAATTTATTTATTTATTTTTTTTTAAATTGTTTACCATTTTCCATGTGTTTGAGCACCCTTAGTGTTCGAGTGCAAAATTAAGAGTGAAGAGGGAAGTTGACATGACATGATATTATTGATTAGGGGAAAAGTTTACCACTCCCCATTTGGGGAGCACCCTTTCCACCCTAAATCAATTCCCTTTTCATTGGGTAAATTAGAGATCTTTGTCACACCCCAACCGATAGCGGAATCATCGGGGCGCGGCACTAGGCGAATCAGATTGCTCAACAGAATCCATAACAACTATATAGTGACAATATTTAAATGTGTTCATTATCCCTTACTAATAAACAATACATCAGTAAACAGTTATACAGGTTTCATGTTCTCTCAAACAATACAAATCCGACTACCTAGATTTATTGTGAGTTTCTAGACTTCCTAGCTTGATTTCGAGATAGCCTGCGATTATTCCGCAACATACGTTAAAGCGACGCCAATACAAAAAGTATTGGCGAGTATACAAGTTTTACATGGAAAAAAAATAAAGTAGATAAAAGCGCTGCGAATTTCCACATACATAGACGAGATACACAACATATACACTACAAAACAAATACTACCAGCTAAGTCACTCGATGCTAGCCAAGGTGGGACGTCGCGAGTAAAAGTCCTAGCACATATGTATTAAGCATCACGTGTAAATATGTACGACAGTAATTCGCATGTGATAATAGTTTTGATAAGTGTGTTTTAGATATGAACGTATGTTACACCCCAAAGTGTGTTTAAAGCGTTAAAAAGGGGTCAAGTATACTCACAGTAGGTGTTTAACAAGAAAACACAACTTGATTGGATTGAAGGGAGCGTGTGGAAGATTAGCCTAATCACAGAATGGTAGCATAAGCGTTGAACAACGTGTAACAGTGCGTCGAGTGTGATGTTGGATCGGATGGTGGTTCGATCGGATGACTCATCACTTTTGAAGTTTTCGTTGTAGTACTAGTAAAGTCGTCCGATCGGATGGTCATCCGGACGGATGGCCGTTCGATCGGATGGCAATTCGTTTAAGTGGGAAGTTACAAAGAAGTAAGTCCCATGTCCGGATAGTCATTCGATCGGATAGCCATCCGATCGGATGACTGTTCGTTTGGAAACTGGCATTCCTTGAATTTTGCAAAAATTGGTTAAGTGTTGAAATCACAAGTCACCTGGTTGAATAGACGTTCGATCGGAGGGTCGTCTGATCGGATGGTTATTCGATCGTGCGACTGTTTGTTTTAGAAACTTGGAAAAACAGTTAAGTTGAAAAGTTTGCGGTTTGACGGAGATGGTATGACGGCGTGTTAAACAACGGAAATCACATCAAGTGTAACAACTCTCGGTAAAACCAACACCCTCATAAATAGGTTCCGACACTCTATTATAAAATGTCCCAATATGTATTATATTATATCCCGTATGTGAAAACCAAGCCCGAAATACGTTATAGTATTAAAATAAATTAAAAACAATAAATATTAAGTTGAGACGGGCCGCGTAGACCCACCCCAACCATTCACGCGGGCCGTATGAAGGCGTAAACCGGATTCCTTTGATTTCTTTAAGTTGAAGCGGGCCGTGTAATAGTTCTCGATAGTTAATGCGGGCCGCGAGTGACCTAAGTTGTGGCGCAGCCCTGAGCTGACACGTGTCAGCATCGTGTCAAGCCTAGTGGTGATCTGGACAAGCTACGCGTTGACCTAGCTTTGACGCGGGCCGCGTAAGCCTTGTGCTTATTTTACGCGGGCCGCGAGAGACCCAGATTTCAGGCCTATATAAGAAGGCAACGGGCCTTCAGTCTGCTCGTTCAAATTTCTTTTCTCAATCTTAATTTCTGAATAGTAGAAGTTATAGCCGGGCATTATACCCCCCTAAGTAACGAGATTCTGCTACGATGTAAGTATTATAACCCCTGGAGACGTATTAGATACGCTGCCCGATTGATCTAGGGTTCCGTAACTTCTGTCGTGGTTCTGCCCGAGGTAGTCGTTGGAATGCCGTCTCGGGGAGGGTATTACTAATGTTAAAATGGGTTATTATACTAACACACGTGCATTTGTGTAAATTATAGATTATTCCCAGGAAATCATTACTGAAAACCCTAAGACAGCAATGTGAGTTGATCCACTTTTTGTTAACTGTTTTTACAAAACCTTACATACTTTTCCATGCGAATAACAGTTATTGAGTATTTGTAAGAATACAATTATCGTGGGTATGTTGGGGTTTTGTATACAAAATTTGTTACCACCTGGTCAAGGAGTAACATTTCCACAAGTCAGGTCTGACAGTACCGACGGGTGATAATTGATATAACTTGGAAACAAATGTAATTGCGGGATCGCCCTCAATACTGTTCACTGTGACTTTTTATTTAAACTTGATTAAACTGGGATTCACTCACCAGTATTTCCCACTGACAAAATGTTTTTAAAACGCGTTTCAGGTAACAAAATGTGAAAGCCAAATAGAAGCCAGCTGGACAGCACTGAAGGCTTGGAAAAGTGGCAATAAAGTTACCTAAGAATAAAATAGATGTTTTATTAAATAAAATAGGATTTATTCCTATGAAATGTGTGTACTGAAAACTTGGGTTTTACCCATGTGTTTAATGTTATAAAACGTGGTGGTTTACTATGATTAAATATTTCCTAACTACGGTCCTGAAGAAAATTTCCGCTGCTAAATTGGATAAATAAACGTGATACCACCGAAACTGGCTCACGGCCGCCCGTTCCCGGGAACTAGGGATCGGGGGTTGTGACAGAAGGTGGTATCAGAGCTATGCCACTGATTCAGCCACAGAAGTGTTCCGCTGACATCAAAATTCAAATGTTAGGAAATAAATTACGGGAATATGTGCATAATTGTATTTTCTTGTTATGTGTTATCTGACTATTTGTTAGTTTACAGTATGAGCGACCAAGGACCATCTGACGCGTATCGTCAATTGTCTGGTTCGCCTAGAAGCGAAGGCACCTCATCTTCTCAGCCTGCCCTCTCAGGGTACTCTGCTGATACGGAAGAAGGAATCTTTGTGTTTAAGGCTCAATATGAAGAGCCATTTCCTCAGAAAAAGAGGGGATGGTTCAGTAGGGGAGCACACGAGCGTAGGAAACGTATGAAAAAGTTGCAGGAACAGCGAGTGTTAGCCGCAGCTAAAAGAGAAACTAATGCCTATGCCCAGGATATGCTTAATAGGGGTATAGCCAATATCCATATTTTAGCAACTACTGCAGCTGACCCAAACCTGGAGCAAATGCTAGCACCCCAACCACAACTACTAAATCCTGACCAACCCATGGAAGTAGAAAACCCTGAAAACCAAATAGAAATGCCTGATTACAACCCGGAGGAGATACCTAGGGTACCTGCACCAAATCCCCTAGACCCAAACAACTACGACCCCTAGTGGGACGATGTTAGGGACTACGTGCAACAAAACCCGATACAGGAAAATGTGCCAATACCCAACTTAGGAGCCTACCCAGGGTTAGATCCTCAAGATCCCTATAACGTTAGTGATGCATACATTAGGGAGATCTTAGAGAATCCCTACCCATACCAGGCCCCTATCCCTCCGTACCGGGAACTCGCACCCCAGATTCCAAACCCAGTCCTAGAACCTGCACCCCCAATGAGTGCAGAAAACGTACAAGAACTTAGGACTTTCAGTGAGGAAATTTTAGAAAGCAGTGAGAGAATGCGACAGGTGGGAGAGCGTCTCGTATGGAAATACGACGAGTGCAATATGGATTTTTGGATGAATCCATATCAGTAAATGTGATGGTGGAAACGGTAGTAGTAGTAATAATAATAATAATAATATAATAATATATGTGGGTACGTGTTAGAAAAAAAAAACTACGGATGCATACTACTAGTATTGTAGCTTTATATTTCAGTCGGTATTGTAATTTTAATTTCAGTACTGGTGTGTAATAGATGCATAATATATGAATAGAGTAAAAGTCGCAATGCTCGACGCTTTTGACTAAAAGTGCGTGTCATGTGATTGGCTATATTCGAATATTATTTGTGATATTAATATTTGGTAAATGTTTAAAATTCAGATGGCCGACGAGGGAAATCAAGATAATCTGAAAAACGATAACCAGAGTAACAATAACATGGTTAACGAGAATCCGAACAACAATGGAAACCAAATGGATAATAGTGCCGTTCAACACATAGTGGCACAAGGAATTATAGATGCAATGCCATTTATTATTCAAACTGTTCAAGAAGCGAATAATAAAAGTAAGCATAGCAGTAAGCGACCAACTGAACCAGAACACAGCGTGAACAATGGACTCGTACTTCAAGCGCCCATTCCCAAAAGAAGAAGAACCATGTCATATGGTTTTTCTTATAAAGAATTCTTGTCATGTAAACCAATAGAATTCTCGGGCAATGAAGGACCTATTGCAGCTCTATGCTGGATAGAGAAAACTGAGGCTGTTCTGAAAATAAGCAAGTGTGCTGAAGAAGATAAAATAATGTTTGCTTCAAATCTGTTAAAAAATGCAGCCTTAGAATGGTGGAACACTATCCTCCAGTCAAGAGGAAGTGATAGGATTTATAACATGGAATGGGAAGAATTCAAAAACATGGTAGAAAGGAAATTCTGCCCTCCCAATGAAAAGGAACATATAGCAAATAAGTTTCTGAATCTTAGAATGACCGGGGTAGACAGTAAGGGTTACACTACCACATTCTTTGAATATGCTAGGATAGTACCAACCCTTGCATCACCTGAACCGGTATTAATTTCCCGTTACATCTGGGGATTAATTGGGGAGATTAGACATGTAGTCAAGGCAGCTAGACCTCAAACCATAGAAGAAGCTGTAGAACTAGCCAATACCTTGACAGATGAGTTAATCCGTACTAGAGAAGAAGACCAGAGGAGAAACCTAACCCAAAGGCTTACTCAAGAATTCCGTTCTGGGAATTCCAACCGTAGGAATGTAGGTTCTACCTCTGCACCCTACTGCAGGATCTGCAAGAAGAAGCATTCTGGAAAATGCTCCACTCACTGCAATTATTGTAAGGCACCAGGACACAAGGAAGAAGATTGCAGGAGAAAAACCAGTAATGGAATGTGCTTCAACTGTGGAGAAAAAGGTCATATCAAGCCAAACTGTCCGAAGTTAGCCCCAGCTACAAACAACAAGAACATTAAAAATGCCAGAGCATTTGTTCTAACTGCAGATGAAGCCAAGATGACCCCGGACGTCATAGCTGGTACGTTTTTAGTTAATGATATTTTTGCTAAAGTATTATTTGACTCTGGTGCAAACCAAAGTTTTATTAATACTTCGTTTTAAAAACTCCTAAATCAATCATTAACTAAACTACCACAAGAATGTCTCGTAGAGACAACAAATGGTGAAACCGTTAGGATTTCTGAAATCTTGCAGGGAGCAAGAATAGAAATTTTTAATCAAAAATTTATTGCAAACCTTTACCCAATCAATCTGGCTGGATTCGATGTTGTGTTAGGAATGGATTGGTTAATAGCCAATAAAGCCAGTATTTTATGTGATCAAAAGTCAATTCAAGTAAAGTCACCAAAGGGTGAAAAAATCACAATTAAAGGAGATAAACCATCTAGATCCACTAAATTCATCTCTGTGATGAAAATTGCAAGTTATATAAGGAAAGGATCTATAGTGTATTTGATTTCTATAATCATTAACACTAAAGGAAAAGAATTAAAAGACATTCCAGTAGTGTCCCAGTTTTCAGATGTCTTTGCAGAAGAATTGCCAGGACTACCGCCAGATAGGGAAGTTGAATTCAGAATCCATCTGCTGCCAGGGACAGCACCAATTGCCAAAGCACCTTATCGTTTGGCACCCGCTGAAATGCAGGAACTGAAAAACCAATTAGACAAACTGTTGGAGAAAGGATTCATACAACCAAGCTCATCGCCATGGGGAGCACCGATTTTGTTTGTTAAAAAGAAGGACGGATCAATGCGTATGTGCATTGACTACCGTGAATTGAACAAAGTCACGATTAAGAATCGGTATCCATTACCGAGGATCGATGATCTGTTCGATCAACTTCAAAGAGCTCGATTTTTCTCTAAAATTGATTTAAGATCAGGATATCATCAATTAAAGGTACAGGAGGAGGATATTCCTAAAACCGCATTCAGAACAAGGTATGGTCATTATGAATTTACTGTCATGCCATTTGGTTTAACCAATGCCCCAGCTGCATTTATGGACATGATGAACCGAATATGTAAGCCATATTTGGATAAATTCATAATTGTTTTCATAGATGATATTCTAATTTACTCTAAAAGTAAAGAGGAGCATGCAAAGCACTTGCACTTACTTCTAAGTTTATTAAGAAAGGAAAAGCTTTATGCTAAGTTTTCAAAGTGCGAGTTTTGGTTAGAACAGGTACAATTCCTTGGACATTTAGTTAATCATGAAGGAATCCATGTGGATCCAACAAAGATCGAGGCAATTACTAAATGGAAAACCCCGGAGTCACCAACCGAGGTTAGAAGTTTCTTAGGATTGGCCGGTTATTATAGGAGATTTATCTGAGATTTTTCTAGAATAGCCATTCCCTTAACCAAGTTAACCTGTAAATCTGTTAAGTTTGAATGGGGACCAAAACAAGAAGAAGCATTTAGAATCCTTAAGCAAAGATTAACCCATACACCCATATTAGCGTTACCAGAAGGAACCGAAGACTTTGTAGTCTATTGTGACGCTTCTAAGTTAGGTTATGGATGTGTGTTAATGCAACGTCAAAAGGTTATAGCTTACGCCTCTAGACAGCTTAAGAATCATGAAGAGAATTATTCAACCCATGATTTGGAATTAGGAGCCATAATTTTTGCCCTTAAGATTTGGAGACATTATCTTTATGGTAGTAAGTTTACCATATTCACAGATCATAAGAGCTTAAGGTATATTTTTGGGCAAAAAGAGTTGAATATGAGACAAAGACGCTGGATGGAATTGCTTAGTGATTACGATTGTGATATCCAGTATCACGCAGGAAAAGCCAATGTAGTGGCTGATGCTTTAAGTCGAAAATATCACGAAAAGCCAAAAAGGGTACGTTCTCTTAAATTAAATCTACAAGTAGATCTAAACAATCAGATTAGAAAAGTACAAGAATCAGTAATCAAGGAAGATACTGAAAAATTAAAAGGAATGATTAAGGAATTAGAACAAGGAACAGATGGAATTTGGAGGTTCCATAAAAAGAGAATGTGGATACCTAAATTCGGAAATTTACGTCACCGTATATTAGAAGAAGCTCATAAATCTAAATATACGATGCATCCAGGAAGTGATAAAATGTACCAGGATTTAAGGAAAAATTTCTGGTGGATAGGAATGAAAAAGGATATAGCAGCTTATGTTTCTAAATGTTTAACTTGCTCACAAGTTAAAGTTGAGCATCAGAAACCCTCAGGTTTATTACAGCAATTAGAAATGCCGGTCTGGAAATGGGAATTGATAACAATGGATTTTGTTACCAAGCTACCCAAAACAAGAAAAGGTAATGATACAATCTGGGTGATTGTAGATAGGCTAACCAAGTCAGCTCATTTCGTACCGATGAAGGAAACCTTTAACATGGAACAATTAGCTAAGTTATATGTAAATGAAATTGTTTCATTACATGGAATACCTTTATCAATTGTTTCTGATAGGGATAGCCGTTTTACCTCTCATTTTTGGTCAAGTTTCCAAAAAGCAATGGGAACCAAGTTGAATCTAAGCACCGCTTATCATCCTCAAACGGACGGACAAAGCGAAAGGACAATCCAGACAATGGAAGACATGCTTAGAGCTTGTGTAATTGATTTCGGAGGTAACTGGGATGATCACTTACCTTTGATAGAATTTTCTTATAATAACAGCTATCACTCAAGTATCAATGCTGCACCATTCGAAGCACTTTATGGACGAAAGTGCAGAACCCCAGTCTGTTGGGCAGAAATTGGGGAAAAACAACTATCTGGACCCGAGATAGTACAAGAAACAACTGACAAAATCATTCAAGTCAAGGAACGACTGAAAACCGCACGTGATCGACAGAAGAGCTACGCTGATAACAGACGTAAACCGTTAGAATTCCAGGTAGGTGACAAGGTATTGCTAAAAGTCTCTCCCTGGAAAGGAGTGGTAAGATTCATCAAAAGAGGAAAGCTAAGTCCCAGGTATATTGGACCTTTCAAGATTATTAGAAGAATAGGACCTGTAGCCTATCAGCTACAACTGCCAAGGGAAATGGCAGGAATACATGATGTATTTCATGTATCTAATCTCAAGAAATGCTTATCCGACGAATCACTAATAGTACCTCTTAAGGATATAGAGGTAAATGAATAACTCAAATTTGTAGAAAGACCTTTACAAATTGAAGATAGGAAGATCAAGAACCTCAAGCATAAGAGATTAGTTCTAGTCAAAGTAAAGTGGAACTCCAAAAGAGGACCTGAGTACACATGGGAGCTTGAATCAGAAATGCAAAAGAAATATCCGCACTTTTTCCAGTAGATCTCGAGGACGAGCTCTAAAACAAGGTGGGGAGGATGTAACAACTCTTGGTAAAACCAACACCCTCATAAATAGGTTCCGACACTCTATTATAAAATGTCCCAATATGTATTATATTATATTATATCCCGTATGTGAAAACCAAGCCCGAAATACGTTATAGTATTAAAATAAATTAAAAACAATAAATATTAAGTTGAGACGGGCCGCGTAGACCCACCCCAACCATTCATGTGGGCCGTATGAAGGCGTAAACCGAATTCCTTTGATTTCTTTAAGTTGAAGCGGGCCGCGTAATAGTTCTCGATAGTTAACGCGGGCCGCGAGTGACCTAAGTTGTGGCGCAGCCCTGAGCTGACACGTGTCTACATCGTGTCAAGCCTAGTGGTGATCCGGACAAGCTACGCGTTGACCTAGCTTTGACGCGGGCCGCGAGAGACCCAGATTTCAGGCCTATATAAGAAGGCGACAGGCCTTCATTCTGCTTGTTCGAATTTCTTTTCTCAATCTTAATTTCTGAATAGTAGAAGTTATAGCCGGGCATTATACCCCCCTAAGTAACGAGATTCTGCTACGATGTAAGTATTATAACCCCTGGAGACGTATTAGATACGTTGCCCGATTGATCTAGGGTTCCGTAACGGCTGTCGTGGTTCTGCCCGACGTAGTCGTTGGAATGCCGTCTCGGGGAGGGTATTGACGTGATTGTCGTGGTACACGCAGATTTAATCCCAAAAACAACTATATATAGTGGTAAGAGGGTATCGAACTCAGGGAGTATGTGGAAAGTATGTCGATTGTATAGCTTTGCAATTAAACTACAATTTACCTAATTTGCAGAAAATAAAGATCAATGATTTAGATTGTTGTTTTAGAAAACTAAATTAATAACTAAGAGCAAATTGAAATTGGTTGTTTAAAAGATTAGGAAAACAATGACCATCTTAGGATTCAGTTTCTTTAAACAATTGTGTGTAATTCCAACTAGAAAGAGTTACATAGACATAACTCGTGTATAGATAACTGAAGTGATAAAAGGGAACAAAGTACTCGGATTGTATAAACGCGAGGTTGTTTCCCGATGACCAATTAATCAATAACCAACCCTAACCCTTCCCGTGATATCTCGATTGCCAACGGCACCAAGAACGTACGATCGAGACTAGAAATTGCACTATCAATTAACACGCTACAAACAATTATGCATACACCATGATAAACAAGCAAACACAAGTTATCATTCTAGAAATTCAGAAATAAACACACAAGAGTTCAAAAGAAACCTGCACCTAAGATGATCACCGAAAGTTTTAGCCACACATAGCTTGGTGAATCATCATAACAAGCAATTCAATGTTCATACAAATCAAAAACACAAACCGAATGTTAGGAATTGTTTAGAACCAAGCCAAGATAGCCAAAATCGCCCCCAAAAGTGTTCCACAAACGTCCAATCATGAGAATAGGTGAAAAGACACCCCTAAACTGACTTAATGGTGGCAGTTACACATTTGTTCGCAGACTCCACCGTAACTTACGGCTCCACCGTAAGTTACGGTGGACATGATATTGTTACGGTGATTTGAAACTGTTTTACGGTGGAACAAAAATGGATTTCAGGTCCACCGTAAATTACGGTGGGACTGTAATTTACGGTGGCAACCTGAATTGTGTGCTTTGTTCATCCTTTGCTCCACATTCTCAACCCGTTCAACTTGAAAGCTTCCAAAGCTGCACTTTTCCTCAATTTAAGCCGCCAAACCGTACCTGAGACATAGACAACAGTAGTTATCTAATTCAAGATAATTACACACATAAATGAGGGATAAACTTGTCTTTTAGCATCGCATAGGGTTGTCCAATGGACCACCCGTCACATCCCCACACTTAACCGTTGCTTGTCCCAAGCAACTCATCAAATCAGTTTCTACACAAGTGATCAATGTAAACCAAGCAAAACAAGCAATCTTTTTACTAACCCCTTTTTTAACACCCAAAACAATGCACCCCTCTCTAAATCTCTCCTCTCGGCTACAATTGAATACTAGCAAAGATAAGCTAGACACACAATAGGCAAACGGGTGGTTGCACAATTATAGGCTTGTACCTAAATTGATTCTTCTCCTATAAGTGCCAAACATGAATGCAAATCAAAGGGACTTTCAAGGTTGTAACGTGGCTAGGTGTATGGGTAGGAAATGAGATATATATGAAGTAGCGAAAATTTGGCCCGGTCTTTTTATTACACAAATAAACAAAATAACAACTACCAAACTAACTACTAAGTACAAGACAACTGAACATCCTTTCTTTTCATTTTTCATATTTTTTCTCTTTTCTGATTTTTCTGTTTTTTTTTTTTTTTTTTTTTTTTTTTTTTTTTAACATAGAAAATAACCATGCAATAAAGCATCACATTACTACAACTACTACTAATACTAAAAGACCGGGTCAAATTGGGCAAATTTTTAGGTAAGTAGCTAGGGGTAACAAATGATAGGCTTTTAGGCACAAAATTGGGCAACTAAATGTCCAAACCCCCGCCCTCTCACTACCATGCTCATATATATAACTTATGAGGTCCGACCCCCCAAATCCCACACTCGCTCACACCAACGACGAGGCTACCTAAATACCCTTATCCTTTCTACATTCATGTCTAACTAAGGACTCAAATCGCATTCAAGCACAAGTTCTAATGCACCCCCACCCGTAGCCACTCTCATCAAAGATAAGCATTATTTATATACAAGTGTGGCTACAATTCTCACCAAGAATGAAAAAGGTATCAAGGGTTGCCGGTGCACCAATTTGAGTTTAATCTAGGGTGTTCAAATTTTCACATCGTTTTGCTTGGCTCAAAATTTTTCAAAATCTTCAAAAATTCCCCCCATCCCCACACTTGGGATACATTGACCCCAATGTATGGCTTTAGGAGGCTTTGATCACTAAAATCATTCAACATCAACAAAAAGCTTCTTTACTCAAACCCCAAATTTCTTTTTGGATTTTTCATTTTATAATTTTTTATGTTTTTCTTCTTTTTAAAAAAAAAAAAAACATGACACCACCAACAAGCACCAACCCAACAAAACAACACAATCATACACCACCCAACCGCCCAACCGTAAACAAAACAAACAAACTAACACATATGCACAAAAATATACAAAAGAGAAACACAACCTTACTAATAGTAGCGCGGTCCCGGAGGTCCAAAGATGGAAGACATCATGTCGTTCCATTCTCCAAATGCAAAAGAGCCGCTACTACTACTTCCTCCTTGTTGTTGTTGGGCTCCCTCTTGTTGCCTTGGGTCAATCCATTGTGAGTGGTGGATCGGCGGGGTTGGATACGAAACACTACCATCATACGGTGGTAGAGACGCATAATCCACATGTTGTGGATCCACAACCACCGGCCGCCCGGCATGATAATCAGCGTGCATCCTCCTCTCTTGATCGTCATAATACCGATTATTCGTTTCCACCTCTTGGGAATATGCAAAGGTGCGATTCCATGCCTCATTACGATCAAAATTTTGCTTCAAAGAACGCTCGATACTTGCACTCATCATGGTATTTTGTTCATAACGTCCGCTCCGGACCCGACCACGTGTCGAAGACGGAAGCCGGAGGACGTTGGTTTGCTATTACTTCTTGCATGGTACCTTCATACGCCCACCCGGGCACATAAGATCGCTCAGTATAATCGTAGAAAGCACCACCAAAACCTCCACCATGACCCCCTTGGCCCACATTCAAATTCACACCGCCTTGCGGTTGCTCCTCATAATCTTCATCCCCACTTGGGATCTCCGCTTCACTCTCGGGCTCATCCGCTTCACCCGGTAACAAATCTCTTGCACCCACTTTAAGAGCTCTCCATCTTTGACCCTCGGATTTTAACTTGTGATACCGCTCCGATTGGGTATATGTCCAACCACTTCCCATTTTGTCTAACGTAAACGGTTGGTGCCTCTTCGTTACCCCTCGATCCTCCGAAGTAAGAGCTTTCTGCTGTTTCATCAACCCCGTGATGATCCTACAATATGGGACAATGTCCCTTCCATATTTGTTTCAGCTGATCCACAGGTGGTGCATGATGAGATAGCGTATCGGAAAACGTGGAGACCCATGCATTAGCGAATAGAGAACAAGTACCTCCGGATATCTCACCTGTTCCTTATCTCCTCTTCGCGGTATCACATTCAACAAAAAAAACAGCTAGCAACAGCTTTGCTTCGATTCTCAAATTTTTCCAGTACAAAATTCCATGATACGTACCCGGCAAAAATAATGTTGCTAACATATCGTTCCACCGCGGGTGCTTCTCCGGTTTCACTAACAGATCATCGAGAGTGGGAATCCTGTAATCACGAGCCGGGAGACTGTCATACTTCCCGAGCTTCTTCAATGTGTCAAAGGACATCTCCACCGGTACCCCGTGTACCTCACCAATTAACTTCATCTGTGATGGCTTGTCATAATTGCTACATTTCAAAGTCGCCATCCATTCTTGTATCTCGGTCATAAACAAATTGCTTTTGTCTTTATCGAAACATTTAAGCGCCGATTCCCATCCTAACGCTCGAAATTTATCAAACACCCCAAACTGTTGGAACTCCACTTCCCGAACTTCTCGTTCACAAATAAAGGCCGCTGCCTTGTTTTTGAGCTTATTCATTCTATCATGATATAACGTTGGCTGCCACTCCTCTGGCTGATCATCCAGAGGACCCGAATCCCATATCGGCTTATCATGTGGATCCAACTCCATTTCTTCTTCACTCCCACTCTCACTTTCACTTATCCGACCCACATATTGCCTTTTTCGCGGTTGTTGTTCCACTTGTTTGCCTTTCCCTTTCGATGATGACGAACTAGATCCCGCTTTTTCTTTTGTCTTAACCATTTTCCTACACACATGAGAACAAACAACACAAGGAAACAAAACAAAATTAGGCTCCTTTCTCCAAAACATCCCCACACTTGCTTGTTACTATGGTTGTAGATGCTAGTGAACTATAAGTGTATAAGTTTTTCAAAAATTTGGGCATAGTGTCTCTACAATGTAGAAATCCCCAAAAGTTCACTACTTTACTAACCATCCTACATCTACAACCATACTCATATTCAAGAACAAGTAACAAGTAACACTATGAACAAGCAAGTGGGTATGAACAAACATCAACAATAACCTCAATCTTCACAATGCATCATCAAAATACAACAATTAAACTTCCATACCTTGTTTTAAAGACGCTAGAGTGCTTGTGAAACAAAAACTCCAAAAACCCCCAAAAATTTTCGGACTAGGGTTTGAAATTCGAACCCAAAAACAGCGTTTTCTTGTAAATCTCTTGGCAAAATCAGAAACTACGTGAAAAATTAGTCAAGATAGACTCCGATTTCACTTAGTTTGGACAAGAATTGATGAAGTTATGGAGGTTTGAAGGTTGGGGAAGAAGATGAAGTTGTGGGTCTTTGAAAGAGATGGATATGGATGGTGATAGATGAAGTGAAGAATTGTGTGGTTGGGGAATAACTCATGTGACTAGATGTATGATTTTTATTATTATTATTTTTTTTTGTTATATGCGGAACCCCAACCGACCCGTCGACGTTTTCTGCGTACCGTAAATTACGGTCCCACCGTAATTTACGGTGAGACCTGAACAACAATTCTTCACCGTAAAACAGTAGTGAAATGCCGTAAAGCCTCCCAATTTTTCATTTCCACCGTAAATTACGGTAAAACCGTAAATTACGGTGGCTTCTGGGCGATTAAGGTTCACAAAAATTGAATTTTGAAGTGACTTTTTTTATACTTTTTTTCAGTTTTTTCGCTTTTTTTTATGTTTTTAAATTTTTTCAAAAACGTGTAAAAATCACCCTACCCCCTCAAGAGTCCCGTGTTGTCCTCAACACAATGTTAGAGAAATTCGTGACCCGAACGTCCCCACACTTGTTTCAAACACGGATTTCAAGGAAATACGACAATTGTGCAAACTATACAAAACAAACAAAACCAAACACTACTATGTACACTACCAAACCTGGGCCTCTCATGGTTGTTCCTCATCGACCGGGCGCAAGATGTAGCCCGCTTTGTCAAGCTCCAAGTTGTTGATGTCGTTCCCCTCCAAGTATGGCTTCAACCGGTGACCGTTCACCGTTTGTTGTTTCAATGTTTGCTCGTCTTGGATGTCTACATCACCAAACCTTCCAACTCTCCAAATGACGTACGGACCCATCCATTTGCTTTTAAGCTTACCCGCAAACATCTTGAGTCTTGAGTTATACAACCAAACTTTTTGACCCACTTCAAATGTTTTCTTTCGCAGTTTTGCATTATGCACTTTCTTGAGTTTATCTTTATACGCTGATGCACATTGATACACCTCATCCCGAATCTCTTCTATCTCGCTCAATTGCAACTTTCTCAACTTACCCGCCTCGTCATAATCCACGTTAACCGTCTTAATTGCCCAATGTGCTCGATGCGCTAACTCCATTGGCAAGTGACAACCCTTACCGTACACCATCCGGTAAGGCGTTGTGCCAATAGGAGTCTTGTAGGCCGTTCGGTATGCCCACAATGCATCATCTAACTTACTCGACCAATCCTTTCTATCCGTTCTTACCGTCTTCATGAGAATCTCTTTGATTTGACGGTTGGACACTTCGACTTGTCCACTTGTTTGCGGATGGTAAGGTGTGGCAACTTGGTGATTTACGCTATACCTCTTCAATAGTTTCCCAAAGTTGAAGTTCTTGAAATGCGAACCACCATCACTTATAATGACCCGCGGGATTCCAAAACGAGAGAAAATGTTTGATTGAACAAATTTACAAACAACCGAATGGTCGTTTGTTCGTGTTGCAATGGCTTCAATCCACTTCGAGACATAATCCACCGCTACCAAAATGTATAGGAAGCCATTCGAATTCGGGAAGGGACCCATAAAATCTATACCCCATACATCAAATATCTCAACAACCAAGATTGGTTGTAATGGCATCTCATCCCTCTTCGATATACTACCCATTTTTTGACAATTTATGCAATTTCTAGCGAATTCACATGCATCCTTGAAAATGGTGGGCCAATAAAACCCACATGAAAGAACCTGATAACCTGTTTTGTGCCCACTAAAATGACCCCCGCATGCGGACGAATGGGCATGGGTCAAAATTTCCAACACTTCTGTCTCGGGCACACACCTTCGTATAACTTGATCCGGTCCAATCTTGAAGCGATCCGGTTCATCCTAAATGTATTGTTTTACTTGAACCATGAATTGTTGTCGACGGTTCTTGGTCCAATGACTTGGGATAGCACCCGTGGCTAAGTAGTTGACATAATGAGCATACCACGGTGCAACGAAGGTGGAAACGGCTAAAAGTTGCTCGTCGGGAAAACTTTCATTAATCTCACTAACATCATCTATCCCTTCCACCGGAATCCGAGACAAGTGATCCGCTACTACATTCTCACTTCCCTTTTTGTCTCGGATTTCTAGATCGAACTCTTGTAACAATAAGACCCACCGGATCAAACGAGGCTTCGCGTCCTTTTTCTCCATCAAGTATCGGACCGCGCTATGATCCGAATAAACCACCACCTTGCTCCCCCAAATATACGAGCGAAACTTATCCAAAGCATACACCACCGCTAGTAATTCTTTCTCGGTTGTGGTGTAATTAAGTTGCGCTTCGGATAGAGTTTTGCTTGCATAGTAAATCACCACCGGCTTTCTATCAACCAATTGACCCAAAACTGCACCAATAGTGGTGTCGCTTGCATCACACATTATCTCGAACGGCTTTGACCAATCCGGTGGTTGCAAGATAGGAGCTTTGACCAAGTGTTCCTTCAAAACAGTGAAAGCTTGCATACACTCGTTAGTAAAATCAAATGGGACATCTTTTAACAACAAGTTGCATAGAGGCTTAGTGATAACACTAAAACCCTTTATGAAACGTCTATAAAATCCCGCGTGTCCCAAGAACGACCTTACACCCTTAACATTTTTCGGAGGTAGCAAAGATGATATTACCCGTATTTTTGCCTTATCCACCTCCATCCCCCTTTCAGAAATTACATGACCCAACACAATGCCCTCTTGCACCATGAAATGACTTTTCTCCCAACTTAGCACTAAGTTTTTCTCAACACATCTTTTTAACACTTTTTGTAATTCGTTGAGGCAAGTGATGTGTGTCGGTGTGTATATAATTTAGATGTATATTTAAGCCCTTTTTACACTTTTAACCAAGTTTTAAATTTATAAAACACGATATTCACTAACACTAAACACACATATGGGCAAGTGCACCCATCGTGGACGTAGTATAGTGTTGGTAAGATACCGAGGTCGTCCAAGGACACAAGAGCTTTTAATACCGGTTTATCCTCAACGTCTAACCAAATCAAAAAGTTAGAAAAATGTTTTAAACTAAGAAAAATAAAAACTTACTAAATGCTGAAAAATAAAATAAAATAAAAACAGATAGACAAGATGAATCACTTGGATCCGACACGTGTATTAGTATAACCTTTGATTATTTTCGCACTTTTGCACTTGTTTAAGAGATTATCTTAGTTATTGTAGTAGGCCCCTCTTTTGAAGGCGACATTACCCTCAACCCAGTAGTTTGAGTCAGCAAGGATACAATCCTAAAGGGTCGGATTATTGAAAGATAATGAATTAAGTTATTAATGCAAATTATGGTAGGCCCCGCTTTTGGCGGTGACGTTACCCTCGGCTAAGTAGTCTGAGTCAGCAGGGATACAGTCCTAAATAGCCGGGTTATAGTATTAATAGTAGTTAGCTTATGAGGGGGTCAAAGAGTTTGGATCCCCGCCATCCAATACCTATGGGCATTGAAGGAGATCCTACTAAATTTGACCCAGGTCCCAAGCAGGACCTCTAAACGCTGAACAAGGGCAAGACCTTTACCAAACCGTTCCCTTAACCCCCGACCAGGTAGCCAACATACCTCCATATAGACCGTGGAGATATGAATGGTGAAAATCTTTTATTTTATATAGACAGTAAAATAATGCCAAGACACCACGGACAAACGATAAGGAAAGATCACCTTCAACATAAGTAACTAGTTATTAAAGTCATTAATACAAAACCAAATAAAAAGTGCAAAAGATTAAAAATAAAAAGTATTATACTAAACACTTGTCTTCACCAAGTGATGTAAGAGACTTAGGCAAACATGGCCTTGATTGTCAAGAACTCTTACGATCAATCTTGGATCCCGAGACGACTCACACACTCTACGATGGACAATGGATGATGGTGGTGGATGATGGTGTTATGGTGGTGGTGGGTGGTGGATGAAGTGTGAGAGAGGTGGTGTGCCAAGGGATGAGAGAGAATGAAACCAAGCTCCTCTATTTATAGGCTGGACAGAACGCTGGACACGGCCCCGTGTCCGCTGGACACGGCCCCGTGCCCGTCTGACACTCTCTCTCTTCATTAATTGTAATTGCGAATTACAATTAATGCGCCTGCTGTACTTTCAACACGCCCCCGTGCTCGCTGGACACGGCCCCGTGCCCAGCAATAGAAGCTTCTACTGGTTTGTCTTATCTGCTGCTTCCTGGGCACGCCCCCGTGTTCGCTGGACACGGGGCGTGTTCAGACTCTGTTTTCTTCTCTTTGTCTTGGGAGGTGCCGTTGAGGGTCCGGGCAGTCCACTTTTGTTCCTTTTCTTGTATTTATGGTAGAATTAGGGTCTTTTTGCTTCTTTTGTGATTTTGAGCTCATTTCATCCTGAAAATACAAAAGGAAGACAAAAACACTCTTTTTCCAACATTAGTACTTAAAAAGGGTTAGTTTTATGCCTTAATTGATGTGTTTTATATGTTGCATTTTACACACATCAAATACCCCCACACTTGAACTTTTGCTTGTCCTCAAGCAAAACTCTTTTAATGTGGCTTACACTCCCAAATGGAATAGGTAGAAGAGAAGTTTTTTAGCTTGTCCTAGAGTGTCGGGAATCCAAGGTTTGTATAGGTTTTATTTTTATTTTATTTACAATCCTATTCGTCATGATTTATTTTGAACTTTTCATAAGATAAACTACTTATTTGGGCATAACATGCCTTTTTAAAATTCCATTTATATACAAGTTCACATACCTCACGGGAGATCACTCAATCACTCGGCCGAAGGTGTATATTTAAGTGAATCGCTCGAGAGCGGCACGGACTTACGTTTTCCATAGGCTTGCCAAGCGATCAATCCTCCTCCTTTTTAACTTTTTACCTTTGTAAATATCAAGAGGACTTTTGGGGTGAAGGCTTGGGTTTAAAGGTGGGTAGTTGGTTAGTGGTTAGTAAAAAGGGCGAAAATCGTAACAAGTGTCGGTTTTCATAAAATACCTTATTTTTAGTGACATTTATTTTTGAAGTATTTCTCCAAACAAGCTTTTGTAGCTTTTGTTTGTTTTTGACTTCATTATTCATATTTTTTTTTTCGTCACGTAAAGGGTATGTTTATGAAAAACCGAGCTTGTTACTAAAATAAGGGTGAAAAAATGAAAAAGGTTTTTGGTGGGTAAAAAAAAATTGTTTTGGGGGTAATGAAATGAAAGGTTTAGGCTCAAAGGGGTTTTTCTAGGGGGATTTTGGGTAGGTAAAAAAATGAAAAATAATGGTTTTGAAAGAAAAATAGTTAGTCCTAATGCCTCCATCATTTACTTACTTGGGTTTAAGTTGGTAAGGACCGGGAATGTATCGTCGTGGCAAGTTCTAGATTTGTAAAGACCGAGCGGCTATTCACACAAGAAACGAAAAATGAGCATTTAATCTAAATATGTATATTTTTATGCTCAATAAAGGCTCAAAACTCACTTTTGTGGGAATGGGTTTTTAACGTGACCAAGCATATATAATCGAATTTTTAACTAGACTTGTTATACCGTTTCATAATTTTCTTATGTTAGTTCTTTTTATCACGACGCTATCGGTTGTAAAATAAAAAAAATATAATCCTTTTATAACTTGTTATTCCCAACTTAAACTAAGACAAGTAAATAAAAAAAAAAATGAAAAAGTTTTTGAAAAAATTTGGGGTGTTTAGCGGTTCCAATAGAGTTTTGTGTAAGGCTTGTTTTAGGATTTTGCAAAATTTCAAGGTTTTAGCATTCCCCCCCACACTTAAATTACACATTGTCCTCAATGTGTCCAAAAATAAAGTTTTTGGTTGATTAGAATATGTAAAAGTGTGTTTAAAAACAAAGTTTTGTGTTACTGGCGCTCTGGACACGGCCCCGTGTTGACCGGGCACGGCCCCGTGGTCAAGTGCCAGTAACAAAAATTATAGAATTGGAACAGAAGCCTGGACACGGGGGCGTGTCCGCTGAACACGGCCCGTGTCCAGTTACCTGAACTGGGTGATTTCCTGCAGGGGGCTCAGCACGGGGCCGTGTTGGTTGGGCACGGCCCGTGTGGAGCCTTCTGTTATGGAGATTTTTGTCGGTTTGTTCTGTTCTTCCGCATGGTTCCATTTTTTCTCGTTCCCTCTTTCATCCATTACCACCATGAGTGTGATTTATTCTGCAAAAACTAAAAGATTAGACTAAACTAAGGATAGGTCCGCGGAATGCCTCCGTGGTGCGCCACGTTTATAAGGGTCCTTGGCTAGACCCGATTCCCAGTCACACGTCTTTTGATTGGAGTGCCTTGCCTCCCAAGTTACACCGTCGGAGAGCGGCATCCAAGCTTGAATCAATAACCTTCATGTAGTGGACCGGGTCGTCATCCTCTATTCTCTTCCCAACTCCAAACTTTACCTCATCGTCCCCATATCTCAAAGTTAGTGTCCCGTCATTCATGTCCACTACTGCTTGTGCGGTGGCAAGGAAAGGCCTCCCTAGAATAAGGGGGACCTCGGTGTCTTCCTCCATGTCGAGTATGACAAAGTCAACAGGATAAACGAATCTGCTTACCCTTACCAAGACATTCTCGATGACACCTTGCGGGAATTTGACCGATCGATCAGCGAGTTGTATGCTTATTTTTGTGGGGCTTGTGGTTCCCAAGCCAAGCCTTTTGAACATTGAAGAAGGCATGAGGTTAATGCTAGCCCCTAAGTCGGCCAAGGCATTGCGAACGGGAGATTCCCCTATTGAGCATGGAATCGTGAAACTTCCGGGATCGATCTTCTTTTGGGGTAGTTTATTGAGTACGAGGGCAGAGCATTCTTCGCCTAAATTAACTAATTGCAAATTTTCAATTTTCTTTTTATGTGTAAGGAAGTCCCTCATAAATTTAGAGTATTTGGGCATTTGGGTTAGGACTTCGATAAAAGGAATATTGACATGCAATTGTTTTAGCAAACTTTCGAATTTTGCGAATTGCTCATTGGTTTTCTGACGAATTAACCTACCGGGGTACGGAACTCGAGGGGCCTTGGTAGGCTCTGTTGATGGGGGAGTGTCCTTCTCCTGCAGATGTGTTGGCGTTGATTCTTCTGTTGCTGGAGGTACTTCTGCAGGCCCTACGGTGCGGTTTCGTAGTGTGATGAGGTGAACTTGCGCCTTTGGGTTGGTTTCGGTATTGCTAGGTAATGCGCCTTGTGGTCTTTCGGAAAAATTTTGAGCTAGTTGACTTATTTGTTTTTCTATGTTTTGAATGCTAGCTTGTTGATTCCTAAAATTTGATTCTAATTGTAGGAATCTTTCCGAATTTTTCTTATCAGTGTCGGAGACAAGGCGAGATATGGTATCTTCGAGCCTCTCTCTTCCACTTTGTTGAGTGAAATTTTGCGACTCATTTCTTGATTGCTGAAAGTTTGTTCGTTGCGGTTGTTGGTTACTACTATTGCCGGGCTCCCTCCAACCAAGGTTTGGGTGGTTTCGCCATCCTTGGTTGTAGGTCCCCGTTGGAGGACCCGACGGCCTAGGTCTATTATCAATGTAGTTTACCATTTCTTGTTGATCGTCCGTTTCTTTCATGCAACTCCAATTTTCATGTGACCCACCACACCCTTCACAAGCCATGACCGAGACTGTTTTGGTCATTTCTAATTTTTTTATTTTTGAAGAAAGGGCCTCGATTTGGGCTTGTAAAGAGGTGCTTTCGTCTACCTTATGGGCGCCCGGGGCGATAGTTTTATTTCCCCGGGGAGTGTGCCACTGAAAATTGGTTTGAGCAATTTCCTCAATCTGATTATATATTTCGTGTGGGCGACGATTACCTAAAAGTCCCCCGGAGCTAGAATCAAGTGTCTGCCTAGTATGTGGCAACAACCCATTGTAGAAAGTGGATACTTGTTGCCATATTGCGAGGCCGTGATGGGGACACTTGCGTAATAGCTCCTTGAACCTTTCCCAAGTTTCATATAAGGATTCCCCGTCCTCTTGTGAGTATGTGTTAATTTCAGCCATTAATTTAGCAGTTTTAGAAGGAGGGAAATACTTATATAGAAATTTTTGGGCTAGTTCATCCCAGGTGTTTACCGATCCAGCTGGGAGGGTGTTGAGCCAAGCTTTCGCTCGGTCTTTTAGTGAGAATGGAAACATACGAAGGCGGATGGCGTCGTTTGATGCTCCATTGATCCGAAAGGTATCACATATTTCTAAGAAATTAGTTATATGTAGATGGGGATCCTCGTCCGCGAGCCCGTGAAAGGTCGCGGAGTTTTGGAGCATTTGTATCAAGTGCGGTCGAAGTTCGAAGTTATTGGCTTTGACATTCGGGGCATTGATAGCGGCGCCGAGATTACCTACGGTGGGCCGTAAGTAATCCATGAGGGTACGTTGGTCCGCCATTGGGGGTGGATCACCCGAAACCTTCTCTTGGTTTTTGGCTTTTAACCTTTTTCTGAGAAAGCGTTCGGGTTCTTCTAATGGTTCCTTTATGTCTTTATTGGAACTGGAGCTCATACACTACGTGAAGTTGGCGTCGGGTTCCAAGTCCTGCAATAAAAACAGAAAAGAATGTTGGTCAGAAGGTTACAGTGGTTGTTTTTCAGACCCCAGTTACTGGAAGTTGGACACGGCCCCGTGTTGCACCGACACGGCCCCGTGGTCAGCCTTCTGTAACTTGAAAAACAAAAACTGCCAGTAACGTTGCTGAGCACGGCCCGTGTCCGACCAGGCACGGCCCCGTGCCGAGCTCTGCAGAAGCTGAAAAATCTAAAAAAAAATCCTAAAAATTAAAGAAAAATAAAAAAAATGATTAGGCCGTTGATTCCTAACTTTCTTAAAATCCTTGTGTCCCCGGCAGCGGCGCCAAAAACTTGATGTGTGTCGGTGTGTATATAATTTAGATGTATATTTAAGCCCTTTTTACACTTTTAACCAAGTTTTAAATTTATAAAACACGATATTCACTAACACTAAACACACATATGGGCAAGTGCACCCATCGTGGACGTAGTATAGTGTTGGTAAGATACCGAAGTCGTCCAAGGACACAAGAGCTTTTAATACCGGTTTATCCTCAACGTCTAACCAAATCAAAAAGTTAGAAAAATGTTTTAAACTAAGAAAAATAAAAACTTACTAAATGCTGAAAAATAAAATAAAATAAAAACAGATAGACAAGATGAATCACTTGGATCCGACACGTGTATTAGTATAACCTTTGATTATTTTCGCACTTTTGCACTTGTTTAAGAGATTATCTTAGTTATTGTAGTAGGCCCCTCTTTTGAAGGCGACGTTACCCTCAACCCAGTAGTTTGAGTCAGCAAGGATACAATCCTAAAGGGTCGGATTATTGAAAGATAATGAATTAAGTTATTAATGCAAATTATGGTAGGCCCCGCTTTTGGCGGTGACGTTACCCTCGGCTAAGTAGTCTGAGTCAGCAGGGATACAGTCCTAAATAGCCGGGTTATAGTATTAATAGTAGTTAGCTTATGAGGGGGTCAAAGAGTTTGGATCCCCGCCATCCAATACCTATGGGCATTGAAGGAGATCCTACTAAATTTGACCCAGGTCCCAAGCAGGACCTCTAAACGCTGAACAAGGGCAAGACCTTTACCAAACCGTTCCCTTAACCCCCGACCAGGTAGCCAACATACCTCCATATAGACCGTGGAGATATGAATGGTGAAAATCTTTTATTTTATATAGACAGTAAAATAATGCCAAGACACCACGGACAAACGATAAGGAAAGATCACCTTCAACATAAGTAACTAGTTATTAAAGTCATTAATACAAAACCAAATAAAAAGTGCAAAAGATTAAAAATAAAAAGTATTATACTAAACACTTGTCTTCACCAAGTGATGTAAGAGACTTAGGCAAACATGGCCTTGATTGTCAAGAACTCTTACGATCAATCTTGGATCCCGAGACGACTCACACACTCTACGATGGACAATGGATGATGGTGGTGGATGATGGTGTTATGGTGGTGGTGGGTGGTGGATGAAGTGTGAGAGAGGTGGTGTGCCAAGGGATGAGAGAGAATGAAACCAAGCTCCTCTATTTATAGGCTGGACAGAACGCTGGACACGGCCCCGTGTCCGCTGGACACGGCCCCGTGCCCGTCTGACACTCTCTCTCTTCATTAATTGTAATTGCGAATTACAATTAATGCGCCTGCTGTACTTTCAACACGCCCCCGTGCTCGCTGGACACGGCCCCGTGCCCAGCAATAGAAGCTTCTACTGGTTTGTCTTATCTGCTGCTTCCTGGGCACGCCCCCGTGTTCGCTGGACACGGGGCGTGTTCAGACTCTGTTTTCTTCTCTTTGTCTTGGGAGGTGCCGTTGAGGGTCCGGGCAGTCCACTTTTGTTCCTTTTCTTGTATTTATGGTAGAATTAGGGGTCTTTTTGCTTCTTTTGTGATTTTGAGCTCATTTCATCCTGAAAATACAAAAGGAAGACAAAAACACTCTTTTTCCAACATTAGTACTTAAAAAGGGTTAGTTTTATGCCTTAATTGATGTGTTTTATATGTTGCATTTTACACACATCAGCAAGCATCAAAACTAGTGCCAAAAATGGAGAAGTCATCCATGAATACTTCGAGCGACTCTCCAACCATGTCCGAGAATATACTCATCATACATCGTTGGAAAGTTGCCGGAGCATTGCACAAGCCAAATGGCATTCGCCTAAAGGCAAAGGTGCCATATGGACAAGTGAAAGTGGTCTTGTGTTGGTCATCCGGGTGTATGGCGATTTGGTTGTAACCCGAATACCCATCTAAAAAACAATAGTATTTTTGACCCGATAGTTTTTCAATAATTTGATCAATGAATGGTAGCGGGAAATGATCCTTAGAAGTGGCGGCATTCAATTTCCGGTAGTCAATACATACACGCCACCCGGTAACCGGTCGGGTGGTAATTTGTTCACCACTTTCATCCTTGACTACTTGAATGCCGGCCTTCTTAGGCACAACTTGGGTGGGACTCACCCAAGCACTATCCGAAATCGGATAAATAATTCCAGCATCCAACCATTTAATTACCTCTTTTTTAACTACCTCCCGTAGGTTCGGATTTAATCGCCTTTGAGCCTCTCGTGTCGGCTTTGCATCTTCAGTTGTAATGATCTTATGCATGACAATGGATGGACTAATTCCTTTGAGGTCGGCAATTGTCCATCCAATAGCTCCCTTGTTCTCTTTCAAAACCTCCAACAATGCTTGCTCTTGTGCCAACTCCAAATTAGAGGCAATAATGACCGGTAAAGTGTCATTATCCCCTAAAAACACATACTTCAAGTGGCTAGGCAAGTCTTTGAGCTCCAACTTTGGCGGTTCCTCTAATGATGGTTTCGTACCCGAATCGATCTCCGCCGGTAGACCTTCAAATTGATGAGTCCATAGTGGTCTACCCTCTTTCAAAACCATTGCATCTTGCTTTTCCTCTTCAACCCGGAGTGCATAAGCATGTACCTGTTCAGAAAAATCACACAAGCAAATATCCAAACCATCCTCCTCATACTCATGCGGGTTGCATCCGTCAACTATATCTGCCATGAAACACTCATCAACACCATTAGCATTAGAATTGTTAGTAAAAACATTCAAACGCATTTTTCTATTTCCAAAAGCCATATCAACTGTACCAAATCTACAATCGATAATAGCATGTGCGGTGCTAAAAAATGGTTGACCCAAAATTATATTTTGTTGTTGCTTAGGGTCCGCCGATGAGTAATCCAAGACTAAAAAGTCAACCGGGTAATAAAACTCATCAATTTTTACGATTACATTTTGAACCATACCCCGAGGTAGCTTATGAGACAAATCGGCCAAAACAACCGTTGTCTCCACCCTTGCTAACGGACCAAAGTCATATTGGTCATATAAGCCCCCGGTAGAATGCTAACCCCGGCTCCAAGATCTAGCAACGCCTTAGCCATTTGAAAATTACCAACTTGTATATTAATCAATGGCGTGCCCGGATCTTGGAGCTTAGGAGGAAGATCCCCATTTAAAACCGCACTCACTTGCCCGGTTAAATCTACCCGCTTAGGCACTTTCTTCTTGTTTTGCCTTTTTTGTGTACATAATTCTGTTAAAAATTTTGCATAGGCGGGGACTTGTTTTATTGCATCGAGGAGTGGGAGATTTATTTTCACTTGTTTAAACATGTCCCACATCTCTTCTTTTTGAGGACCTCTCGACACAATAAAATTTTTCTTTCCCGGGTCAAGTAAGGCCGATGGAAACGGGACTTGACTCGGTTCACCCTCAACTTTTTCGCTCTTTTCGTTTTCACCCAAACCCGGTTTTTTAACAATTGTTTCTTTTGGTTTAACCGGTGAAACTTCATCATCACTTTCATTACCCGTGATATCCTCAACTACCCCCTCAACCAATTCGGGTGACAAATTGGCTTTAAATTCTTTTCCACTTCTTAAAACACTAACATGATTAATATTAACATTACCTCGTGACGAACCATGTGAAGGGTTTACCTTAGTGTCGCTTGGAAGTTGACCCTTGATTTTCTTCAATTCAGCCACGTCGGTTGCTAATTGACCCATTTGGGTTGTTAGTGATTGGATGCTTTTGTCACGAACCTCATCCTTTTGCATTCGAACTTCATCGAGTTGGTTCCGTTTTTGCATCTCCATTTGCATGCTCTTTAGCATCTCCATCATCTCGTTTCCACCCGAAGAACCCCCTTGTTCTTGACCCATTTGATATTGTCTTTGATAGCCTTGGTTATTCCCGCCTCGATATCCACCTTGGTTATTGTAAGGTTGGCGTGAACCAAAGTTACCTTGGCTACCTTGAAAATTCGGGTTAGCTTGATTTGAAGGGTTCCCATACCGAAAATTCGGGTGGTTCCTCAACCCGGGGTGGTAGGTATTAGAGTTCATGTTGTTATAATTTCTACCACCCCCTCCTTGACCTTGACCTTGAACCGCATGGACTTCTTCATATTGCCCTTCCAACATCCCTTGGCAATTTTCAGCCGCATGACCTATTTCATTACACAAAGCACAAACATCATAAATTTGGTTAGTAGTTTGAACATTACCATCATCTATGGCGTGCACTTGAGGTCGGGCAATGGCCGGTCGCGCTCTCCTTGGTGCTTGAGCTTTCCTCTTTGATGTAGTTGCCATGCTCTCCAAGAACTCCCAATCATCATTCTCATAATTTGTACCAAAAGTCCCACCGGTAATAGACATCAAATCACGTGCATCTTCGGCACTCAACCCCTCGTGAAAGGCATTCATCAACTCCCACAATTCAATTCCATGGTGAGGGCAATTCTTTATCATCATATTGAATCGTTCGAATGCCTCGTGAAACATCTCACCATGTTTTTGTTGGCAACTTCTCAACCCCTTTCGTGCATCGTTGGTCTTTTGGGCGGTGTAAAACTCATCCAAGAAAGTTTGTTGCATCTCCCCCATGTATATATGGATGCCGAAGGTAACGTGTAGAACCATTTCTTCGCCTTATCTTCCAAAGAAAATTGGAATAATACCAATTTGATGTCATCAGCCGAGAACCCTTGACTCCCAAGAGTGTTACAAATCGAATCATAAGCCTCTAAATGAAAGTAAGGCTCATCCGTTGCTAACCCCTTGTACTTTGGTAAACTTTGCAAAGAGTTGGTCCTCACTTCAAATGTTCGCCCTTGATCATTATGAGGAATGACTACCGGTGAAGGGTTTTGAGTGATTACCGGCCTAAAATGTGCTTCGATGCCCCTCACATTTTCTCTAAGGTGTCTCCTTGGTACACCGAATCTACCTCTTGGAGGAATAGGACCCATTGGCCTAGGTACTTGTCCTTGTGGTGCAATTGGTTGTTGAAACTGTTGTCGCATCGGTGGGCGTTGAATTGGCCTTTGGAATTGTTGAACATTTGGTTGTACATTTTGTGGCCGGACTTGTTGCAATGGGATAGGTTGTTGCATTGGTGGCCCTTGTGGTCTTGGCCGAATGTGTTGTGGTATGAGTTGATGTTGTTGTTGTGGCATTCCACCAACACTTGCCATCCCTTGAGATTGACTTTGAACATATCCAAATTCTCCTTGATCACCATAACCCCCGTAAAAATACCCATCCTCATCATAGCCCTCAAATTCTTCAAACCCTTCATCATACCCATCTCCTTGAATTCCCGAAGTTTGCCCAAATGGGAGGGTCGAATACTGAAAACCCGATTGTTGTTGTGGTCTAAAGGATGAAGTAGTATGCACAATGGTTGAGTTTGGTGCAATTGTGAAATTAGATGATGATTGACCCATAGTTGGAGGGAAGAAGTGGGATAATGGTGGGATTGTGGTAGAAGGGTTATAGGTAATGGTGGGTTCAACTTGAGTAGTGATTGGTTAAGTGGCATTGGACGGTGTGAATTCAACGGTGGTATTAGGTAATGTGGTGTTTGGTGATGGTTGGGTGGAAGTAGGTATAAAGGATGAGGTCGTTTGACCCGTTGTAGGTGGAATTTGAGAATCAGCCATGATGTTTCTTGGTGTAATGGGTGAAGTGGGTGAACCAATGATTTTGTTTTCTCGTACTAAAACTATGTTTTGTCTTAGCGTTCTTTCAATTTCCGGATCAAACGATAGCGGTGATGACCTGTGAGAGCCCCTAGTATGCATACACCTGAAGTACCTGCACACTAAAACACAACCAGCGTAAACCCGAAAATAACAAAACAAAACTAATAAACTGACACACGTTGCGCACTACTCCCCGGCAACGGCACCAAAATTTGACGTGATTGTCGTGGTACACGCAAATTTAATCCCAAAAACAACTATAGAGAGTGGTAAGAGGGTATCGAACTCAGGGAGTATGTCCCAATATGTATTATATTATATCCCGTATGTGAAAACCAAGCCCGAAATACGTTATAGTATTAAAATAAATTAAAAACAATAAATATTAAGTTGAGACGGGCCGCGTAGACCCACCCCAACCATTCATGTGGGCCGTATGAAGGCGTAAACCGAATTCCTTTGATTTCTTTAAGTTGAAGCGGGCCGCGTAATAGTTCTCGATAGTTAACGCGGGCCGCGAGTGACCTAAGTTGTGGCGCAGCCCTGAGCTGACACGTGTCAACATCGTGTCAAGCCTAGTGGTGATCCGGACAAGCTACGCGTTGACCTAGCTTTGACGCGGGCCGCGAGAGACCCAGATTTCAGGCCTATATAAGAAGGCGACGGGCCTTCATTCTGCTTGTTCGAATTTCTTTTCTCAATCTTAATTTCTGAATAGTAGAAGTTATAGCCGGGCATTATACCCCCCTAAGTAACGAGATTCTGCTACGATGTAAGTATTATAACCCCTGGAGACGTATTAGATACGTTGCCCGATTGATCTAGGGTTCCGTAACGGCTGTCGTGGTTCTGCCCGACGTAGTCGTTGGAATGCCGTCTCGGGGAGGGTATTGACGTGATTGTCGTGGTACACGCAGATTTAATCCCAAAAACAACTATAGATAGTGGTAAGAGGGTATCGAACTTAGGGAGTATGTGGAAAGTATGTCGATTGTATAGCTTTGCAATTAAACTACAATTTACCTAATTTGCAGAAAATAAAGATCAATGATTTAGATTGTTGTTTTAGAAAACTAAATTAATAACTAAGAGCAAATTGAAATTGGTTGTTTAACAGATTAGGAAAACAATGACCATCTTAGGATTCAGTTTCTTTAAACAATTGTGTGTAATTCCAACTAGAAAGAGTTACATAGACATAACTCGTGTATAGATAACTGAAGTGATAAAAGGGAACAAAGTACTCGGATTGTATAAACGCGAGGTTGTTTCCCGATGACCAATTAATCAATAACCAACCCTAACCCTTCCCGTGATATCTCGATTGCCAACGACACCAAGAACGTACGATCGAGACTAGAAATTGCACTATCAATTAACACGCTACAAACAATTATGCATACACCATGATAAACAAGCAAACACAAGTTATCATTCTAGAAATTCAGAAATAAACACACAAGAGTTCAAAAGAAACCTGCACCTAAGATGATCACCGAAAGTTTTAGCCACACATAGCTTGGTGAATCATCATAACAAGCAATTCAATGTTCATACAAATCAAAAACACAAACCGAATGTTAGGAATTGTTTAGAACCAAGCCAAGATAGCCAAAATCGCCCCCAAAGTGTTCCACAAACGTCCAATCATGAGAATAGGTGAAAAGACACCCCTAAACTGACTTAATGGTGGCAGTTACACATTTGTTCGCAGACTCCACCGTAACTTACGGCTCCACCGTAAGTTACGATGGACATGATATTGTTACGGTGATTTGAAACTGTTTTACGGTGGAACAAAAATGGATTTCAGGTCCACCGTAAATTACGGTGGGACCGTAATTTACGGTGGCAACCTGAATTGTGTGGTTTGTTCATCCTTTGCTCCACATTCTCAACCCGTTCAACTTGAAAGCTTCCAAAGCTGCACTTTTCCTCAATTTAAGCCGCCAAACCGTACCTGAGACATAGACAACAGTAGTTATCTAATTCAAGATAATTACACACATACATGAGGGATAAACTTGTCTTTTAGCATCGCATAGGGTTGTCCAATGGACCACCCGTCAGGTATTACTAATGTTAAAATGGGTTATTATACTAACACACGTGCATTTGTGTAAATTATAGATTATTCCCAGGAAATCATTACTGAAAACCCTAAGACAGCAATGTGAGTTGATCCACTTTTTGTTAACTGTTTTTACAAAACCTTATATACTTTTCCATGCGAATAACAGTTATTGAGTATTTGTAAGAATACAATTATCGTGGGTATGTTGGGGTTTTGAATACAAAATTTGTTACCACTTGGTCAAGGAGTAACATTTCCACAAGTCAGGTCTGACAGTACCGACGGGTGATAATTGATATAACTTGGAAACAAATGTAATTGCGGGATCGCCCTCAATACTGTTCACTGTGACTTTTTATTTAAACTTGATTAAACTGGGATTCACTCACCAGTATTTCCCACTGACAAAATGTTTTTAAAACGCGTTTCAGGTAACAAAATGTGAAAGCCAAATAGAAGCCAGCTGGACAGCACTGAAGGCTTGGAAAAGTGGCAATAAAGTTACCTAAGAATAAAATAGATGTTTTATTAAATAAAATAGGATTTATTCCTATGAAATGTGTGTACTGAAAACTTGGGTTTTACCCATGTGTTTAATGTTATAAAACGTGGTGGTTTACTCTGATTAAATATTTCCTAACTACGGTCCTGAAGAAAATTTCCGCTGCCAAATTGGATAAATAAACGTGATACCACCGAAACTGGCTCACGGCCGCCCGTTCCCGGGAACTAGGGATCGGGGGTTGTGACATCAAGTCCAACTCGTCCGATCGGATGGGAATCACCTCGTTCGGTCATACTCAACTGTTCTTGCCGGAGTTCCATATTCAACCCGCGAATCGGCCGTCTCCTTGGTAGAGGTCCATTCCCAGACCAATCCTCCACTAGAAAATGAGTAGAGAACCTGAACGAGCTTAGATTCCCTCGGTTTTGCATAGAAGAGTGTAAAAGAGTTGAAAGAAATTTTGAATCAGTTGAAAAAGTGTTTTGATTTAGGCGAAATCAGTGTTTAAACATGTTGAAATCCTTTAGATCTGAACCGTTCTTGGTGGAATGAGGTCACACTTTAGTGTTCATGAGAACCCATGGTGACGTCATCTAAGAACAGCTCAAATCAGGTGGATTTCATGATGAAATTGTAAGATTTGTTGGTGAAATCGATGAGAAAGTGTGTAAAGATCAAGGAAGTACAAGATTTAGGATAGAATACTTACGAAATCACGAGGAATCGGGAGAAAAGTGCTTGGGAGCGTGCTGGTCGGAGGGGGCTATCACATCAACGAACAGTTGATGTGACAAGTGAGGTATTTATAGGTGAGATGGAGGAAGGCGATGCGGTTTAAGCGGGTTGGACAGCCGTTCGATCGGATGGCCATTCGATCGAAGGGTCATTCGATCGGGCGGTTTGTGCGAGTTGGTTTTCCGACTTTTGTTTCGTTCGACGTGTTTTGTTGCGTTGAGCATTGTGGACACATTAAGCGTTTTAGCAATAATAGTAGCGTCGAGTTAAGTGCGATAGATTGAGTTGCGCATGCCTGCGAGTGCGCATTTAGATAGTTTCCACAACTTCATTATTATTATTATATATAACAGGTCGTAGCATAGGTATTTGCGTTTGAGTCTACGTTAGCGTTGCGACGCTTTACGACGATCGATGGGAACCGCTTAAGTACTCACGCGATGTCGTCATTAGCGTGATTGCGTTGCATCACGACGATTGATGGGAGCGACTTAACTATTCACGCGATGTCATCGTTAGCGTGTATGCGTTGTGATGTGCGATATAGCGTGTTGAAAATATGCGAGTATGTGCGAAATAACGTTGTAAGAGATATGGTTACATTATGATCCGAATCTCTGGTGCTAGGCGTAACGAGTGTAACGAGAGTAACAAGAACGAAGGTGCGGGTTGTTACAGTTTCCCCTGCTTTAGGAAATTTCGTCCCGAAATTAATCCACAAGGAGCGTTGCGAAAATTGATGCGAGTGAGAGTAGCGATAAAGCGAGCGAGATAAGCAGAGAGCGAACATGCGAGTGGCGATGAGCGAAAAGCGACGAGTGACGAGTGATGAAGGCGTTAGAATAAGCGGAGAGCGAACGAGTGGTCGATCAGAGATTGACTAACGAGTGCGTCTAAGCAACATAAGGAAAAACAATGAGTAAAGCGATTCATTTGACTGAAGGAGACAACGGTGAGTAAAACGTTTAATTTGAATAAAGGATGGTAATTAGCGATCCAAAAGCATTTTGAGTTCTCGAAAAAGTTTTATGGAAATGAGATTTTAAAGAAAAGTTCATTTTTTGGAAAGTTTTCGCACAGCGCGGCGTTGAACCTTGAGTCGATGTTCACACCGGCGCTGTCGAAATGGTTTTGTTGAATCATCGAAAAGTTTCTTATAACGTGGTGTTAATCTGAGTCGATTGTTAAACCAACGTTGCAAGAGAGCTTTTTTGTTTGTCAAAAAGATTTTAATTAAAAATTTTCAGAAAATTTTCCATTTATTGGTAAGGAAATCTTGTTTTCACAAAGGTTTTAAACAGTTCAAAAAAAAAGTTCTAATTATCATCGAGCCCCACATGGCACCTTTCCATGAAAGTTTGTCAATATGGCTGAAAAACTTACATATAGGAAGTACCAGTGGCGTATCCACCTTGTTTTAGCCATACTGTGTGGATCCCAAAATCAATCCGGATCACAGTGGTTGGTTGTTTTAACCCAAAACACCTATTGATTAAGTGTTTGAGTTATGAAAAGTCAAGAATGATCAAAGATGAAGGTGAAGCTAATGGATTAATGAATACAACAAGTGTTGTATTGAATCCAAACAATGAAATAAATCAATAGAGAACCTTGGATATCAGATTTGAGCACAAGAACAATGATAGAATGTAAACAACACCAATATTCATTCAAGAGCCAAAAGCTTAAGTTGGTTACAATACAAGAGCTATATATAGTGTTCCTGACTAGCCAACAAATTTATAAATTTGCTGGAATCTTATCTACACTAGGTCAGGAAGCCTAATTCTAGAGAATTACAAAATAAGCCCTTATACTATCAAAATAGCCACAAACTATAATTAAAACTAATCCAGCACAAGTATCAACGATCTCAAAAGTTCCAACAATATCCCCCCTAGATCGTTTCATACTTGTCTTTTCATTCTTCAGTTGTTTCCGCTGGATTTTCTGTAGCTGGCTTTTCAGGCTCTGTGGGATTTTCTTCGTTCGTTGTCGTTTCAGGTGGTGCCTCGGTCTCGATTGACACAGTCTGAGTTTCTTGAGTAGTTGCACCTTCACTAATTGGTTGATCCTCCAGAGTGGCCTCATATGTGGATGAGGCCAGAGGTGGTGATGTTGTGGTGGGTTCAGTTGTTGAAGCAGAGGTTCTTTCTTTCTTACGTTCATTTTTCTTTTTCTTTCTCGCTTCCTTTTTCTTTTCTTCGGTTTCTTTTCTTTTCTCAATCTTGTCTACCAGATCCAGCATTTCCCTCTTTAACTTCCAGGCTCTCTCTACCGCTCTCTGAAATAGCGCAGCCTCCTCCATCTTTGCATTACCAGCTCCTACGTTTATGCGGCTAGCATTCAACACTGTTAGATCTGAGAGCCCAAACATAAACACATCCATAGGATCCAGGATTCGAATATCCACATTTTCGTTGGATCTTATTACCGCTTCACCAGTCCTGCTATCATAAAACCATTTCTTGAAATCATTGAGAGCGACAGGAACTTCTTCAGGAAGCTTGATCCTCGTGACAAGTTTGGCAGGGTTGATCACCCACGTCACCTTTCCTTTTCCTGTTACTGGATCAATGGTTGTTTTCGACACTATACATCTTGGACGCTGAGGAGTATGATTAGGGGAACCCTTGTTGCTTTCTTTAGCGATTATCCGCTCAAAATCTCTCCCGATGCCTCTTTCTTCTGGGTTCAGAATGTCCAGACGACCAAGCTCACGCAAATCCCACCTGGGAAGTGTAAAAAGGTCGAATCCAGTCTGAAAGTACTGAATTACCCCACCACGTCTTTTAACCACAAACATTCCTCTAAGGTTGTCGTACATCCAGCTGATGATTCTGTCGGTGACTTCACTCTTTTCTACCGTTATCACCTGATAGAAATCAGGGAGTCTTTCTCTTTCTTTCTTGAACCATTCTGGATGCTGAGGAGAGAAAGTTTTTCCATTTTCTTGCTCATAAAGTACTTCCTCTTCCAGACCCCATTCGATGAATCTAGCTGGCATGTCATCTCGGTCCACTTCCTCTTCATCACTTACATCTCCCTCAGTTACCTTTTCAACCGATTCCAGGCGTCTTTTCTTACCCTCAGCTTCTTTCTCCTTTCTGGCAGTTTCTTCCTGTATGAAGGCTTCAAAGTCGAAGATTTCATCAAAGGAGAACATGGGCTTTATTTTCAACTGCTCGCACACATTTTTCATCATTCTGTACATTTTCTCTAACCCCATCTGCTGAAATCTGATAAACTTGGATTGCTTAGCCATGTAGGCGTTCATCTCTTTATTTTTCTTTCGTTTACTTGGTTTTTCAGCAGACAGATTTCCTTGGCAATAGAGGGACCGGTATCTTTGATCAGTTTATCGTAGAGTTCTTGAAAGGGACGAACCCTTTGTGGAGGGACCGGTGGCTTTGAGAACCTGGTCGGCTTCACAGGAGATACCTTGGACGAACCCTTGCTTGCTGAGGCTTCATCAGGATCAACAATCAACGCATCTACAAAATCGTTCAGTGATTGAACTTCTTCAATAACAGTTTCTGGTCTTTCGGAGGCTGATATTTCTTTTCGCTTGAGTTTCTTTTCCCTATTTTCCTTTTCTTGCAGGGCGTGAATTTCTCTCATATCTCTAATATGCTGGCGATGTTCTTCAGACTCGGCCGCCCTGATGCTTGCACCCATGAATCTTTCAGTACTTTCAGATGCCTGTTTCTTCTAAGGTGGCTCATCTTCAGCAGCCTGCTTTTCTTTCCTTTTTTCCCTTCGAGCGTTCTTCCTTTACAGCTGCCTCAGCTTGCTCTTGAGCAGCTCATTGCTGTTTTTCTCGAATAGCCTCCTTGTATATTCTATATGCTTCCTTTACTAAAGGCAATCTTTCAGCTCGATACATCCAGTCATGTAACAACACCCATTCATTTGTCTTGATTTCTGTGTACTGACGACTTGTAGGAACGTGAAATTTGTAAAGATCTCCATCGTTTGGAGCATCCTTGTATTGGTCATTGATTAGCATTTGAATGAACCTTGGATACATCGCCCAAGTCGGTCCACTGACATTTTCCAGCATATTGTTGAAGATTAAACCAGAGATGTTGAACTTTTGATTCACACATAAATTTAACATAGCTGCTGACCATTCCAAATTTAATCCGTCGAACCCACCTTTGCGATGAACTAAACTCATAGCAAATACGTGAACTATGAACCTCCAGTCCCTTGTGAGTCCACCTCTTTTAATCTCATTCTTGTGCCGAAAGTCTCCAACATACCCCATTCCCCGAAATCCATCCAAGATATCATCTTTCTTTAGCGAAATTGGGTCGTTTGCGTTGTCTTGCAGCTTTAAAACTTTTCGAATTCTTTCTTTAGTCACCTCTATTCGTTTGTTGCGCACTGTTGAAGACATCCCTCTTGTGTTATTGATAGTTTCAGGCTTCGTGTTTTCCCAGAACTCTCGGATGTGAGTTTTGTATACTTTAACAACTGTTTCGACCGCGTATCCGATTCTGCTTGATCGAACCCATCTAGCTGCATCCTCGAATTCCTGTGGGACCTGCTCCAGATTGATGCTTTGATTATGCTTTAACGTTTTATCCCATTCGATGATCTTCACTATACTGCCTTTGACACGAAAAACGAGGCAAGTTAGAAATATCTTGAGAAAATAAATATTTACAAGAGAAGTTATAGACAAATAATATTTACAATGCTATTTTGAAAAGTATTTTGAAAGATATTTAGTTAGAAGAATTAAAGAAATTAAATTAAAAAAAATTAAAAAAAATTGATTTTGTGCATAAATTCGCTGCTGGGTCAAAGATTGCCTCCGCCGGTTCTAGTGATCGAGATCCAGAGTTCTCATCGGCAGCTATCATCGGTGCTGATTTCGCTGACTAACCAGACGGTAGCCATCGCTGATGTCACTGACTGGCTTGGTCTATTGTCTTCGCTGAGTTCGCTAGCAACCCGGTTGACTAAGTCGGCAACGGAATCGGATCAGTGCATGGTTACCGGTTTAATTTCGCTAGCGAATTTAGTGATGATGAGGTTTTGTTTCCGGAAACCATTCACCAGCGAAGGTAATAGTCTAGATCGCTTTCGGGCGAAATAGACTATTTTGCCGGTTGCTCGAACTCGCGTTCGAGACTTTTGATATTCCCTGTTAAATTCGCTATCTTCGCTGTCATCATGGATTTCTTACAAAACCCTTCTAAAACCCTTTAACCGATTTTATCGATTGATTAATGTCGATTTCAGATAAGACTAAGCATAAACAAACTTTCCGATGTCTCTGTTCGTTCGGTTTCACTGTTTGAAACACATAAACAATCAACAGTTTTGACAATTTATGAAGAATTTGACTATAAAGCAAAGATCCAAATGTTAGTGAATCTAAGAATGGAACTGATCACCGAAAACATAGATTGATGAATGTGAAGAATGAGAATATTGATTAACTATAAAGTGTACCTTGTGATCTTGAATGAGATGAATCTTGTGAAAGGTTTGAAAGTGTTGGAGAAGAAACTGTTTCGGTTTTTAGAGATGAGGAAGATGAAGGATTTATTTTTTTTTGAAAAACTTTGGATAAATGACGGTTGTGAAAGATATTTATATGTGAATTTTGATATCCAGCGAAATTATAATTTCGCTGGTATCTTAATTCCGCCACCATTAGAGGGATTTCAAACAATTTTAAATTCGCTCGTTGATTTCAAACTTTCTCGTAAAACGTGCCCGGTTTTGTTTAAAAAATTGTTTATTACGCAATATTCACAAACTTGCTAAAATAAGGGCCATTTTGACTCTGAACTTCGAATTTCCAGCTCTGGGAGGTTCCATTTGATGCTGATTTTCTTGAAATATTCGAAGCTCACCGAACTTACCTGCAGAAGATCATATCGCCAACACTTGCCAATTTCTTTATTTATTAATATTATTATATACGAACCAGGGCACAAGAAAAACTGCCAGTATGTTTGTCCGCTTAAATCCATGCATCCTTCTTTCAACATGCCTTCGGAGAGTGCTTTTATCATGTTTTTTTGGTAATATTGACAAGTCTTCGATGGCCCCCACACAAGCTATTGCAAATTGAATCATTACGCCCCCGTGAGTCCCACATCAGGACATACCCCCGCGATCAAGGTATGCACAAAGATTCCTCATAACTGGTCAGTATATTGGTTTCATTCTCTTCAACGATAGAGCGGAGATCAGGTCTGTACTTTCATACAACAGAGATCCCAAGAACTATCGAGGGCTAAGACAGATAGTTCGGTGAACAGGTCAGTACTACCGTACAACAGAGTGACCAAACTAATCTATCCAAGGGTTTTGGCCAAAAATGGCGCTTATTAGGAAGGGTTTGGCCTTTTTTTAAGGCACTTATTATTAAAAGAATATCATAGCGTCTAGGTCAGCATGTATCTGGATGCAGCAGAAGAACAACTATGATATCCTCCGAATGAAATACCAATATAAAGACCCGAAATCTCAGACTTTGGCAATCTGTCAACGCAAGATTCAAGACCATTAAGCCATATGCCGCAACGTGTTACCCACTGAGATGTGTAATGCCTGAGAAAAGCCAGAATTCTTGTGTAGACATTATGTTTTGCTCCCTAACAGCAGTTTACTCGTCGGTGTTGCTGAATCTACCGACACGTCGTTGCTTGGTACCCCGATTTCTTTTTGTTTTCTGTTTTTGCAAGAAATGACAAAGTGTTAGCAATTTTCTATCACTTCCTCTAGCAGGAGTCAGACTTAAGCATCTATTTTTGGATTTTCTTAATATATCCCCCCTAAAATCTTTATTTTCGTGAGTCCATTTGCCCGAAAATAAAATTTTAAACAGAAAATCTTTTTGGTGGGCGACATTTTTCGATACTTGTTTTACTCTCAACAAACGTTTTTTAATGAAGTATTTACGGACAAATTGGACCACAAGATTCATTTCCACTCAAGGAAATTAACCATTTCCAACCAGGTTACCAGCTGGTTGAATCGGGTTTTATCAAAAGCTTTCGTGAAAATGTCGGCCCACTGCTGTGTTGTATCCACTGGCACCACTTGAATATACCCCTTCTCGTAGGCATCTCTAATTGCGTGAATTCGAATTTCAATGTCCTTTGTTCTTGAGTGGTGTATGGGATTCTTCACAATTCCCAGACATGCTTCATTGTCGATGAATATAGGAGTCTTCATGATGTTGATTCCATAATCCAACAACTGATTTTGTATCCAGAGAACTTGTGAACAGCAACTGTAGGCCGCGGTGTATTCTGCCTGAGCGGTTGAGGTGGACACCGTTGTCTGCTTCTTGCTTTGCCAGGAGATCAAACGATTTCCCAAGAATTGACATCCTCCTGATACAGGCCTGCGATCAACTTTACAACATGTATGATCACTGTCAGAATAGGCAATAAGATCAAAATTACTATCTTTAGGATACCAAAGACCTAGTTTCGGAGTTCCTTTGAGATAGCGGAGGATGCGCTTTACAGCACACCGATCATCGAGCGATAAAAGGATTTGTTTACTGGTTTTCCTTGAGGATCTAGAGTGAGTTCTGTCTGAGAGGTGAATGGGGTACTCGCAACTTTACAGTCGTTCATGTTGTACTTCGTGAGAATATCCCGAATGTACTTGGCCTGATGAATAAGAATCCCATCCTCCTTTTGCTTCACTTCTAGTCCTAAGAAGAAATTCAGCTCTCCCATCATGCTCATTTCGAATTTTGCCTTCATGACGGTCTCGAATTCTCTGCACAACGCCTCGTTAGTTGACCCGAAGATGATATCGTCGACGTAGATTTGAACCAGCATCACATCCTCCCCGATCTTCTTGGTGAAGAGAGTCATGTCGATCTTTCCTCTGGTGTACCCACACTATAACAGGTAAGTTGACAAGGTTTCGTACCAAGCACGTGGAGCTTGGTGAAGACCATAGAGCGCTTTGTCCAACTTGAAATAGCGACCTGGAAAATGAGGATCTTCGAAACCTGGAGGCTGACATACGTAGACTTCTTCCTTTACTTTCCCATAAAGAAAAGCACTCTTTACATCCATTTGGAAAACTTTGAAATTTCTATATGATGCATATGCCAGGAATATTCTGATTGCTCCCAGTCGTGCAACCGGAGCAAATACTTCCTCATAGTCAATCCCTTCTTCCTGACGAAAACCTTGTACTACCAATCTGGCCTTGTTCTTGATTACCACTCCACGATCATCCATCTTGTTACGGAAGACCCATTTAGTACCAATTGGAAACTTTCCTTCAGGTAAATCTACTAATTCCCAAACTTTAAGCTTCCTGAATTGAGATAGCTCTTCCTGCATGGCCTGGACCCAACTGGAGTCTTGAATAGCATCTTCGATGTCTCGTGGAGCGGATTGCGAAAGAAAGGCTGCAAAGAGACCTTTGTTGATGCTTGACGACTGCCCACGTGTACGCACTCCTTCTTCGACTGCGCCTATGACGTTTTCAAGAGGATGATTTCGATTTGTCTTGTATCCAGCATTTGTCAGAGACTCAATCTGCTACGGAAGGTTGGTGAAGTGTTCGTCCACGTAAATCACTGGTGGATCATCTTCTTGAGTTGGTTCATCCACATTCGCCTGTGAAGAAGAAGCACCGTTTTCTTGGGTGTTCTCAGGCGAAGTGTCACCAGTTGCTTCATTCACAGCCAGAATAGGATCAGCGGTTGATGGAGATAGACGGGTGGTGAACGGAGTTAAACCAATGTCTGATGAGTCAAACAGCGGTTCAACTTGAGTGTCTTCAACAGGTTCTGTTTCTGGGACCACTTCCGGAATTTCAAAGGTGTTGAAAATCACACCCACATCATAGAACCAATCAGGAGTACTTCCGGTGTTGGTGTAGTTTCCTTCTTGAAAATCAACATAGTAAGATTCAATCACCATCTTCGTTCTTTTGTTGTAAACACGGTAGGCCTTCTGTGTGGATGAATACCCCATGAAGTAGCATATATCACCCACTGCTTCAAATTTAATGAGATTTTCCTGAGTGTTTAGAAGGGTGCACGGACAACCAAATGGTCTGAAGAAGTCAATGAGCGGCTTTATTTTGAAGAGAAGTTCATATGCAGTCTTTCCATGTGGTTTTACAATGAGTACCCTGTTTAGAACGTAGCATGCTGTATTTACTGCTTCTGCCCAGAAGATGATTGGAAGCTTTGAATCCACCAGCATGGTTCGTGCAGCTTCGATCAATGTTCTATTCTTGCGTTCAGCGACTCCATTTTGTTGGGGAGTTCTGGCTGCACTGTATTGGAGATGAATTCCTTTTTCTGCACAGAAGGATATGAAGGTTTGATTTTTGAACTCGGACCCATTGTCACTTCTGATCGACTTCACTTTTAGTTTGGTCACGTTTTCAATTAGCGGGATGAACGATTTGAGAACTTCAGCTGTCTCGCTTTTTGCTTCAAGAAGGTAGACCCATGAAAACCGAGAGAAATCATCTGTGATCACCAAACAGTAAGAACTTTTAGCAAGACTTTTAACACTAATTGGACCAAAAAGATCCATATGCATCAATTGAAGAGGCGCAGTGATCGTATTCACTGCTTTGGACTTGTGCGATTTCTTGTGTTGTTTTCCCTGGGCGCATGCTATACATTTTTCAGAAAATGGGAATTCTTTAATCGGAAGGCCTCTTACTAAGTTTAACTTAGAGAGTTTGTTCATATTTTTGAAATTAACATGCCCCAATCGCCTGTACCAAAGCAGTGATTCCGACTCTGAAGCCTTAGAGATCAAGCAGGTCAGATTGTCGTTTGTCTTGGGATTTTTCATATTGAGCACGTATGTGTTGTTTTGTCTTGGAGCAGTGAGCATGCTCATTTCAGCAGGAACAACATATCCAGGCTTGAGGAACAGGCATTCCATGTCATTGACAAGCACCGATATTCCTTTATCACAGACTTGTGAGACGCTCATGAGATTGTAGCACAACTCCGGAACATAGTTGACATTCTCCAACGTGAGGGCTTCAGACACCACATCTCTTACTCCAACGATCTTTCCTCCTTTCTCGTCTCCAGCGAAAGATACGAAATCACCATCGATGAAACGAAAGTTCTTCAGAAGTTCCTTCAATCCAGTCATGTGTCTTGAACATCCGCTGTCCACATGCCAGATGTACTCCATGAGCATACGAAGCCATTTCTGGAGTTTATTCTGATATACAAAAATATACAGATTAGTTTGTTTTGGGAACCCAGATTTGCTTCATTTCGAATCTATCGTGGTTTTGACCCACGTTGGCCTCTTTTTGTTTCCAAAAATAGGCTGTTGACTCAACCAGATTTTTAACAGACTTCTTAAGATAATTTAGTTGATATGTGACGTTTGTAAGAAAATCATGTTCTGGTTTAGAAAACTTCTTGGTTTTACAATGTTTCGCTGTATGTCCTAAGTGACCACAGCAAAAGCATCTTTTATGTCTGGGTCTTTTGGTGTTAGAAGATGATGTATGTGATGAGAGTCTTGAGATTTCTACTTTCTTCATTTTCTTGTCCACTCTGCTTTCATCTTCTGAGTATTCTTCATCACTGTCTGAATCGAATGAACTTTCAGACGTGTTGTCCTCGCTTGAGCTTTGCTCTTCACTTGCTTCGTAACTTGACTCATTGTAGCTTTGATCTTTGTTTGAACTTTCTGAGTCTTGGTCTTCAGTGGTTTCAGAACTTGAACATTTGAAGCTCTCATCATTGGTGGGTTGATCTTCACTTGAGGATTCGAGACTTTCACTACTTGTTGTTGGATCTTCACTTGAACTTTCTGATATTTGCTCATCTTCTGAGGCAGTGATGCTTGAGTCTTCATTGCCATGAACTTCAGTGACGCTCTTTTCTGAGTCTGTCATACCTGTTCTAGAAGAAATAAATTCGGGAATCTCCTCTCTGAGGAATTTTCCAAAACTATTCCTTTTCAATTCTGGCACAAATACAGGAGATTCACAAGCAACTTTATCATCACAAAACGCATAATTCAAATCATGACATTCAGACACACAATGTTCACGATCACGGGTCTCAAATGTAGGCACATGGCCCTTACAGTCATCCGAAGATTTAAATTTAGGCACACGGCCATTACAGTCATCCATCCTACTTAAATTATTACATTCATCCTTAATATTGTTTCTCCTAGAACGATTCCAGGCGAACCAGTTAACGGTGGAATAACTGTCGCCTGAATATCCGATTCCTATTTTTGAACCGCCGCAGTCTCCATCCTCATCGCACACATCTTCTTTACACACAATGGGATCTGCATTACTTTTAGAACAGTTAGCAGTTGTCTCATTTTCACAAAACTCATTTTGTTCAACAGAGGCCTTCTCATTGATGAGATCGTTTCGGGATGAGGAGTCGGCATAGGCACATAGTTTTTGCTATGTGGTGGAAAGAAGAGCTTTCTTTCATTTCCATGCCTATCCTTATACCCAATCCCGTCTTTCACAAACGTTGGTCGTTGGCAGTTTGTGATGTCAGTAAAGGCCTTTTGACTGACATTCCATTTGTCTATTATAATTTGTAATTTATTCTTTTTGTTCAAAGCTTTTTCTAATCTTTCTGTGAGTTCGTTAATGATAAAATCTTTTCTAAACACAAATTCTTTTAGAGTTTGCATTTAAGCTAAAGTTGAATTCAACTTTCTCTGATATGCAGCCTCATTCTGTTTAAGCTCGTTGTTGAATTTTAAAGCTTTGTCTTTTTGTCTCTCAAATTCTAGATTTAAGGACTTGTAATGTGCCACGACATCAACGCATGCAGGTGTGCATAATATTTCTTTAAAACTAAGTGGAATACTGTTTACCAAGTCCTTGTCAGCCTTCTCTTTTGATGAGTCTGCTTTCATGGCGGCTGCCGGGACCTTTTCCTTACCCTTCTTTTGATCAGATGCTTCTTTGGAAGCATGCTCCTCTGCTTCTCCACACTTCTTTTCATTTTCAGGCTCCACTGAAGTGAGAATGCTTTTCAAACCTTTGTCAGCAACATTTTCTCCTTTTGGAATTCCAGCTATCTGTTTCTCAAACTACTTGAGTGAGGACTCGCTTGAGATTTTTGCCATAAGAGCTTTGTTGACTTGCTCCTTAGTTTCTGCAATTTCTTCACTCCAATCATAGTCTTCAACGACTAAAGGTTTTGGCGTGCTAGGAGACGCGTTGCTCTTGTTTTCTTCAACTGTGATTTGCTTTACAACAGGAGTGGTTTCACTGTTTCCTTCTTTCAACAGAGGACAATCACGCTTGAAATGGCCCAGATTTTTGCAGTTGTAGCACCTAAGTTTAGATTTGTCAAAACCAGCTTTTCCAAGACCCAAACGCTTTCCTGTTTTGTCCTGAAATTTCTTTAACCTCAAAGTGATCATGGCCATCTGCCATTTTAGATCCATTTCTTCCATGTCATCTGGATCAACCTGATACATGTCTTCGGCAGTGAGCATCTCCTTCTTCAGTTCTCCAGACATCAAAGCTTCATAGCTGCTTAGAAACATGTTGAAAAGTGCTACGTTTTCAGTAGACACCTTCAACGCTTGTGTATCGCCAACCGTGATGGTCTTTTCACTGGGTTGTGGAGCTTTCGATGCGCTTGCGGAAGCGTTTGCATAGATTAAATCAGAAGCTTGTGGAGTGATGCCACCTGAAGCAAGAAACGCCACGTTTTTCAATCCGGCAGAGGTTTGAGTTGACTTTGGTGGGTAACCAGCAGTGTTCATCTCTCTTTTGTCGACATCCATTTCAAAGGCTCTTAGGGTGTTAATCAAGTCGGACAGAGTGACAGGATTTGGATTGTTGAGGAAATCCTTCTTGATCATCATGCATTGTAGGCTCCATTCCTTGGGAAGTGAATCTAGCAGCTTCTTTATTGCAGCACGGTTTGTGATAGGATTTCCCGCCTTCTTCATTTTGGTCATCATATTCAGAAAGCAACTGATGTGATCGGAAAGACTTTCTCCACGAACTCCACAAAACATGTCATATTGTTTCTGCACCATATCTCTCTTGCTTTCGATCAACTCTTCATTTCCTTCATAATATTAAATCAATACATTCCAGAGTGCATTTGCAGTTCGGTGTTCTTCAAACATGTTGCAGTCATCAGTTGATCGTGCCATGGTTAAGGCAGCATGAGCACGATGATCACGTTGGATTAGAGCCTTGTCTTCATCAGTAAAGGTAGTTGCATCATTGTTGGCAACTACCGCATCTCCTCGAACAACCGTTGGAATGTGGGGTCCAGCGGTGACAGAGAGCCACAGATTGTAGTCTGTGTACTCGAAGAACGACTGAATGCGAGTCTTCCAAGTGCTAAAGTCTTCAGCCCCTTTCAACTTTGGTGGCCGAGTAGTGGTTCCGGTCTCAAGTTCCGCTTGAGCAATTGGACTTAGTTGATTCAACGACATCTTTGTTTGATTTTGACAAAAGAGAGCTGATCAGAAGCTAATTTCGTTGACAGATCGCTGGAAACTAGTGACAGAATTAATTTCGCTGAAGACAAGAGAGGCATGTGCAATTTCGCTGACAGATCTTGCTGATCTTCAACCTTCGCTGGTACACTAGGTTGTCCTGCACGAGCGAACAAGCTAATTCCGCTGACACACACAACACAAACGTTAGTTGGACTAATTTTACTGATTACCGTGATAAGAACGCTGTGGTTCAATATCACAGGTCTTGAAGTCGCCTTCGATAATTTCGCTCAAGGGTCACTGAACACTATTTTGCTGATAATCAGTAATTTTGCTCGAATGATGATCGTCGAAATTAATGATCCTGCGATGAGTTTCTAAAAGATTTAATTATGTTCGCTATATTCAACGATAAGTTCGCTATTCAAATTTTAAATTCGCTGCATTCATAAATTGTTCGCTGCATTCATATTAAATTCGCTGGACAGAGGGTTTAACACGAACTAAAACCCTCTAATCACTCAAAAACAGCTCAAAAACCATGTTTTGATGCATCAAAATGTCCAAAATGACTCCCTAATCATGTATTAACAACAACCTATCGATTAAACATACCAAATCAATCCATTTTAAGTCCAAAAATTTGAAAACCTTGAAACTTTTGAAAAACCTTCAAAACTATGAAAAATCTAAACAAGAACACAACAACCAAGAGCACTATGGCTCTGATACCAAATTGTGGATCCCAAAATCAATTCGAATCACAGTGGTTGTTTGTTTTAACCCAAAACACCTATTGATTAAGTGTTTGAGTTATGAAAAGTCAAGAATGACCAAAGATGAAGGTGAAGCTAATGGATTAATGAATACAACAAGTGTTGTATTGAATCCAAACAATGAAATAAATCAATAGAGAACCTTGGATATCAGATTTGAGCACAAGAACAATGATAGAATGTAAACAACACCAATATTCATTCAAGAGCCAAAAGCTTAAGTTGGTTACAATACAAGAGCTATATATAGTGTTCCTGACTAGCCAGCAAATTTATAAATTTGCTGGAATCTTATCTACACTAGGTCAGGAAGCCTAATTCTAGAGAATTACAAAATAAGCCCTTATACTATCAAAATAGCTACAAACTATAATTAAAACTAATCCAGCACAAGTATCAACGATCTCAAAAGTTCCAACATACTGCCTCTGTCCCGTGATGCAATGTCATGTGTGTCGATATGGTACAGATAGATTTCGCGTTCTCGGTCCAAGCGAATTGTGGTTGGACCAAGTTTGGAAAGGAGAGCGAGTAAACTAGGTGAGTGTGCGAATGAGTCAGTGATTAAAGCATCAAGGTAGCGATAAGCGGTGAGTAGTGAGCAATGCGTGATAAGCGAGACATGATAGGCGGCGGGTGTTACGCGGTAAGCGAAAAGCGAGAAGCGGTAGGCGATAAGCGAACAACGACACACACAATAAGCGATAAGCAAATAGCAAAATGCGATAAGCGATACGCGAATAGCAACTCACAATATATGCTATGTGATACGCGAGAAGCGACAGGCGGTAAGTGATAAGCGTCAAAAGCGATGTGCGACGTGTGATAGGTAAGTAGCGAACATCGATATGTGATAGGCAATAAGTGGTAAGCGAGGCGAGTGTTGAAGTGCTGAGATTGACACCTGCTATTAGCATTTAAGCGTTCAAACAAATGCGATGGCGGTTGCGAGTTAGATTTCCAGCGAATGGTGCGATTGCGTGCGTGTAGACTTACGAAAAGTCTATCGATGACGCGTTGGATATGCGATGAGATGTTATGCCTTGCGAGTGAGTTTAGCGTGTTGAAAATAGTCTCAATAGTAGAAGGGGTCTAATAACATTCAACTCCGTATGGCATTTTCTTCACAAGACTTTGGTCAACATGGCGAAATACTAATATATAGGAAGTACTAGCGGCGTATCCACCATGCTTCAACCACACGCCTCTGTCCCGTGAATATATGTCACACTTTGTCAACATGGTTAAGGCGCTTATATATATAGGAAGTACCAACGACATATCCACCACGCTTAACCATGCTTCGAACGTTACGTCATCATTGGAACTTACTACGATCTCCGTGCACAAACCAAAATAATCCCGTGTGCACCCGTGATTAAGTTGTTCCTTGCACGTTTATCGTAACTTATTTCAAGGACACGTAGTGAGGGTAAAACACATTATATCGTGATATAGCATATAGCATTAGGGTTGTTGTGTTGTGCGAACTTAGACTAAGTGCAAGAACGAGAGAGAGAGAGAGAGAGAGAGAGTCAACGTTGCATGGAGTAATAGAATAAGTACACAAAAGTTTTCTTCGAATATAACATCATTACAACATTACTCTATGCCTGGTTGGTGTTGATGTTGAAAACTCTTGCTGGAGCTGCGGTTGTTGCTGGAATTGTAGACAGCGTTAGCGATACGGAGGGTACTAGCGTTCCTTAAGTTCGTGGCCCTGTGCGACAGTGATGGGTATGGTGACCAAGACAGTTGCAATTTGCGCAATAGCGACAATCGGCTTCTGCATGGTGGTGATAGGTACATTTCAAACACAGGGGAAGAGTTCCAGTGTAGGCGCGCCTCGATTGAACTGGAACCGCTTGGAGAGGCTCTGGTTGCGACAATTCAGTGGTTGAAGAGTTTGGGCTCGAGGTCATTCGTTTGCGGCTGGGCTGAGCGTCTTGTGGCGGTGCGTTGTCCTCGGAGGATTCGCCTGAGGATTCGTTTGAAAAGTCGTTGGAGGAATCGTCGGAGGAGTCGATGACGATTACCTGATTAGCCTTTTTAATAGGATTCTTGGAGAACAATACATCCAAGACTCGTTTGTCGTTGATTTCTGCGGCTAAGCGATAGGTTTCTTCAATGGTAGCAGGTTTTGCAACTTCGACGAAATCACCCACACACTCAGGCAAAGCACGGATGTACTTCTTGATAGCCTTTTCGGGAGTGTCAACTTGGCTTGGGCAGATAATGCTAAGCTGTTTGAACCTTGCTGTGAGGCCTGCGTTGTCACCGTCGATTTGCTTGATTTCCCAAAATTCGTTCTCTAGCTTCTGGACTTCGTGGGAGGGCAGTACTCTTCCTTCATGAGCTCCTTCAACTCATTCCAGGAGAGGGCGTAGGCTGCATCGTTCCCACGTTTGTTCCGCTCGGTTGTCCACTAGTCGAGGGCTCTTGATTGAAATACTCCGGTAGCGCATGTGGTACAGAAATGCTCAGGGCACCCACTCTGACGAAGGGTCACCTCAATGGCATCAAACCACTGGAGTAGCTGAGGTACACCTCCTTCACTTGTGAAGACCATTGGGTCACAGGCTTTGAAGTGCTTGTAGAAGAATGGAGATTGTGGCGCGCTGGTCTTAGAGTCTTCCGAAGTTCGAGAGTTGCCGAGGGATTGAACCTGAGCGACAATTTGAGGAATAACCCTGGCCACTTCTTTGGCCACAAGTGAGGCAATCCTCTTATCTGCGCTTTGTCTGGCTCTTCTCTTGGCTGCACATCTCGGGGTGGCGTCGTTCGAAGACATCTAAACGGAAAAAGTTTCGGAGTGAGATTCGATCATAATGATTTTGAGACACCGATGCGATTGAGCACGTTTAAAATTTGTTGCAGGTTGTGATGACTCAGATATTTAAGGTTAGCATTGCTTGAACCCACAACTTCTTGCGTGTGTCTCTATACAACTAAATGATTACGTATGCATAACTGGTTGACTATACGGGAAATTGCTAAACATCTTGTGAGTCGTTCGACTGATTTAGTAAAACCGAATGAATTGGGCCACATATTCACACTTTGTATAACTGCTTGATGGAAAGACACTTTGAAGTGTGAATATGTATACTTGAACTCACACATTTTCGTTTATGTATAACTATCCTCGGCCCAAATATGTGATCACCGACCCACTTTGGTTGTTTGCATGTTATTAGATATTAAGTTATGATCACCGGCCCACTTTAGATTATTTGGCATCACATTATATTTACGTAACTCCCTTTTTATTTTTCAACTCATAATATCAACCAACAAACCCTCCCCTAGAGTTCGACGGCAACAGGAAACTACCCCCCTATCGAATTAACCCCTAATTTGTGAGACATCACTTGTTTATTTCAATTGATCGGTATGTGCGCTGCCACTTTACATATTACATATGTTAATTATTATCGGTTTGATCTTGTTATGCGAGAATTTTGATTAACTAAAATGTACAGAACTGGAGATATTGTTATGATTCAGATAAATGATTATAGTTGCATGAAATCGGCTATGTTGCGTTTTGATTCAGGATACCATAGACATTGTTAACCTTGATTGAATATTAAATGATGAATATGATGCTAGGAGTCGACTGTAATATTAATAGGTTTGGATTACTTATTCATGATTATCTAGCAAAAAGCATATAAGTTAATGCCCCACTTGATTTATGAAAGTTGCTGTATTGATAGGTACACTCTGGGCCACGACAGGAATCCCAACGAACTCGGACGAGAGGTATTCTGGTACGCTTGAGAATCTTAACATCTCGATCCGTAATCTCTACTGGTTCTTCGACGAATCGCAGCTTGTCGTCGATAGTGAGCTTGATGCGTGTTTGGTGTAATATGTTTTAGGTATATATTTTAAGCCCTTTTACACTTTAGCCAAGTTTTAAATTTATAAAACACGATATTTACTAACACTAAACACACATATGGGCAAGTGCACCCATCGTGGACGTAGTGTAGTGTTGGTAAGATACCGAGGTCGTCCAAGGACACAAGTGCTTTTAGTACCAGTTTATCCTCAACGTCTAATCAAATCAAAATGTTAGAAAAAGATTTTTAAACTACGAAAATAAAACTAACTAAATGCTGAAAAATAAAATAAAAATAAAAACAGATAGACAAGATGAATCACTTGGATCCGACTCGTGTGTTAGTATAACCTTTGATTATTTTCGCACTTTTGCACTTGTTTAAGAGATTATCTTAGTTATTGTAGTAGGCCCCTCTTTTGAAGGCGACGTTACCCTCAACCCAGTAGTTTGAGTCAGCAAGGATACAATCCTAAAGGGTCGGATTATTGAAAGATAATTAATTAAGTTATTAATGCAAATTATGGTAGGCCCCTCTTTTGGAGGTGACGTTACCCTCGACTAAGTAGTCTGAGTCAGTAGGGATACAGTCCTAAATAGCCGGGTTATAGTATTAATAGTAGTTAACTTATGAGGGGATCAAAGAGTTTGGACCCCCGCCATCCAATAACTTTGGGTATTGAAGGAGGTCCTACTAAATTTGACCCAGGTCCCTTGCAGGACCTCTAAACGCTGAACAAGGGCAAGACCCTTACCAAACCGTTCCCTTAACCCCCGACCAGGTAGCCAACATACCTCCATATAGACCGTGGAGATATGAATGGTGAAAATCTTTTATTTTATATAGACAGTAAAATAATGCCAAGACACCACGGACAAACGATAAGGAAGAATCACCTTCAACATAAGAAACTAGTTATTAAAGTCATTAATACAAAACCAATTAAGAAGTGCAAAAGATTAAAAATAAAAAGTATTATACTAAACACTTGTCTTCACCAAGTGATGTAAGAGACTTAGGCAAACATGGCCTTGATTGTCAAGAACTCTTACGATCAATCTTGGATCCCGAGACGACTCACACACTCTATGATGGACAATGGATGCTGGTGGTGCATGATGGTGTTGTGATGGTGGTGGGTGGTGGATGAAGTGTGAGAGAGGTGGTGTGCCAAGGGATGAGTTGCAATGGCTCCAAGCACTCCTATTTATAAGTTGAACAGAAGCCTGGGCACGGCCCCGTGTCCGCTGGGCATGGCCCCGTGCCCGTCTGACACTATCTCTCTTCATTAATTGTAATTCGCAATTACAATTAATGCGCCTGCAGTACTTTGGCCACGCCCCCGTGTTTACTGGGCACGACCCCATGGTGAGCAATAGAAGCTTCTACAGGTTTGTCTTTTCTGCTGCTTCTTGGACACGACCCCGTGCTCGCTGAGCACGGGGCGTGTTCAGTCTTCTGCCTTCTCTGTTTTGCTTGGGAGGATGCTATCGAGGGGTCGGGCAATCCACTTTTGTTCCCTTTCTTGTATTTATGTTAGATTTAGCTGTCTTTTTGATTCTTTTGTTAATTTGAGCTCATTTAATCCTGAAAATACAACAGGAAGACAAAAATACACTTTTTCCAACATTAGTACTTAAAAAGGGTTAGTTTTATGCCTCATTTGATGTAATTTATATGTTGTATTTTACACACATCAAATATCCCCACACTTGAATCTTTGCTTGTCCTCAAGCAAAACTCTTTAACATGTGGCTTACACTCCCAAATGGAATGGGTAGAAGAGAAGGTTTTTGGCTTGTCATAGAGTGTCGGGATTTTCCAAGATTGTTTAGGTTTTATTTTTATTTGTTTACAATCCTATTCGTCATGATTTATTAAACTTTTCATAAGGTAAATTGTTTATTAAGGCATAACATGCCTTTCTAAAATTCCATTTATATATAGGTTCACATACCTCACGGGGGAAATCACTCACACACGGCCGAAGGTGTATTTTTAGTGAATCACTCGAGAGCGGCATGGAACTTATTCCTACCATAAGCTTGCCAAGCAATCAATCCTCCTCCTTTTTAACTTTATACCTTTGTAAATATCAAGAGGACTTTTTGGGTGAAGGGTTAGGCTTAGGCTAAAGGTGGGTAGTTGGGTTAGTGGTTAGTAGAAAAGGGCGAAAGGCGTAAAAAGCGTCGGTTTTCGTAAAACATTTTGTTTTTGTGACTTTCTATTTTTAGTGAAGTATTTATTCAAACAAGCTTTTGTTTGAGGAGCTTTGTTTGTTTATTTCCAACTTCATTGTAACATATATATATATATATATATATATATATATATATTTTTATAGTCACACGAAAACCGAGCTTGTTACTAAAATAAAAGGTAAAAATAAAAAGGGTTTTTTTGTGGGTAAAAAGGGTTTTGGGTTAAGAAATGAAAAGGTTTAGGCTCAAAGGGGTTAACTAGGGGGAATTTTTGGGTAGGTGAAAAGAAAAATAAAAATAATGGTGTTGAAAGAAAAAGGGTTAGTCTTAATGCCTCCATCATTTACTTACTTGGGTTTAAGTTGGTAAGGACCGGGAATGAATTGTCGTGGCAAGTTCTAGAGTCGTAAGAACCAAGCGGCTATTCACACAAGAAACTAAAAATGAGCATTTAGTATAAGGATGTATATTTGTATGCTCAATAAAGGCTCAAAACTCACTTTTTTGGGAATGGGTTTTTATGTGATCAAGTATATATAATCAAATTTTAACTAAGCTTGTCATGCCGTTTCATAATTTTCTTATGTTGGTTCTTTTTATCACGATGATATCGGTTGTAAACTTATAAAAATATAACCTTGTTAGACTTAGAATTCCCAACTTAAACTTAGACAAGTAAAAAAAAATGAAAATTTTTGAAAAAATTTGGGGTGATTAGCGGTTCCAATAGAGTTTTGTGTAAGGCTTGTTATTAGGACTTGCAAAATTCAAGGTTTTAGCATCCCCCCCCCCCCACACTTAAATTACACATTCTCCTCAATGTGTCCCCAAAATAAATTTTTAGGTTGATTGAATGTGTAAAATGGTGTTAAAAGCAAAATTTTATGTTACTTGCAGTCTGGACACGGCCCCGTGTCCGTTGGACACGACCCCGTGTTCAACTGCCAGTAATGAAAACTTACAGAAGATGGATACGGGGGCGTGTTGGCTGGACACGACCCCGTGTCTGGAAAAAATCTGCAGAAAAGCAAACAAACAGCAGATCTGGGAGGTGGGCACGGGGGCGTGTTGGCTGGACACGACCCCGTGTGGACTGTCTGCTGGGCTGAAAAACAGGGTTCTTTCTCCGGTTTTCCTGTCCTGGCTTTGTTAGTGCTAATCATTAGCACTCTAAGCCTCAATTGTACCTGTTTTATCACTAAATACCACACCAAGCAATACCAAACGTCCTAAATTACCGTAGTTAATCATCCAAACCATAAAGTAATAGAAAAATAAAGCAGAAAGTAAAAAGAAGTTAAGGAAAGTAAATTGTCTAACACTCGGCACGCAGGCCGTCAATTGTTTTGATAGATAAAAGGGGACTTTAACCTGTGGGCTCGCCATCAACCCGCTCCTGCTCCTTCTTCACCCTCCTAGTCCATATCTTCATCACTGTCATCACCTCCTACCCCATGACCCGCCATATACTCCCGGATGCTTCCGATGTCGTCTTGGATATCGTTGATGTTTCGCTCGATAGCTCCGACCCGATGATATGTGTTGTTGGCAAGGTTGTAGGTGTTCCTGGTTCACATGAGGTTTTCCTGTAAAAGATCATGTAAACTTTGAAGGTTAGGAAAACCGCCTCCTTGGGAGGAGGATTGGCCCGGATCACCATGGAGTTGATACTGGTAGTGGGGAGGTGGAGCGTGAAGGACTAGTACCTCCTGTGGGTTCCATGCATGGCCTTGCATCCTTTGAAAGCTCACTGATCCGTCTTCTGCCTCATAGATTAGGTTCATGGCGTGGCAAATGTTTATATCGACACGTCCCGACCATGGGCTTCTTTCAAAAAACCTAGGAATGCGCGTGAAGTGCTTGAAGAGGCGGTACACCCATCTCCCAAAGAAGATAGGGGTTGGTGCACGAGCAAGCCGGTTCAGATGCATGTTTCGAAGCAGGAGATATGGAACATCGAGGGCCCTTTGGTTGTGGATGCAGTGAAGGACTACCAAATCTTTTAACCCAACAACGCCGCTACTGTCATGTCTTTGGCTAAGAGAGTAAGTGAGGAGCCTATGAATGTAGCGATAAAGCGGATCCCTCAGCTTAGTACTCTTTGTGCTGCTGGGGTTGTAGTGTCCTTCACCAATTTGGGCCCATGCGGCTTGGCGCTCATTTTCATCCAGATCTCGCAATCCCCCGGTGTTTTCCTCATTTCCCGAACCTTCTTCCGTATACAATCCCACTATTGCCCCGAATTGCGCCATAGAGATCGAGTACCTTGTCCCACCACATCGAAATGCAACCCCCTCATTGTCAAACGGGTCACACCTTGAAGTGAAGGTGGAAGTACTGTAGAATTCCATAGTGCATTGATGTACCGATCGAAGTCGAGTGGTCAAGGAAACCCTTAGTGGTCCGGTAACAAGGTTGTTGAATCGGTCGAGCTGGTTCACCAAGGTTAATAGGTCCGTGCACGCTTGCCTTGGGAATTCTTCAGGTCTTGTTTGAAGCATCTCATATCTAGCCCTAGCATCGAGCTCATTTGCGTTAAATCTTGTGAACTTCGACATCTGAAAGAATACACCAAAAGTTAGCACGAAACAGTGAGATTTTCGAAAGAAACTGCAAATAGTGAGCTGGACACGGCCCCGTGCTCAGCGGGCACGACCCCGTGTCCAGGCGTCTGTTACTCAAAAACTTCATTTTTTGACCCGGTCCCGAAAATCTGAAAATTTTTGGCCAAGTAGGTGCGGTTTCCCCCGAAAATGAAACCCCAAGTGCCGTTTTTCCCAAAACAAACCGTTTATCCCTTCAATTTTATCTTTTTCGGTTCAAAAACAAGGGTTTGAGGTTTTTGTGAGAAATCGGGCAAATCTATCAACAATACAAGTGTATTTACTTCCCATTACACTAATCTAAACTAATGCTAACAAATTATTTCAAAAATTTGAGGTTCGATCTGGATGAACTTCAAGAACCCTAGATTTTCCCCCAAATTTTTGATGTTCTAACTACATGCAAGTAACTAATCTAACTACTAATGATGATAGAATCATACCTTGATGTTGTTAGATCTAGAGGTAACGTCGAAAATCTGCAGAAAATCGCTTCGGACCAGAGCTTTTTCGGGGAAACGGGACGTGTGGAATGATGTATCTGTTTTGAAAAGGGAGGTTTTATCCCGACAGTTGCGCGGACACGGCCCCGTGCCGAGCAAAGTTTTGAAAATATTTTTTTTTTATGTGTGTGCTCGTGTGAGTGCCCGTTTTTCCCAATAAGCATGGTTAAAAGACTTACCGCTTTCGATGTATACTCACTTATTCGTAACATACCAGGTATGATGTGGATGCTTTTTATTCGTTGACCGTTTGAAGCGAGATCTCTTCTTCCTCATCCTCAATGGATCCTCGATAGAGTTTTAGCCGTTGGCCATTGACTTTGAATGGAATCCCATTTCGAGCTTTAATTTCTACTGCACCGTGAGGAAAAATATGGGTGATGGAAAAAGGTCCTGACCACCTAGATTTTAGCTTACCCGGAAATAATCGAAGCCGTGAATTAAACAACAGAACTTGGTCTCCTACTCGAAATTCATTAGGTTTAATATATTTGTCATGCAAATTTTCATTCTTTCCTTATAAATTTCAGAGTTAGAGTATGCATAATTCCTTAGTTCGTCTAATTCATTCATTTGACAAAATCGATTTTTACCTGCAGTTTCTAAGTCTAGGTTTACACATTTTATTGCCCAGTAGGCTTTGTGATCTATTTCTACTGGCAAATGACAACTTTTTCCATAGACGAGCTTATACGGGGTTGTGCCTATAGTGGTTTTATAAGCAGTTCGAAAGGCCCATAAAGCATCATCTAGTTTATCAGCCCATTCCTTTTTATTTAAACCTACGGTTTTTTCAAGTATTAGTTTTAAACCTCTGTTAGTCACTTCGGCTTGTCCATTTGTTTGAGGGTGATATGCCGTTGAGACCCGGTGATAGACCCCATATCTTGTTAAGATTTTTTCGAGTTGGTGATTGCAAAAATGGGTACCTCTATCACTTATCAAAGCTTTAGGTGTTCCAAAACGAGAGAATAATTTTTTCAGAAATCTTACCACTACTCTTCCATCGTTTGTTGGAAGAGCTTCGGCCTCGGCCCATTTAGACAAGTAATCAACCGCCACAAGTATATATTTGTTTCCTTTTGACGGTGGGAAGGGTCCCATGAAATCGAGTCCCCACACATCAAAAATTTCACAAACGAGAATGCCGTTTTGAGGCATTTCGTTTTTGGAAGAAATATTACCTGATCTTTGGCAAGCATCACATGTCCTTACAAGATCTTGCGCATCTTTGTAAATGGTTGGCCAATAAAATCCTGAATCAAATACCTTTCGTGCGGTACTAGCGGCACCATGATGTCCTCCATATGGACCTTCATGACAATGGCGGAGAATTCTTCGTGCTTCGCCACCATGGACACACCTTCAGATGAGTTGGTCAGCACACATTTTGAAAAGATAAGGGTCTTCCCAAAAGTAATGCTTTGCATCGGCAAAGAACTTCTTTCTTTGATGATGTGGCCATCCTTTGGTGACTATACCGCTAGCTAAGTAATTAGCGTAGTTGGCATACCATGGTTCTTGTCTGCTTTCCACCATTTCCAAAGATTCTGTTGGAAATTTTTCGTTGATCTGTTCGTCCCTGGTTGCCTCCAAAGCTGGGTCTTCTAGGCGTGAAAGATGATCTGCAGCAGTGTTTGCTGCTCCTCTTTTGTCTTTGATTTCAATATCAAATTCTTGGAGGAGTAGAATCCATCTGATCAAACGTGGTTTTGCGTCTTGTTTCTTGAAAAGGTATCGGATAGCTGCATGATCTGTATAGACTACAGTTTTAGAAAGAACAAGGTAAGAACGGAATTTATCAAAAGCAAATACCACAGCTAGTAACTCTTTTTCAGTAGTTGTGTAATTTTCTTGTGCATCATTAAGTGTTTTACTAGCATAATAAATTGGGTGGAAATGCTTTTCTTTTCTTTGTCCCGAGACTGCTCCAACAGCAAAGTCACTTGCATCACACATGATTTCGAAAGGCAATTTCCAATCAGGTGCTATCATGATGGGTGCATTGACTAGCATTTCCTTGAGGGTTAGAAATGCTTGATTGCAATCCTTGTCAAAGATGAAAGGTGCATCTTTTTCAAGTAATTTTGTTAGAGGTCCTGAAATTTTTGAAAAGTCCTTGATAAACCTTCTATAAAATCAGGCATGCCCTAGGAAACTTCTGATTGCTCTAACGGAGGAGGGTGGAGGTAATCGAGAAATAGTGTCTACTTTTACTCGATCAACTTCCATTCCTTCGCTCGAGATTTTGTGACCGAGTACTATTCCCTCTGTTACCATGAAATGGCATTTTTCCCAGTTAAAGGCGAGGTTAGTTTCCTCACATCGGGATAGCATTCGTTCAAGGTTATCGAGGCATTGGTCATATGAATCTCCAAAGATAGAAAAGTCGTCCATGAAGACTTTCATTGTTTTTTCTATCATATCATGGAAAATGGCTACCATACAACGTTGGAATGTTGCAGGTGCATTACATAGACCGAACGGCATGTGTCGATAGGCGAAAGTTCCGTAGGGGCATGTGAAAGTCGTATTTTCTTGGTCTTCAGGTGCTATTGGAATTTGAAAATAACCTGAAAAACCATCCAAGAAACAGTAAAATTTATGACCGGATAGTCTTTCTAACATTTGATCAATGAAGGGCAAAGGAAAGTGATCTTTCCTCGTTGCTTCATTTAATCGTCTATAGTCTATACAAACTCTCCATCCTGTGACGGTTCTTGTTGGTATTAATTCATTCTTTTCATTAGTTATTACCGTCATACCTCCTTTCTTCAGGACTACTTGGACGGGACTTACCCATGGACTATCAGAGATAGGATAGATTAGTCCGGCGTCAAGTAGTTTGATGACCTCATTTTTAACCACTTCTTGCACATTGGGATTTACTCTACGTTGTGGTTGTATTACTGTTTTGTAGTCATCGTTCATTAAAATTTTGTGCGTGCACATGGAAGGACTTATTCCTTTAATATCTACAAGCTTCCAAGCGATCGCATTTTTGTGTTTTCTAAGAAGATTGATTAATTTTTCTTTTTCTATGCTACTCAATTTAGACGAAATAATTACAGGTAAATTACCATCTTTGTCTAGAACAGCATATTCCAAACCTTTCGGAAGTTCTTTGAGCTCTATGGGTGGGTCTTTAGGAGACACCTTATTTTGTGGCTCTTCTAGGTCAAGAACTTTAAAGGTTTGTTCTATGGCGACCTCTTCTTCAACAAAGTGGTCAACTTCTTCACTTGTATCAGGTGGTTCATCTTCATCTTAAATTAGGGGGTCATTATTGCCAAAAGGATATTTCATTGAACGCTCAAGATCTATGCTCCTTTTGAATGCCCCTAACTGAAGAGGTAGATTGTTAAACTTCCGGTTTTTCAAAGCTTCATGAGTTTTTACAAAAGGTTTTCCCAAGACTAGAGGAGCGTCATCGAGGATGACAAAGTCGGTTGGAATAACCATTTGATTTGTTTGAACCAAAACATCCTCAACCATACCGATTGATTTTATTACTTTCCGATTAGATAGAAAAATGGGTATTTGAAGTGGAGAAAAATCACTAATACTTAATTTTTCAAAAATGTAGTTAGGCATTATGTTAACACAAAGATCTTTATCAATGGTGACATTACTAATAAATGAATTTTGAAAAAAAACATGGAACCGGTGTAATGTTAATTTCAAAAGGATCTTCTTTTATTAGTGAAGTTTGTTCATTAGTTAACTTAACACTTACCATTTCTTCAATTTTAGTGTTAGTGTTTAACTCTTTTAGAAACTTAGCATGAGTGGTTACTAAACAATGATTTTCAAAAGAAGGTGACAAGAGATTAATTTCTTCAAAATTAGACTCTTCTTGAATTTTAACGTTATCGGCCTCACCTCTTTCGTTGTTTAACTCATGAGTCGGTTTTTCACTTATTTGTTCTTCCATTTTTAATTCCTTAATTATGGTTGCTTCCTTTTTTAATTCTTCTTTCACGTGGGACTCCTCTTCCCTTGTGCGAGATTCTTTTATGCATCTTTCTATAAATTTAAGGTTTTCTATTATCCTATCGGCTATGTCGGTGATAGAGTAAGGATCGGGATCCTCAAAGCTTGAATCCGGTTGTTCGATCCTTGGTTCCTCATAGTACCCATATAAAGTAGATGGTTCACACCATTGTTCTTCATTGTAAGCATATGATGGATAAGGGTCGAAATTTTGTTCTTCATAGTACTCATATGAGGTGGGTTGTTCACGCTGTGGTTCCTCATAACAAGTGTATGAAGGTGGTGGCTCATATCTTGAGTCATCAAAGTATGAGTATGGGGGTTTATACCTTGGTTCATCAAAATATGAGTATGAGGAAGAAGGTTCATACCTTTGGTCTTCATAGGATGTGTATGAAGTCGATGGCTCATACCTGGGCTCCTCATAATGGTTGTACGAAGTGGATGGTTGAAATAAGTTACAATATTGTACCGAGTGCGGGTTGCCACAATTAGTGCAATAGTCTCTCATATAATCATCCTCCTCATAGGTGTAGTTGTAGCCTCCTGAGTATTGATCCATAAGAATCACTCAACAGACCACAACTGAGTCTCGGGACCAGAAAACAAAAACAAAGACGGAAACAGAAGCTGGACACGGCCCCGTGTTCAGTGTCTGTATCTGGGCGTTTTAATTAAATTTACTGGTCTCGTTGGACACGGGGGCGTGTTCGATGAGCACGACCCCGTGTTCAGACTATGTATCTGGGTATCTAACTAAAAATGTGCAGCACGGGTGCGTGTTCGATGAGCACGGCCCCGTGTTCAGGCTACTTAAATGCAAACTAAACTAAAATGCAGAAAAATGTGCGCGCGTTTTAAAAAGGTTTTGAAAAACTGATTAGGCCGTCGATTTTAAGCTTTCTTAAAATCCTTGTGTCCCCGGCAATGGCGCCAAAAACTTGATGCGTGTTTGGTGTAATATGTTTTAGGTATATATTTTAAGCCCTTTTTACACTTTAGCCAAGTTTTAAATTTATAAAACACGATATTTACTAACACTAAACACACATATGGGCAAGTGCACCCATCGTGGACGTAGTATAGTGTTGGTAAAATACCGAGGTCGTCCAAGGACACAAGAGCTTTTAGTACCGGTTTATCCTCAACGTCTAATCAAATCAAAATGTTAGAAAAAGATTTTTAAACTACGAAAATAAAACTAACTAAATGCTGAAAAATAAAAATAAAAACAGATAGACAAGATGAATCACTTGGATCCGACTCGTGTGTTAGTATAACCTTTGATTATTTTCGCACTTTTGCACTTGTTTAAGAGATTATCTTAGTTATTGTAGTAGGCCCCTCTTTTGAAGGCGACGTTACCCTCAACCCAGTAGTTTGAGTAAGCAAGGATACAATCCCAAAGGGCCGGATTATTGAAAGATAATTAATTAAGTTATTAATGCGAATTATGGTAGGCCCCTCTTTTGGAGGTGACGTTACCCTCGACTAAGTAGTCTGAGTCAGCAGGGATACAGTCCTAAATGGCCGGGTTATAGTATTAATAGTAGTTAACTTATGAGGGGATCAAAGAGTTTGGACCCCCGCCAACCAATACCTTTGGGTATTGAAGGAGGTCCTACTAAATTTGACCCAGGTCCCTTGTAGGATCTCTAAACGCTGAACAAGGGCAAGACCCTTACCAAACCGTTCCCTTAACCCCCGACCAGGTAGCCAACATACCTCCATATAGACTGTGGAGATATGAATGGTGAAAATCTTTTATTTTATATAGACAGTAAAATAATGCCAAGACACCACGGACAAACGATAAGGAAGAATCACCTTTAACATAAGAAACTAGTTATTAAAGTCATTAATACAAAACCAATTAAGAAGTACAAAAGATTAAAATAAAAAGTATTATACTAAACACTTGTCTTCACCAAGTGATGTAAGAGACTTAGGCAAACATGGCCTTGATTGTCAAGAACTCTTACGATCAATCTTGGATCCCAAGACGACTCACATACTCTATGATGGACAATGGATGATGGTGGTGGATGATGGTGTTGTGATGGTGGTGGGTGGTGGATGAAGTGTGAGAGAGGTGGTGTGCTAAGGGATGAGTTGCAATGGCTCCAAGCACTCCTATTTATAGGCTGAACAGAAGCCTGGGCACGGCCCCGTCTGACACTATCTCTCTTCATTAATTGTAATTCGCAATTACAATTAATGCGCCTGCAGTACTTTGGCCACGCCCCCGTGTTCACTGGGAACGGCCCCGTGGTGAGCAATAGAAGCTTCTACAGGTTTGTCTTTTCTGCTGCTTCTTGGGCACGGCCCCGTGCTCGCTGAGCACGGGGCGTGTTCAGTCTTCTGCCTTCTCTGTTTTGCTTGGGAGGATGCTGTCGGGGGTCGGGCAGTCCACTTTTGTTCCCTTTCTTGTATTTATGTTAGATTTAGCTGTCTTTTTGCTTCTTTTGTTAATTTGAGCTCATTCAATCCTGAAAATACAAAAGGAAGACAAAAATACACTTTTTCCAACATTAGTGGGCATGCGCGGATCGCGTCTTGGTGGCATCTTCTAAAAGATGTTTCACGTTGGTCAGGTCATAGTAAGTAAATGGTATACGCATGTAACAACATTATCAAGCACATAACATCACATGTTACAAATAAATCAAGTATATAACATCACATGTTATAGAATATAAACAATCAATCCAACATCACATATAATGAGAATACTGCGATTGCGCTATCATAAATCAAGACCACAATGTAATGTTTACAAGTTCATAACTGTATCGTACATCATCAGTGACTAAGGGCCACATCGCCCAAGTCTAAACTATCTAATCAGTGACAACAATAACCAAAATACAAAACATCAAAAGTCACAACATCAAAATGCGGTCTCCAAAAAGCTGTGTAATCTGCACAATCGCGGTCCTCTCACCAAAAATCTACCTGCGTCAAATCAAAATGCCTATGCTGATGGTGGAGGAGGAGGAGGAAAATGAGAGTAATACAAGCGACGCATGTGTAACCAATCCTGCTCTAAAGTGCGACAGACGCGCAGCAAATATGCTATCTGCTGCTCGGAAGTCCAAAAGCGAGCGTCTGAGTCGGGGGAAAGTGGACGCGGAGGGTGTGATGCTGCAAACGGGGTCTGACAACGGCAAGGTGGTCGCTGAGCCCTCTCCAACTCCTGTATGCGACGGGTCAGTGCCTCCTGCTGTATCATCAGAGAAGTAAGGATGTCCTCCGTGGAGTACCCAACATGGTATGGGTGATACGGATCAGACAGTGGCATGATAGGGGGCGTAGTCCATACAAATGGCTCGCTCGGCGGAGTGAATGATGGTGCAGTGGGTGGTGTAACAGTGGGAAACTGTGACGTGAATGGAAAAGGTGATGACAGTATGGGTGGAATAGGGACAGGCGGCTGCCTAGATGACCTCTCTCCAGGACGTGGTGGCGGTATGTCCTAAAGAAACGTAACAGGAAGATCTGTGCGATGAGCATCTGTGATGTGTGGGTTAACAGGGGGATATCGATGGGTGCTGAAATGGGGGCTGAAATGGGGGCTACTGGTGGTGTAACAGGTAACACGAATGGTGGGTAATCGTCATCGTCATCAATCCACCCGTTTCGGGTGTCGGCATAACGTGGATCTATATGGGTAGCAAAAGGTGCACGGTCGAACAGCACCGGCACAGGATCAGGAAATGGTGCAACAACAGGATCCTCTATCAAGAGTGGAGCGTCAACAACATGATCATCCACCAACGGTGCAGCAACAACAGGATGATCGGCAATGGGTATATCATCAACAAAAGGAGCAACAGCGGGTGTATCGTCATGAACAGGGTCATGCTCTAATGCAGGATCAGGAGCAACGACTGGCTCAGGGGCCACGACAGGCTCCGGGTCAACAAAATCCATATCAAAATCAGCTGGATCATCAAACAAAGGATCGATAGGGGCTACAGGCTCATCTAGGGGCTGGTCTAAGTGAATGAACTCGATATCCTGGTCAGGATCAAAACCAAGGGAAAAGACAGGATCGAAATCATCGTCAACCTCGTGATCAAAGTCAAGATCATGCGCGGGAGCAGGTGCAGCTGATGACGCCATGTCAGGGTCGACGTCGTGAGAGTGATGCTGTACTCCCTGAGTGTGCAAAGATGCAGACGCCACATACTCAAATGAGTCTGGGACAGGTGAATGAACAGGAGCCTCCTCTGCAGGAGCATCAGCAATGAGTAGGATAACATCAGCAGCAATAGGGGCCCCGCCCTCAAAGTCAGCCTTAGGTGGGTCCTCCTCAAACAGATCGACATCGTCGTCAGAAACGACATCGAGGGGCATATCAACAACTGGATAAGCAGCAAGGGGTATAGGAGCAGGGATCACCGCGAGTGGTAAATCCCCAGCGGGATGGCCATCAGTAGGCTCGGCTGCGACGTCAGGCAGCGCAAAGGGCTGCAAAATCGTCATCATCGGTACTGGTGGTGTCGGAAGTGTAGACCTCTCGCTCCGACGAAACTCTGTCATCTGATACTATCGCCATGGGATCTAATGTATCTGAAACTCCAGTGTCTGATGAAGAAGGCATGATGTCTGTAACACAACCACACATATGCACAAACAATCAACATATAATCAAATTAACATGTTAGTCATCATAAAGCAAACAAGTAATCCTCCTAGTCTCACTAGACTACCCTCCAAGCCTCTCAGACTGAACCTCCTAGTCTCTCAGACTAACTCCCTGGCCTCACCGACCAAAACCTCCCCAATCTCAAAGATTGGCCCCTCAGTCTACATGACTGAACCTCCCCAGCCTTTAGGGCTGAACTCCCTCAGTCTCAGGAGATTGAACCATAAGTTTTGAAAAAGTGCTCATACTTTTTGTTTGTAAAAAAGTTTTGTGTCCTGGATCTGGACGTAATGTATGCAATGTAAAAATGTTTTCGTGAGAGCCCTAGTGATCATAGTCTAGACTCAAGAAGGAATCCTAGTTCGCTATGATCAAAGCTCTGATACCAAGCTGTCACACCCTGGCTTTGCGGAAGCGTAGGTTTATTTGGTGTGACTTCTTAATACCATAGCTTAATCACAACAAAGCTATATGAAAGTAAAACCATGATGATCATCCATTGATTCAAGTTTTAAAAGTAAAATACGACAACATTGTTTTTAAGAGTCGACACATGCAACGAAATTACAACACGACATAATAATAAAAATATTGTTCATACGACACAACCATAAGACATGAAATAAACACAGTTTAAGACTTGTGACTCGTCCAGGCAAAAGTCACAATCCCTAAACTCGGATAACATCATTCTTCTTACGCAGCTTGACGACATAGCATACCTTGCCAGATCCTTAATTTCCTGAAATACATGTAATTTGAAAAATCAACAAAAGTTGAGCGAGTTCATGTAAAAGAGAGTATGTTTATAAAACATTAGTGTACGTCCCAAAGTAAAAATGTTCCTGGTATGTAGCAATTAAGGAAAAAGAGATTACCACTGGTTTGCAAAGCCACTGGTATGTGTGAAGTGATGCAGGAAAACTCAAACCTAGCAAATTTGTATCGGGCCTCGGTTGTAAGACACAGTCACCACTATGGGCCTCCCCGGCCTCACGGTGTAACACCCCGAAAACGGGTTTGGTAATCAAACCACGTTAACACTACACGACGGGTAAAATACAGTAAGTGATAAAACTTACCCGGTAAATTATAGTATTTAAATAAATAAATCTAATATATATATATATATATATATATTAAAAGGATGAGAAATACTTTGAGAAAGCAAAGTATATAAAAAGGCCCGAGATTTAACGGGACTTAAAATAAAACGGGTTGTGAACAAGATAAAGTAACTAGGAAATAAATAACTTAGTACAAGTCTTGTAATTAAATGAAAGAAGTTAGTTTGATGTGAAAATAGTCTAAAAATATAAACTAAAGGGGCTGATTATGTATAAGTGGCCAAACTAGACTTTTATAAAAAAAAAAAAAAGAAATCACACACACACATCAGTGTGTGCGTGGGGAACGACCAGAGCAGGAAGAAAAAGGGTAAAACCCTAAACTCCACAAAATCTTCTAATTGAAGGTGCAATTGAAGACCAAACTCGGATTTGAATACATATAAACGATCACCGAGCTAAGGGGATCGTAAGGTATGTCGAAATTTATAGTTTGGTGATATTTTGAGTTTGTGATAATCATGCATGAATGAAATTTTAGTGTGAATGATTGAATGTTATAGTGAAATTGACACTAGTATAAGTCTAGGAACGAACCCTAGATGTGAAATTGGTAATTAAATGTCATAAACAAGTGATTGAAGGATTAACCTTGTAAGTGGTAAATGGGTTTTATGAAAATATGATGAACACTTGAAAAGTGATGGTAAATCTGAGAAAAATTGATGTTACGATGCAAGATTTGATATTGTTCATGAGTGCTAGACATAAGGGTTTGATTTAATGATTGAAACTTGGTTAAAAATATTAGCCATGAACTAAATAGAAGAGGTATAAAAATCATGCCCATAAGGTGCTCGTTAGAATGCCCAAGTGAATCGTGTTGTCTACTAGTTTGTATGTAGAGCTTGATTTGATGATTTCATGAGTAGTGAGTTTATGACAAATCTTGATTTGTATGAAATTAAACATGATGGTGTATGAGAATCACCAAAATATGTTAATTTTAGTTCTAGTTCTTAAATTGACAAAGATAAATTTGAGAAGATGATAAAATTAGGATTCATATGATGACTTCTTGAAATGGATGAGGTTTTTGACATCTCTTAACCTACAATCACTATGTTATAGGTTTCTAACCATTACCAAGAGTTTAATAAGGGTTTTAGCTATGGAAATGGGTTGCATTTGATGGTTTGGGTCGAATTTAAAAGGACCCTAAACATGATTTCCGCAGCTTTTTATATGGATTTTTACTAATCTTAAAAAAATCATATAAAATCAACCGTTTATCCGTTTCGGGTGTTCCATACCTTTTCGGAAAGCTTATGAAGTAAATTTTTACTGTTTTCAATCATAAGAAACAAATGTGGTTGTTAAATAGGTCAAAAAGGCGAATTAAAACTGCTGTTGAGAACTTGAAAGCTGTTAAAAAAATGAAAAATATAGTTGCTGAGCTGATTTTATAAAAATCATATAAAATCATAGAAAATTCGTTAGAAGGTGTACCTTATATGTTTGCGAAGGTATTGGAGTGTTCTACGATCCATCTTTGAACATGTTGATCTAATTCAGATTTTAAACGGGTCAAAATGGTCAATCACAGCAGCTAAATAGAAAATCGCTGCACATAAATAATGTTTTTATTAACCAAGAAAAAGACATAGGATTGTATATACTTGCTTTAGGCATGAAGTATTGATTGTTGGGAACAAATGGCACTTTATGTGACATGCTTAAAGTGTTTAAAATCACTTACTAACTAGTTGTATAAGTAACTTCACTAACGGGTCAAACGGTTAGTGAATGAAAAGAATTATGGTGTGAAACTAATTGTTGAATATATGGCATGTTTTGATTGATAAGTGTGTAAAAAAAAAGGGGGTCCATAGGGTGTTGGCCATTATATAGGATGACCAATCTAACCATCTTATGGATGTTATGATATAGTTGACTCTAAACAAGCTAGGTGGGAGCTTGGAAAGGAACGGGTCAAACGGATCATGGATGCGAAGAATGTTTGCGCGAACGCGAGGTAAGTAAAGCTTACACCCATTTGTAGTAAACGTATGTATTTTATAGATGATAAATGTGACAACCGATTACATTCGAAATTGAAGTTCCGACACTAAGCAATATGAGTCGGAACGAATAAAAATGATCAAAACCATGGTTAATGGTAAAATGGACAAAAGGGTAATTTAGTCGTGGATCGACTAAGAATTTATAAGATTTCTTTAAGGTTACCTTATAGCGAAACTAGTAATGGGAAAAAAGGGTAAATTAGTCACATGTTGACTATATGTAAGTTGGGATTAAAAAGAATACCCATGGTGTAAGCCATAACGAGTTAGATACGTAAGAAGAATGATCTTGTAGTTAAAACTTGAAATGGGTTGAATGGGATATTAAAAGCCATGATTTGACATAAGTATAAATGTTTGGTCATAAATACCAAATGGGTCAAATGGTGGTGATGACACTATTTGACAATATCGACTAATGTTTGGTTGTTAAGTTAAATGTTCGCAGAAGTGAACGGGAAGTGGATTATTGCGTTGCTATAAAGTAGCGGCTAATAAAAGAAAGGTACAAAACGGGTCTATATGTTGACTCGAGCCAGGTACGCATTAATTAGATCATGGCGATATGCGTAGTTGAATTTTAGAATATAAGTTACTATGAAATATAGCGATGATATCGCTACATTGAATATTTGGTCAAAAGATGGTTAGAGCTCGTTGGTAGTCGTCAAAAAGGAAGGAATTCCGTAGACGAGCCAAACGGGTCGAATAATCAAGTAAGGCATGGTTATTGTTTCGGATTATGATGGTTTGATGGTTGATTTTGAATATTTTATAACATATTAGAAATATGAGGTTTTAACGAATTAGTATCATAGAAAACTGAAAACCGAGAGTTGGGTCTTGGAGTAATGATCAAACAAAACAAAACCTGACATTCCAGGTACTACCGTAAATTACGGTAGAACCGTAAATTACGGTGGTTGTGATATGGTTTACGGAGCAGATCTCCTGGTTTACGGTGACCAGACACTTCCAGGTCTCACCGTAAATTACGGTGATACCGTAATTTACGGTGGATTCAGAATCACTTTTTATATTTTTGTTATTTATAATGTGGCATTAAGCCTTGGGATTATATTATTATATATCAACGTCAAAACTAATGATTTTAACGGTTTTGATCATAGGAGAATGCCAAGAGTGCCCGGATGAAGATCAAGCTCGATGAGGAACCGAACACAATAAAATCTAACACTCGGGATTAAAGCTTCCGCACGGCGTTACGCCATATCTTTTAAACAACGAACTTATCTATATTATGTTGAAAACTTTTAAGTTGTAAAAGTTTTAGATTACTTGTATTTTCTAAGAATACTTAATCAAATTTCATGTTTATTTTCGTTATTTATACGAAAACTATAAAAATTATAACATGGGTGTTACAAGTTGGTAATCAGAGCTCATGGTTAAAGAGTGAGGTGTGTTCGGTTCGAGGCTTGATCGTAAATCCAGTAAGTACATGTATGTTAATGGTTTAGTGTGCTAAAGTGTTGTAAACAACACATAGGGTTATCGTGTGATACACGTTACCCTAATTAAAATGATTGATATAGTTAATAAAAATACGCGCGTTGGCGCGTATAGAAAAAGCCTTGTATTATAATACGGGTGATTATTAAAGTTGATATAATTAACTCTTGTAAATGTTTCAGTTGAAGGACACTCGCATCTAAAGATAGCGGAAGTCTAACAAATTGTTGACTTGACGAAGGAACGGTCCAAAGTACGACAAGTAGGAACATGCTCACCAAGGACCTAAATCGCGTAACGATCGCGAACAAGGCTAACGGCAAGAGAAGCCTGACAGGGCAAGCATTACCAGGTGCACATTTTTATAATTTTAATTGCACGAATAGAAATATGCAACAAATACATAGAAACTGATAGTTGCATATGTAAATAGAAAAACTTGGAAAAACCTGAATAGAATACCTATTCGGGATATTGTTTCCAAGATAAATGAATAGAGGTGTTACTTACATGGGGCGTGACGTGAAAATTATAAAAAGGTCATGTATGTCATGTGTTGATCGCCTACTCTGGCCAAGTAGGTAGTGAACACATGATACCATGAACTTTTCATAATGGACATGCTTACATCCGATGTAATAAGGACGGGGTAAGTGGGACAAATTAAAGGTACCCAAATGAATCAAATAAGCAAAATATGTGATCACAATGTAAACGCACAGCCGAGTGACGGAAGCGTATTACATTAAGATAATGAGCCTGAGTGAAGGGACAAAGAAACACGTAAGATAATCAGACATGTATTGGGAAGGGGTGTACTTACACTCGAACCCGGAAAATGCAAACATGTAAAATGATGTAGACATGTATTGGGAAGGGGTGTACTTACACTCGAACCCGGAAAATGCAAACATGTAAAATGATGTTGACATGTATTGGGAAGGGGTGTATTTACACTCGAACCCGGAAAATGCAAACATGTAAAATGATGTAGACATGTATTGGGAAGGGGTGTATTTACACTCGAACCCGGAAAATGCAAACATGTAAAATGATGTAGACATGTATTGGGAAGGGGTGTATTTACACTCGAACCCGGAAAATGCAAACATGTAAAATGATGTAGACATGTATTGGGAAGGGGTGTATTTACACTCGAACCCGGAAAATGCAAACATGTAAAATGATGTAGACATGTATTGGGAAGGGGTGTACTTACACTCGAACCCGAAGAATACAAATATGACTCTTAACGGGCCGATTTTGTAAAACACCAAATTTGAGAACGAAGTAGGAATATAAAAGTGAAACGAAGTCATAATACATACCGTAAGGGTTGCAATAATAACGACTTCGGTAAAACACCCGGTTGGTGGGTAAGGATTTAAACACATGCGTAGACTGAGAAACAGGAACGCGAAATAGAAAGTCAAAAGACTCGGAATATGAGTCATGACTAAAAGATGATAAGAATTTTCGCAAACATAAATTTTGGTAATTACGTTCAACCATTTCAAAGTTGGATGGGTCAAATAAAGAACGAAGTCTGACATTCATGGGTGATGAAAATTCACCTAAAATGAGTCAAACGAGTCAATTAAGGAAAATGGAGGGGCCAAAAAGGACCTACGGGTCAATAGTGTAAAGCAAGGGAACAAGTTATGATTCCCCGCGTAAAATGAAAACGGAAAAGAATAAATTATGGATTGTCAATTTCCATAATATGAATAATTGACATAGTTAAAAAGGAAAAACGTTAAACTAAAATTTAGTTTTAGTAAGAAACAATGTTTTAACAAACATGAATACTATAGACGAATTTGGAAATAACAAATATCAAAGAGTATGAGTCTTAACATCGATAGGTGCAAGACGATATATTCGAAAAGTGGTATTTTCGAAAATGAAAGGTTGATATAAGTTAAACATGACGTGACACGATCACGGTCAAGAAATGCAATGTGAGGTGTAATCACATTCTCACCAAGCGAGTGGCAAAAAGAAACCGGACTAATAAGTCTAGTTAGCGAAACCGGTTAAGGTCAGCAATTTAAGTTAAGAAATTTGGTTTGCTTGTAAGCAGTAAATTCGGTATGACTGAACCGAATAAATAAATTTGAAAACAAAGAAAATTGTTGCTAAAAGTGAAATATTTCACTAAAGACCTTTAAACGGGTCAAAGTAACGGATTCACAAGGAATTCGATAGGATATAAAAGCGAGGAATATCGCTAAGTAACTAAACTAGTGGAAATAACAAGATCACGTTATTCCAAGTTGCACTGTGTTGTATGAGATACGTAGACAAAAAAAAAATAACCAAAAAGATGTTACCATACTTTTCTGGTAATACTAATAATTGGATAAAAGTATAAATAATGATTAGAAGAATTCTCAGCTCAAATACATTGAGTTTAAACTCAATGAATTATGTAAGAAAAGGTTTCGAGGACGAAACCTCTTTAAGGGGGGTAGACTTGTAACACCCCGAAAACGGGTTTGGTAATCAAACCACGTTAACACTACACGACGGGTAAAATACAGTAAGTGATAAAACTTACCCGGTAAATTATAGTATTTAAATAAATAAATCTAATATATATATATATATATATATATTAAAAGGATGAGAAATACTTTGAGAAAGCAAAGTATATAAAAAGGCCCGAGATTTAACGGGACTTAAAATAAAACGGGTTGTGAACAAGATAAAGTAACTAGGAAATAAATAACTTAGTACAAGTCTTGTAATTAAATGAAAGAAGTTAGTTTGATGTGAAAATAGTCTAAAAATATAAACTAAAGGGGCTGATTATGTATAAGTGGCCAAACTAGACTTTTATAAAAAAAAAAAAAAAGAAATCACACACACACACATCAGTGTGTGCGTGGGGAACGACCAGAGCAGGAAGAAAAAGGGTAAAACCCTAAACTCCACAAAATCTTCTAATTGAAGGTGCAATTGAAGACCAAACTCGGATTTGAATACATATAAACGATCACCGAGCTAAGGGGATCGTAAGGTATGTCGAAATTTATAGTTTGGTGATATTTTGAGTTTGTGATAATCATGCATGAATGAAATTTTAGTGTGAATGATTGAATGTTATAGTGAAATTGACACTAGTATAAGTCTAGGAACGAACCCTAGATGTGAAATTGGTAATTAAATGTCATAAACAAGTGATTGAAGGATTAACCTTGTAAGTGGTAAATGGGTTTTATGAAAATATGATGAACACTTGAAAAGTGATGGTAAATCTGAGAAAAATTGATGTTACGATGCAAGATTTGATATTGTTCATGAGTGCTAGACATAAGGGTTTGATTTAATGATTGAAACTTGGTTAAAAATATTAGCCATGAACTAAATAGAAGAGGTATAAAAATCATGCCCATAAGGTGCTCGTTAGAATGCCCAAGTGAATCGTGTTGTCTACTAGTTTGTATGTAGAGCTTGATTTGATGATTTCATGAGTAGTGAGTTTATGACAAATCTTGATTTGTATGAAATTAAACATGATGGTGTATGAGAATCACCAAAATATGTTAATTTTAGTTCTAGTTCTTAAATTGACAAAGATAAATTTGAGAAGATGATAAAATTAGGATTCATATGATGACTTCTTGAAATGGATGAGGTTTTTGACATCTCTTAACCTACAATCACTATGTTATAGGTTTCTAACCATTACCAAGAGTTTAATAAGGGTTTTAGCTATGGAAATGGGTTGCATTTGATGGTTTGGGTCGAATTTAAAAGGACCCTAAACATGATTTCCGCAGCTTTTTATATGGATTTTTACTAATCTTAAAAAAATCATATAAAATCAACCGTTTATCCGTTTCGGGTGTTCCATACCTTTTCGGAAAGCTTATGAAGTAAATTTTTACTGTTTTCAATCATAAGAAACAAATGTGGTTGTTAAATAGGTCAAAAAGGCGAATTAAAACTGCTGTTGAGAACTTGAAAGCTGTTAAAAAAATGAAAAATATAGTTGCTGAGCTGATTTTATAAAAATCATATAAAATCATAGAAAATTCGTTAGAAGGTGTACCTTATATGTTTGCGAAGGTATTGGAGTGTTCTACGATCCATCTTTGAACATGTTGATCTAATTCAGATTTTAAACGGGTCAAAATGGTCAATCACAGCAGCTAAATAGAAAATCGCTGCACATAAATAATGTTTTTATTAACCAAGAAAAAGACATAGGATTGTATATACTTGCTTTAGGCATGAAGTATTGATTGTTGGGAACAAATGGCACTTTATGTGACATGCTTAAAGTGTTTAAAATCACTTACTAACTAGTTGTATAAGTAACTTCACTAACGGGTCAAATGGTTAGTGAATGAAAAGAATTATGGTGTGAAACTAATTGTTGAATATATGGCATGTTTTGATTGATAAGTGTGTAAAAAAAAGGGGGGTCCATAGGGTGTTGGCCATTATATAGGATGACCAATCTAACCATCTTATGGATGTTATGATATAGTTGACTCTAAACAAGCTAGGTGGGAGCTTGGAAAGGAACGGGTCAAACGGATCATGGATGCGAAGAATGTTTGCGCGAACGCGAGGTAAGTAAAGCTTACACCCATTTGTAGTAAACGTATGTATTTTATAGATGATAAATGTGACAACCGATTACATTCGAAATTGAAGTTCCGACACTAAGCAATATGAGTCGGAACGAATAAAAATGATCAAAACCATGGTTAATGGTAAAATGGACAAAAGGGTAATTTAGTCGTGGATCGACTAAGAATTTATAAGATTTCTTTAAGGTTACCTTATAGCGAAACTAGTAATGGGAAAAAGGGTAAATTAGTCACATGTTGACTATATGTAAGTTGGGATTAAAAAGAATACCCATGGTGTAAGCCATAACGAGTTAGATACGTAAGAAGAATGATCTTGTAGTTAAAACTTGAAATGGGTTGAATGGGATATTAAAAGCCATGATTTGACATAAGTATAAATGTTTGGTCATAAATACCAAATGGGTCAAATGGTGGTGATGACACTATTTGACAATATCGACTAATGTTTGGTTGTTAAGTTAAATGTTCGCAGAAGTGAACGGGAAGTGGATTATTGCGTTGCTATAAAGTAGCGGCTAATAAAAGAAAGGTACAAAACGGGTCTATATGTTGACTCGAGCCAGGTACGCATTAATTAGATCATGGCGATATGCGTAGTTGAATTTTAGAATATAAGTTACTATGAAATATAGCGATGATATCGCTACATTGAATATTTGGTCAAAAGATGGTTAGAGCTCGTTGGTAGTCGTCAAAAAGGAAGGAATTCCGTAGACGAGCCAAACGGGTCGAATAATCAAGTAAGGCATGGTTATTGTTTCGGATTATGATGGTTTGATGGTTGATTTTGAATATTTTATAACATATTAGAAATATGAGGTTTTAACGAATTAGTATCATAGAAAACTGAAAACCGAGAGTTGGGTCTTGGAGTAATGATCAAACAAAACAAAACCTGACATTCCAGGTACTACCGTAAATTACGGTAGAACCGTAAATTACGGTGGTTGTGATATGGTTTACGGAGCAGATCTCCTGGTTTACGGTGACCAGACACTTCCAGGTCTCACCGTAAATTACGGTGATACCGTAATTTACGGTGGATTCAGAATCACTTTTTATATTTTTGTTATTTATAATGTGGCATTAAGCCTTGGGATTATATTATTATATATCAACGTCAAAACTAATGATTTTAACGGTTTTGATCATAGGAGAATGCCAAGAGTGCCCGGATGAAGATCAAGCTCGATGAGGAACCGAACACAATAAAATCTAACACTCGGGATTAAAGCTTCCGCACGGCGTTACGCCATATCTTTTAAACAACGAACTTATCTATATTATGTTGAAAACTTTTAAGTTGTAAAAGTTTTAGATTACTTGTATTTTCTAAGAATACTTAATCAAATTTCATGTTTATTTTCGTTATTTATACGAAAACTATAAAAATTATAACATGGGTGTTACACACGGGTGTGGGCTCGCTACACCCAAATAGATCTATCACTCTTGTGTTCCTCGGTCCTAACTACGAGGATTAATGGCTTTAAGCGTTGTACCCACCACTCACATGATCTGTACGTCCTAACCCTCCTTAAGCTAACCATACCATGTATAAAAATGTTCCAAATAAATGTAACATGTATTTCACCCCCGAAGTTATAAAACTGAAAGCAGTTAAGAGAAAAGGGGGACATGAACTCACAGAAGTGCGTCTCGAAATAGTCAGTCCCAAATCAACCTGCTGCGTGACGACCTACACGTACTAACTTCTATTAGACGGACGGCCATGCCTTGGCTTAAGGTTTAACGTTTTTGGGAAATAGTTAGACAACTATTTCGTATTTACACTTCTTAATTATTTAATAAGTATATTCCTTCCCAAGGATGGGGGTATTAATACATGTGTGTTTTATAATTCCGAAAATATATTTTTAAGTCTCACTTGAAAAATATATTTTTAATTACTTTGTCTAAAATGTTTTAATCCCAAAATATATATATTTTTCCCAAAAATATTATATTTTATTTCGTAAGTTTTTTCCAGAATAATATTTTACTAAAAATATTCTAAATAGAGTATTTTTCTGAAAAATACATAAGTTACATTTTTAAAGTTCGCGTTGTATTACGATACTTGTATAACTTAAATATTTATTTTTTTGTGAGCGCGTTGATATTATTTTGGAAGTCGTATTTTCATGATATTTCAAGTTATATTATTTTTACCCTAAAAATAATATATATCTAGTTCACATAATAATCACATAATCACACAAGCGTTTTACAATAAAATATATTCTAAATATATATCTAACAAGTTTTATTTACGAAAATCCACCTCCGGTACTTGGTTATTTTTGTAATAAAAATCATGGCGAAGTTTACTTTGAAAACCAAGTTAAAAATAGATTTGTAAATATTTGTTAGAAAAATATTTCTAAGTGTTATATTTCTGGAAAAATTTCGCCAGAGTTTCCTCTGTAACTGGAGGTGTCCATGCTTTTAGCATATCATTTTCTTTTTGTAAAATCAATCAACCAATTTACCAATCAACAATATACAATACTTATTCATTAAACTTGACAAAAATATGACAAAACCATAACTCATGAACTTGAAGGTTTTGTAAAAATATGTAGTAAATCACCAACACATTTAGTAGGTTTTGTTATTTCTAAAAATAAGTTTAGTTTCTTGTAAACTTCATTTTTAAAGAATTTAAAGTTTCACAACTTCTGGTCAAGATTTACAAAATATTTCTTTATGAAATTTCATTGTTACACAAGTGTTTACACACTTGTTTTGTCACTATAAATGCTTCTTGTTCATAAAATATTCGGGTTTTAACAAAACTAGTATTTTCCGCTTGGTTCTTCCGAAAAACCACTTGTGGATCTTTAGATCCACAAGTTTACAACTTCATTTTACAAGAAAAATTATGTTTATTCAAGTTTCAAGTTCATGGTGGATGGTTTCATCATCTTTCACATTTCTAACACTAACATACTACTAGTTCATGCTCTTGAACATGATCTAGTATGTCTAGATGATGATCCATCCCACTTTTAGTGACAAACAACATCAAATAATCACAACTATACAAGATTTATATGATTTACACACATATCTTCTCTTTATCCAACTTATTCATCTTATGTTCAAGACTTTAAGTTATGTTCTTTAGTGTTCTTAATTTTTAACCATTAAATCACCTATTAACCACCATAAACAAGATCAAGATGATGATTAGAAACACTTACTACTAGCTCAAGGCTAGGGAAGAAACAAGATGTAAATGTGGTGGATAAAAGAAATCTAGAGCGGTTCTTGAACTTTCGAAAGCACCAGGCTTGTTTGTATAGCTCCTTGCACCTTTGGATGTATGAGAAATAAGTGAACAAAGGTTGGAAGTGGGTGTATGATGGTGGTGGGGTGGCGGTCGTGAATGGTGGTTATGGAGGAGAGAGTTTTGCTTGATGATGTTGTTTGAATGAGAGAGAATGGTAATCTTGAGGGCATATTTATAAACCATGTTCTAGTTTTATCCAACAAGTAACATGTTCACTAGATTACCAACATACTTAATAAAATAATCAAGCAAAATGGATGTGTGGGTCACCATAAAGTGACCGTCAACTAGAGGGGGGGGGTAAGGGTTGGGGTGTAATGTTACTTGGTTACTAACTAGTTGGAATCAAATGGTTTAGTTAGTATGTTTAAGTGTGTTTATTAATATAAAGGGTGTTAGGGTGTTCGGGGACCCTAGCTAGCTCAGAAAAGTGAAAACTATGTCTTTGGCAATATTTTTATGTTCCGGGTAAAGTCCGGTTATTCGGTTGGGTATTGATCCGCTAAAGTGTTAAGTAAAGCTATAAAGTGTCGTTTATATTATTTTTAGTGACATATTAAATTCCCGACACTTTGGAAAGTGTCTAGGACTATTTTACCAAGTTTTTGCACTTTACTAGTTATGTTAAAAGCTGAATTTTTGTATGTACTGCAGAATTTTGTAATTAAAGTATGTTTTAGGCACTTCCGGTCACTATAACTATCACCTAGTGACACAGTTCTATGGTCCTCACCTCCCTACACTCCCTACTAGTGTAGTAACCTATTCCCGGCTCATACCGGCCTCAGAAACCATGTCTGTCTAGTGCTGGCAATGTCAGCATGTTTACTGGGTTATCCGCTCACTGTGCTAACTGTGCTTTTGTGCATCAAGTTTGTCACTAACGTTTTGTGTTTAATAAGTGGAGTGACAGTGATAAAGTATGATGCATGAATATGTATGTATCAGAAAACAGAAAGCAGTTTATTTATAATTGAAATCAAGCACAGTAATTAAGCACTAATTAAATATTAATTAATTTGTACGGATACCTGGTTTTGTGAGGGTTGTCACATTTTGGTGTAAACGTGACTTTGTTTGATGACATACGTGCAAAGACGTGTAAATAATGGTGCATACCAAACTGATTGTTATGTGTAACTATCATAGGGCTTGGTTGATCATTGTGTTAAACGGATAATTAATCATACCGAGCAAAGCTAAGGTGAGTTCACTACTTTTGAGCATGCGTCCCGGTGGTTGGGACAGTCAGTGGGTATCCCGGGGAGGGATAAATCTGTTGGGTAAAACTGGTATATTGGATAATATTCTCATTCTATCACTCTTAAGTCCCATCTTTTGTTACCGGGGAGGTAACGGGGTATTAGTTGGTAGCGCTACTTAGGTTTGGCATCCTCACACCGTACCGGGGAGGACGGTTGTGAACTAATGACCCAGTCGGGCCCAGTGCTTTGATAGGAGCACTGGGGAATGGGCAAAACATACATCAGGAGCCTTCTTGTTCAATATCGAGATATTATCAATATTACTTTTGCATTGGTTAATGAACTGGAATTAACACTTGGTAACAATCGTTTTCATAAACTGTGAACTCGCCAGCTTTGTCTGATACACTTGTTGCATGCTCGCAGGTCGTTAGGTATCTTGGATTTGGAAACTTGCTGTTTGGAGAAGCAGGAGTGGTCATGGGTCGATGAGGGGATTCATGGAATTGATTTCTTGATACTACACATTGGTTTTGAAATTATTTAACTTTGGTTTATCATTTGCTTCCGCTGAACATATTGGTTATCATTTAAACTTGTTGATAGTATTTATTTAATGTTTGAGAACTTTATTCAGATACTTGTATCGGTTCAATGTAATTAGTGGCTCGTTGTTGGTACGTCACACGCCCAACAGGGACACTCCCTAGGTGGTATTTTGGGGGTGTGACAGTTTGGTATCAGAGCCACTGGTTATAGTGAACTTGGTTTTAAAACGTTTTTCATAAAACCAGACTATAACCGAACAGATCCGAAATCGACCATGACACTCAGCTCCAGATTGCAAGGTTCGTCTCTTGTTTACTATTGCGTAGTATATCTAGTGTTTGCTTATGAATAACGTCACACGTGAATGCAGACTTGGTACTGCAGTATGAACTTTTATGTTACCAACCCACGTTACGTGTTTTAAGAGTGCAACTCTTCTTGAACTTTCATGATCTATGTTGTGGTGTCACCTGTCTTATTGCTTAAATTCGGGGAACCTTTCTAACACGAATTGAGTGGAGCTGAGATGAACATGCAAATTGAATTATTATTGTGGGTGCACACATAATAATAATGTGGGGTGCATGTGAGTCCCAATGAAGCTTGACAAGTGTGAAAAGGGTTCCGCTTTGTTAGTTGGTGATATGTTAGAACTCAGAAACTTGTGGAGATCATAGTGATGCTTGACTCCTACTTGAACTTGCATTTTAAATCCTTTCTTTCTTATATATAGAGTCATGAGTGGACGTGGTGGACATGGTGGAGGCCGCGGAGGTGGACGTGGCCATATTTCTATGACTCAAGCTGAGTTAACCGATCTAATTAACACTCGTGTGGCTGAAGCCCTAGCGGCTTATCAGGCTGGTACGATGTGTACCAAACACTCTTTATCCTTGTGTCGCATGCTTGAGTCTTACTTGTTTGTTATGTGTTCTTTCGTTAATAGGTCAACAGGTGCAACAGAATCTGCACCATCCATCTGTTTGCACGTTCAAAATGTTCATGGATTGTAAGCCACATACCTTCAGTGGGACTGAAGGAGCTGTAGGGCTCCTGCGTTGGTTTGAGAAGGCGGAATCGGTATTCACGATGTGTAACTGTCCTGTTGGGGACAGAGTGAAGTATGCTACGGGCACACTCGAGGATGGTGCCCTGACATGGTGGAATGCCCAGGTTTAGCTGTTAGGCATCGAGGCGGCAAATGCCACTACTTGGGACAATTTTAAGGAGTTAATAAGGGAGGAGTATTGTCCTCGCGATGAGATACAGAAACTGGAGAATGAGTATTATGATCTGAAGATGGTGGGATCCGAGATTGAAGCATACATGAAGCGGTCTCATGAGTTGGTTATCATGTGCCCGAATTTGTCCTGACCTCTGCATCGAAGAACTGAATTGTTCATCAAGGGATTACCTTCACGAGTGAAGGGTTTGGTTACTGCAGCGAACCTCAACAACTTACCACAGATTGTCCGTTTGGCTCACAGGATCACCGATCAGGAGGTGGAGAGTGGTTCACTACCACCACGTGTTTCTGCTACTACTATTGCCGCTATCACAGCTACTACTCCCGCCACTGACAGCAAGCGTAAGTGGAACGATGTGGACAAGGCGTCCAACTCAGTGCAGTCAGTTGATTGTGCAGACGTCTCTCTTATAGGTTGTTTTTGGCGCGTAGTTTAGGCGGGATTTTTATTTATAACAAATGATATTAATAAAGTAGCCGTCTTTTCAGTTACTGTGTGTATTTTTTACTGTTTTTGTTCAGGTCTTTATGAGTTTTTATGGTCTTAGGCATTCCATCTTCCAAATTTGGCGTTTTTTAATGGCTTTAAGTAGTTTTTGGTGTTTTTTTTTCCATTTTTAGCTTTTAATAATACTTCTCCAAATTACTTTTATTATAGGTTGGGAGTTTTTGGCGTTTTATTGCATTATGACGTTTTCACAATAATTATGACTGTTTTGGCGTTTTATTAATATAATGTTATTTTTTTATTCTAAGTTAAAAAATACATAACAAACAACAGAAAAAGAAAATTAAAAAAATTTAAATAGAAACAATTCATCTTTCAAATCTTCACTGTCGTCAGTCTCTTTCTTCTTTGAAACATGTTCACTGGCGGTTTGGCTTAGCCATGCATGTGTTTTTGTGGCCGTTTGGAAAGACAAAATGACATGAGTTTTTTGTTTGAATATGTATCTTCAAACAACTCATTAGTGTCATTCGTCTTTTCATGCCATTAAAATATTCATCAAGAACAAAACACAGAAAATGGCATAAGTCTGACCCCAGCATTTTTTTGTTTATGATTTGTCCATCTCATGCAGCAAAATGTTAATTAAGTCACAACACCTCAGGGAAGAATGCATTATCCGAAACTTTGGCGTAGAACAATATTTGAATATACAAGAAACGATATTTGGCATTTTGGCGTTTACTGAGGAATTAGTGTATCTGAAAGAATTGTGGAAAATATGGCGTTTTTTGAGTAGTTGTGTTTGATGTTTTGGGGATTTTGGCGTTTGTAAGATGAATGGTATATAGTAGAAAATATGGCGTTTTAGGTTCTGGGGGTGTGTTTTTATGTCTGGGATGTTTTTGTTTATATAGCGATGTGTTTTCTTTCGTAGTGGCATTTTATTCATCAGTATAGCGTTTTGGTATAGAGGTGTAAAGACGTTTTTACCCTTAATGAGGCACGTCCACGTAATAAAATTGATGTTATTTACGAAAACGCCACCGCGCCAATCTAGTCCATAGATTGTTTTAATCGGACGATCCATAAGCGTTCTCATAGTTCTCACACTTTCTACCGTTTTCTCTAAATCCCGACCCTATATATATATATATATAGATTGCACGAGGACGCGATGAAGAGGGAGAGAGAGCGAGCGAGTTATTAGACTTTAGTTTTGTTGCGAACATTCGGCCTTTTGTTTTAGATTGCGATGGCTGTGCGAGTTGTGCAAAATAAGCGGGGAGCGAAAAGCGACAAATCGATAAAGCGGTAAAGTTGTAAAATTGATAAAGCGTAAAATCGTAAACACGCAAAATTGGTTAACACGTAGAAGTCGGCGATTGCGGGTTAGACATCGACTACCCAAAGTGATTCAACTATCCCTACAAGTTTGAACACACGCGTTGGCCTGATGGACTATGCTCCCACCGGGCTGCGGCTACAGCTTCGTCCTTCCAGTCACAACGCGGCTCGAGTTGTTGGTACAGTCGAGACTTTGGTGAGAGCCTTTGAAAACCATTTTAGGGAGTGGAACGGGTTATTAAGATGCGGGTTTCACCCCTGACTTAACAACTTCGCTCCTAGCTGTGGTTGTGCTCACCGAATAAATCTGGGAGTTCCACTAGATAGAAACGGAGAGTTTCGTTGAGATGTGGATATCACTCCTGGCTCAACGAAAATTCTCATGCTAAGAAAATTGCGCTGAGTGAGCGACCTATCGAGAGTTCCTGGTTTTCACACCTCATCTCGACACGATCACTCGTTGGTGTTATGCGAGTATCGTCAAACGTGTGTATTGTGTTAGCCTTAGGAAAGGCTTTCCTCGTGCGAAGCTGTAGTATGCGGTGTTCGCACAGAGATGCAGTTTTAGAGAGTTCGAATGAGAGTATCAAAGTAGGCCCGTACAAACCCCACTGGGTTCACACGAGATGACCTATTGGTACTTAGACTATAGACTAGGTCAATTCTAAGACTTCGACCCGGACTAGGTCTGATGTCTTACCTAATTCCCCATTAGTTATGGCTTTGATGCTAATCTGTCACACCCCAACCGATGGCGGAATCATCGGGGCGCGACACTAGGCGAATTAGATTGCTCAAGAGAATCCATAACAACTATTTAGTGACAATATTTAAATGCGTTCATTATCCCATAATAATAAACAATACATCAGTAAACAGTTATACAGATTTCATGTTCTCTCAAACAATACAAATCCAACTACCTAGATTTATGGTGAGTTTCTAGACTTCCTAGCTTGATTTCGAGATAGCCTGCATGTCAATACAAAAACTATTGGCGAGTATACACGTTTTACATGGAAAAAAAATAAAGTAGATAAAAGCGCTGCGAGTTTCCACATAAATAGACGAGATACACAACATATACACTACAAAACAAATACTACCAACTAAGTCACTCGATGCTAGCCAAGGTGGGACGTCGCGAGTAAAAGTCCTAGCACATATGTATTAAGCATCACGTGTAAATATGTACGACAGTAATTTGCATGTGATAATAGTTTTGATAAGTGCGTTGTAGATATGAACGTATGTTACACCTCAAAGTGTGTTTAGAGCATTAAAAAGGGGTCAAGTATACTCACAGTAGGTGTTTAACAAGTAAACACAGCTTGATTGGATTGAAGGGAACGTGTGGAAGATTAGCCTGATCACAGAATGGTAGCGTAAGCGTTGGATAGCGTGTAACAGTGCGTCAAGTGTGATGTTGGATCGGATGGTGGTTCGATCGGATGACTCATCCGGACGGATGGTCATCCGGATGGATGGTCATCCGGACGGATGACCGTTCAGTCGGATGGTCATTCGATTGGAGAAGTGTGTTTGTGAAATGTTGAACTTTTGAAGTTTTCGTTGTAGTACTAGTAAAGTCGTCCGATCGGATGGTCATCCGAATGGATGGCCATTCAATCGGATGACAATTCGTTTAAGTGGGAAGTTACAAAGAAGTAAGTCCCCTGTCCAGATAGTTATTCGATCGAATGGTCATCCGATCTGATGACTATTTGTTTGGAAACTGGCATTCCTTGAATTTTGCAAAAATTGGTTAAGTGTTGAAATCACAAGTCACCTGGTTGAATAGCCATTCGATCAGAGGGTCATCCGATTGGATGGCTATTCGATCGTGCGACTGTTTGTTTTTGGAAACTTGGAAAAACAATTAAGTTGAAAAGTTTGCTGTTTGACGGAGACGGTATGACAGCGTGTTAAACAACGGAAATCACATCAAGTCCAACTCGTCCGATCGGACTGGAATCACCCCGTTCGGTGAGACTCGACTGTTCTTGCCGGAGTTCCATATTCAACCCGCGAATCAGCCATCTCCTTAGTAGAGGTCCATTCCCAGACCGGTCCTCCACTAGAGAATGAGTAGAGAACCTGAAGAAACACTGGTTTAATCGACCGAAATCAATTGAACCAGGGGTTTGAATCTGCATAAAAAGGTTAGGTCTTCTCGTTTGATTCGGGGGTGAATGATCTCCTTCTTCGAACAACAACTTCAAAACAAACAGTCGTTAGACTCACCACGGGGAGAATGGGGGTTCTCTCCGTGACCACCCTCCGGCGTGAGAATAAGTACAGGTTTTGATGAAGAAGAAGAAGTAATAGTAAAGTGAAGTGAGAGTAACTTGAGAAATGATACCTGAATTCCTTATTTATAACCGAATTTTGGGCGGGAAAGTGTCACCCCCTGTCTTTTGCGGAAGCGTATGATGTGTGACTAGCTTGTTATCATTGCATTCAATCATAATAAACAACTACATGATTTAAAACGATGTTCATCCATTCGGAAAATTTTGAGTATTACAAACACTTGTTATTTAAGTTTTAAAACACAACCTTCGTCTAGGTTACAATTCAACAAAAGTGGATGACATCTAAGCTTGTAATCTACTTCTAGTTACGACACTTGCGCCCAAGATCCATCCTGTCACCTGAAATACATGTAATTTTGGAAAACATCAACATAAAGTTGAGCGAGTTCATGCGTTTTGCATACCGTGTATGAAAACATGGTATGTATCTTGTTTAAATAAAGTATTCTTGTATAAATCAAGTTTTCTTATGTACACCACGTACTAATCGAATGTTTGTACAAGGACATTAAGGCATGTGAGGACATATGGAGCATTAGTGTTGGCTCCTTTAAGGCATGTGAGGACATATGGAGCATTAGTGTTGGCTCCTTTAAGGCATGTGAGGACTTATGGAGCATTAGTATTGGCTCCTTTAAGGCACGTGAGAACATATGGAGCATTAGTGTTGGCTCCTTTACTGTGTCGATTACCCTCGACTATGTCGATTAACCTCGACTGTGTCGATTTCCCTCGACTGTGTCGATTAACCTCGACTATGTCGATTACCCTCGACTGGGACTCCGAAGCACTACTAGGTACTAGTTTTGACCATGAGTAGGGTTCGGCCGTACCCGTTAGATCTAACCCTCGTCCCTAATTTAAGTATTAATGGCATTTTCTTGTAGTCGATTTACGACTGGTACACAAAAGTACTACTTGGTACTAGTTTTCACCAAGAATTTATGGCATTTCAGTATTAAGTCTATGCTCACATGATTTAGTATTTCATAGGCATTTCGTACCGTTTAAGCATTTGTAACATGTATTTCACCCCCGAGAGTTATAAAACCAAAAACAGTTAAAGAAAAGGGGGAGCATGAACTCACAATTTTGCGTTCCTTGCGTCGTAAATTTCACCAGATTTGCTTAGCTAGCGTCATGACCCAAACGTGTTTTATTAACGTTAGTCACTAGACTTGTGTCACACAAGTACAAGTCACTATCTTTTGTGTACGTATTCTTGTGTTAAAAATAAGTTATATTTTTAACTAAGTGTCTTACTTATATTATTTTCTCAAAAATAAATATAAGTATTTTGTATTTTGCACTTTGCACCCGAGTTATGTATTTTGTCTAAATATGTTGTATGTGTATTTGCAAGTCCTAATATACTAGCACATATTATACATACCACATACATTTAGCACAAAGTCTAATAACCAACAAGTATATATATTTTTCCTCAGATAACATACTCGACATTTAGACACGCAAATTACGACTTATGTCATTTCAACTTAAATATCCAAAACTGGACTGTTTTCGAGCATTTTAATAAAATTGTTAACTAATTCCAAAAATTTCCAAATTTTTACAGAATATCTCAAACGATCCAAATATTATTGTGTAAAAATATCGGGGTGCAGTTCATTGCCAATATTTTATAAAAAAACATTTTCCAGACTGCAATCAGATTCATTACTTTCTGACTGCAGTCCACGGAATAATTCATTAAAAATTCTTTGGAAGTCGGATTGACGAAATTCTAGTGGGACAATTACTACGACATCGGTATCCATCTACAGTACCAGTTTCATGATTTAACTCTACACAGAACTCAAGTTATGACAGAAAACAGAACATATATTTTCAGCAGAAAAATGCAGCTCTAGCTGCTGTTACAGAATGACATTTTAAAAATAGTAAACGAAGTCCAAAAATTATGAATCCAGTGCCATTAGAACCGTATTTCATAATACATAAATCTAGGCTTCAGAAAATACATTTTTCGTTGAGTTATGGTCCTGTTACAGCCAGCTAAAGTTGGCTGTAAAAACCAAACAGCCTATTGTTTTCAGCTTTTAACTTTCTAACTTGGGTTTGATTGATTCCGTTAACATGTTTAGTGATCACAACAACATCTAACATCAATATTAACCAGCAAAATCATCATGAAATCAACAAGAATCATAACAACACAAGATCTACATGCTTTACACACACATCTACTTTTTATCCAACATATTCATCTTATTTTCAAGACTTTACATTATGTTCTTGTGGGTTCTTAATTTTTAACCATTAAATCACCTATTAACCATCAAAAACAAGATCAAGATGAGGATTAGAAGCACTTACTACTAGCTCAAGGCTAGGGAAGTTCAAGAAGAGAAAAGTGATGGTTAATAGTAAACGAAGAAGGTCCTTCAAGATCCGCTTGCACTGAGCTTCGTTAGTAACCTTCTTACACCTCCAAAACACCTTGGAATGGGTTGGATGGAATTGAAATAATGGTGGTGGCGATGCTATGCTTGAGCCGAGAGCATGGGGAGGGAGAGGGGGGAGTGTTTGAGTGTGTTGGTGATTTATGATATAGCCTAGTGGTTTATAAAGGCGCATGTCCAACAAGTGCTTACCCATTAGGTCTTATGTCTTCCCAAGTACAAGACACAATCACATAAACAATCCAATAAAATCTTGACGGAAAAGTGACGGTTGTCACAGAAAGTCTGTTAACAGGAGAGATAACGGAAAGCAATTTCCGTGAGCGGTTATTTTCTCCATCGTTAATCACATGGATCGTGGTCATGATCAACGGCCTGGGAGATGCCACATGGAAAGTGGGCAAGTGTGGATCTTCCTTCAACTTGGTGTCATCATCGTGACTTTGAGGAGTGCCTAGGATGATGCCACGTGGCCATTCGGTTATAACCGAATGGTGATGCGCGATAAAGCCTTCTAGAAGGTTTACAGCTGTAATCCCATGTGGCTTTGCTTCACGTAAATTCTGTTGTAACAGAAAAGTTACTTTTTGTCCAAGTCTGGGTGATATCCGTGCGGAGATGCTGTTAGGACTTTATCCTAACTGTTCTGCTGCATGAGAGCTTGCACAAGGATATGTTATCTCTATCTTGTCGTGCGGATGTTGGAGATTGCTTTCTTTTAAGTTCTTTCTTTTAGAACCAGTGCGCTGCTGCGCAAGGTTCTTCGAAAGAGGTTCGTTATTGGTGAAGTTGTGGTATGGTCCTGAACACTTGTGCAAGGTTTTTGGGACCTTACCCCTTCAAGTCCCCCAGTCCAGTGTTGCTCTTATGCAAATAAGTGGAGTACTGGACTTGTGACAGATGGGTGTTTTTTGGCGTGAAAATGTTGGAAATCTTCTTGGAGAAGATTTTTCTTGATTGGAACTGTTCATTATGTTAGAATGAATTGTTTTTTAATCATGAACCGACTGAAGTGGCGTGGCCCTTGTGTGCAGCAAGAAATGAACAGGTTTTTTTTTTACTTATCACCTTCTTACTGAAACTATAGCTTTTGGGAATGCGTGCAGGCGCTGTCAAAGATCATTTAATGAAATGGATGATTACTGCGATGCCGCCGTTTCATAAAGTGCTGATGTGACATTAATCATCATAATTTCTGACATTTCTCTTAACGATGCTGACATCAACTCGTTTTAGTTATATATTCATATAGAGGTTATTGAAACTTTACCAGTTTTTGGCAAAATGAGAAGCTGGCGAAAATTCCATTCACGGAGGGTTTCTGAAATTCTGAAGACCTTTGATGCTGCTGAAGCTTTGCTTCATCTTGGAGGTCTGCCATCAGAAGGGATTGCCAGAAGTAACGTTCCTTCCTTGTATTCAGGAGAAAATTATGCCTCCCGTCATACTAGAGGTGACAATGGTGAAGGGGTTACTCGATTGTCGGCGAATGTCCTGATGTAGTCCTTTCCGTCTGATCAGAGGGGACAGTGTTCGGTGGTATACAAACGGCGTAAAAGCGGACGACCTTCTGCGATTCCGGCTGATGTGCAAATGACTGCTTCTACTATGGGTGATGGGGAGGGTGAAAACCCCTGGATTGTTGATCCTCATCCTCTCGAGTGGTATGGTGAAGCACTGGATACCCCTTTGGAGGTGTTGGACATGTTTCCGGATCCCTAGCTTATTTTGTATACTTGTTTTTGTAAATGTTTGTTTGATGCACTGTTGTGCTTGTGTACCTTTGTCCTTGTACCTGCTGCACAAGTCACTTTTTGGATGCACTGCTGTGCATATAAATTTTTGTTAATGCGTTTGATACGCAAGTAACTGCTTTGAATATATTATGTGTTTGGATTACAATATCTTGCATGCGTATTACTTTGTTTAGGTAAAGCGAATAAAGATGGTATGAAGCTCATGTGTGAACTAGCGTTTGTAATGAGACTTGTAATGTTGTACCATAGTGTTTTCGCGCATACCAAAAGTAATTACATGCATTTTGTAATGAATAATAAAACATAATAAGAGTAAGCTTTGTATTGATAAGGCGCGGGGCCAATGGATACAAAGTGAATAATTAAAATAATTATGTTGCCTGCGTATATGTTCGGCTATTGTGTGAGGTGGTTAGGCTGGTTACATGTAGCACCTGTGCAGTTGTTGCGCGTTCCAGGTGCGTGGTACATCTGTTCCATCGAGCCTCTTTAAAGTATATGCGCCTTTACCCAGGACTTCATGGATGACATATGGTCCCTCCCATTTAGGCGCTAGTTTTCCTGGTTTCTCTGCGTTGGATGCCTCATTGTCGCGCAGGACAAAATCTCCAGGGACATAGGTGCATACGCGTACCCGAGCGTTATAGTACTTCTCCAACTTTGATTTATACCTGGCTTCTGCAATGGCTACGTTCTCGTGCCTTTCTTCAAGAAGGTCTAGGTCAGTTCGTCATTCTCGTTCGTTATCTTGTTTTTCCATGGCGATCATATGAGGTGATGGGAGGCCGACTTTTGCTGGTATTACCGCTTCTGAACCATAGACGAGGCTGAATGGAGTTTCGCCTGTACTGGTTTTTGGGATGGTGCGGTGAGCCCATAAAATGCTTGGGAGTTCATCCACCCACCCCCTACGCGTGGTCCCCAGCCTTGCCTTGATGCCATCCACTATTTGTTTGTTCACACTCTCAACTTGCCCATTCGCTTGTGGGTGCACCACAGAGGCGAAGCTGTGTTCAATGTTCATCTCTTTGAACCATTTTTGTAGGTCTTCTGATGCGAAGTTTGTACCGTTATCAGAGATAATGCGTAGTGGTAATCCTAATCGGAAAATAATGTGCTCCCAAATGAATTTGCGAATCACCATTGCTGTAGCCGATGCGAGAGCCTTTGCTTCTACCCATTTGGTAAAGTAGTCTACTGCTACTACTATGAACTTGACTGCATCGGGCGCATCAGGAAAAGGACCGACGAGGTCGATGCCCCATTGTTGAAAAGGCCAGGCTGAGGTGACTGGGACCAGAGGGTTCTTTGGGCGGAGCGTTTTTGGGGCATGGCGCTGACATGCCGCACACTTGTGCAATAGTTCTACTGCATCCACGTGCATACTTGGCCAATAATAGCCTGCATTCATGATCTTTGCAACCACCATGCGCGGGTCCACATGGATTCCACATAACCCCTCATGAATTTCACGGACTAAATATTGTGCATCAGTCTTATCTACGCATCGTAGAAGTGGACCCATGAATGATTTGCGGTACAAGATACCGTCCGCCATTTCGTAGTTCAATGCCTTGTGCTGAATTTTCCTGGCTTTCGCCTTTCCCTCTGGAAGGATCCCATGTTGCAAGTATGTAATGATTGGGGACATCCAAGATGGATTCCCGACCTCTATGATGTTCACTTGTCTTAACGGAACAGATGGGTTAGATAATACCTCGATGCGGACTTCCTTCGTGAGGTGTCTGAAGCTTGTAGCAGCCAGTTTGCTTAGCGCGTCTGCGTGTTTGTTTTCACTTCTTTTGATGTGGAATATCTTGAAGGTTTGAAACTGATTGATAAGGATTCTTTCTTGTTCCAAATATAGAGCCATGGCTTCGTCTTTAGTGTCGTAATGACCATTGACTTGTTCTGCTAGTAATTTGGAATGGACATTTGCTTCGAGGTTCTTTGCTCCCATCTTGAGTGCTAGGCGAAGGCCCGCAAGAAATGATTCGTACTCCGTCTCATTGCTGGTACTTTTGAAATCCAGGTGGATTGCATATGTGAGCTCATGATTGTCAGGGCTAACCAGGCGAAGACCTGCGCCTACACCATCATCGTCTGAGGCGCCATCTGTATGTAATGTCCAAACCCTCTCATCGAAAACTGAGGTAGGATTTGGATTGCCTCGCATTCTTGGATTTTTTAGATGGGAACTTCGGTGACAAAGTCTGCTAAGACTTGTCCCTTAATAGCTGGTCGAGGTTTGTACAAGATGTTGTATCCCTTTAACTCGATAGCCCATTTGGCCAACCGCCCCGCAACCTCTGGCTTGGACAGAATTCGTCCTAGATGATAATTTGTAAGGACGGTGATAATGTGGCCAGAAAAATATCGTCGCAGCCTTCATGATGCGTGAACCAGTGCAAGGACGAGTTTTTCTATCATAGAATAGCGTGTCTCTGGACCAGTTAACATTTTACTGATGTAGTATATCGGATTTTGCATGCCATCCCTTTCTACCATTAGTACTATGCTGACTGCTACTTCTGCTGTGGATAGATATAGGATTAATGGCTCATCTTTTCGTGGTGCTGTTAAGGTTGGTAACTGGATCAGACATTCCTTCATTTGTTGGAAGGCTTTCTCCGCTTCTGGTGTCCATTGGAAATAACTCTTTTTGGCGCAGTTGCGCAACGTGCGGATGAATGGATAAGATTTGGCAGTGTGATTTGCCAAAAATCTGTTGAGTGCTGCTAAACGACTAGCAAGGCGTTGCATCTCTTTAACTGTTGCTGGCGATGGCATTAGTTGAATGGCCTCTACTTTCTCTGGATTGACCTTGAAGCCGTCTCTGGTTACTATGATCCCTAGGAATTTGCCCTCCTCCATTCCGAAGAAGCACTTTGTTGGATTCAGTTTCAGGTTAACTCTGCGCAGGGAGTCAAAGGTGCGCTGAATGTTTGCAAGCATAGTTTCTTCCTCTTGGCTCATGATAACGAGATCATCCATGTAAACTTCTACTATTACACCAATGTCTTCTCCAAAGACTCTATCCATCAATCGTTGGTATGTAGCCCCCGCGTTGCGGAGGCCAAAAGGCATTTTCGTGTAACAAAAGATACCTTTGTCTGTACGGAAGGCCATTTTGTCTTCGTCTTCCTCCTTCATTTGCACTTGATGGTAACCCTTATAGCAGTCTAAGAAACACTTCCAACGGAAGGATGCTAAGGAATCTACTTTCTTGTCTATTTCGGGAAGAGCGTAACAGTCTTTTGGGCAAGCCTTGTTGAGATCTTTGAAATCGACACACATGCGCCACCCACCGTTGTGCTTCTACCCAGGTTTGATATTGTACTTCGCGTAATGTCACACCCCGATTTCCACGTGTCACCGGTGGGCCCGGCGTGGGGTACAGTGACGTAGTTGGCATCGTCATAGACAATCAACACAATATAATAATGCACAGCGGAAGCAGAATAGATACATTTCAACTTTAATTAAAATGACATAATAAACATCATAAGTAGTTGAAACGGATCCACAGGCGGATCAAATAAAAAAAAGAATAAATTGTTCAACAGTTATTTGTCGTCCGAGCTTGCGAGACTATAGTGGACGCTCTTAGGAAACAGCCAGCCTATTTCGTATAGTACCTGCACTTAACCTTTTGGGAAAAATACGTCAGTTTACACTGGTAAATACAAATCGACTGACTCATTTTGAAAATGATTGAAAATTGATTTAAATGCACAAGGCATAAATATTTTTATTAACTTGGGATATTTATGCAATATAAACTTGTGAACGATTTACATGTACCCGTACTTATGGTGGCCCGGGATCTGCTGTCCGGGCTAAAGATTAAATGACACACCACATTAAAGAGTTATACACGCCGGGTGTACGCCTACACCCCGTGCTCTGGTCGTGGCCATCTCGTAAGATAATGCCAAGGATATCCGGGACACGGTCAATAACCCCCCAAAGCCTAAAGTAAGACAAGACTGTTTAAACGAGTCGCACAAGCTATTCAAGACTGTACACCCATAAGGTGCAGGACTTGTGCGCCCGATCAAGCGGTATTTTAAATACCGTA